>NW_019416264.1:1677243-1678614 GCF_000390285.2 Anoplophora glabripennis | reverse complement strand
TAAAAAAAAAGGTATGTATTATAATTTTGTAGTATGAAACTTAAATGTTACATTATTCTAAATTATATCTACGTAAAATTTTCAACTTACACCATATGCATTATTTAGTGAAAATACACTGCATTTCTACATGTAGGTGTAAAAATATCTCTAAGGCCCGGTACTTTGAGTCTCGGTTAAGGTTTGATTAACTAATCAAGCGATTAGACTGTGATTTATAAAATAAATCAGTATATGTAAAGTCTAATCAGTCTGATGAGTTAATCCAGCTTTAACCGAGACTCAAAGTACCGGGCCTAAATAATACAATTTTACTGTGTGAACCTAAAAAACACAAAATAGTTTTACAACACCATTGTAAAAATAGTGTGTAAAACAAAAATTTTACATATTAAAATTACAATTTTAAGTTGTAGAATTACAATTTTACATGATAACATTAATATTTTACAATGTAAAATTACAATTTTACAGAGTAAAATTACAATTTTACAAAGTAAAATTACAGTTTTACAAGGTAAAATTAAATTAGTACTTATTAAAATTGTAACATTATATATGTAAAATCACACAGTAATATATGTATGGATCTATTTAAAATTACGATGTGAATTTACAACTTTTTTGTAAATTTATATAAGCTCAGTAATATTCAGGCACGAATCATAGGTAACAGAATTGCCAATGATTCGTGCCGTAATTTTACGTCTTTCAAGGTTTACATTTTTTGCAGTGTAAGTATTCACCCTAAAATTATTGTTAGGTTAAATCAAACGAAGAAGGATCTAACAAGGAAACTACCCTAACCCGAACTCTCCGATTTCCCGTATTTCTTATATATGTTGTAGACTCGGTTGTAGAACATAGAAAATTAAATGACATATTTCTTTTATCGGCGGAAAAACATATTTAGGGGGTGAAATTCATCCTCAAAGTTCACCTCCAAAACAGTTTTTTCTAAATATCTGGGGTTCTAATCAATACTTTGGATTGAAAAAAATGTAAATTGCTTCTTATAAAAAAACAAATGTTTTACATTAGATTCCGTGTTTGGAGGCTGCCCTTATTTTTTATTTCAGAAAAACTATATTTTTCAAACATTTTTTATTAGTGATGTGAGTGAAAATATATAACAAATTGATATATATCAATTTTTGATATATATCAGCTATTATATATATGTTAATAGCTGATATATATCAATTTTCCCGCCATTTCATCAATAAAGCCAAATTTCAAACTTAACCTTACATTTTAAAACTAAAAACTTGTGGTGTGGTAGGCTTGAGTTGGACTGTAGTAGCTCTTGGGTACCTGGAATATCTCCGTCAAAAATGAATATAAAAATCTGAAATTTTAGGGGTGTACTAT
>NW_019416264.1:1168282-1676203 GCF_000390285.2 Anoplophora glabripennis | reverse complement strand
AAAAAACTGTTTTTAGGGGCGAACTTTGAGAATGTACTTCACCGACATATTATTTAATAATAATAATGCAGAATTATTATAAATACCCGACTCAATAGACAAAAACACATACAACTAAAAGAGTTCGTTTAGGTTATGAAACATGAAACAAATACAACGTAGAACGCAAATAACAGGTACCTACGTACAACATAAAATAGCGGCCGTTTACGGCATGTTATTTACAAACGTTATTTCTAACATAATGTTTTAGCGTAAAATGGGATACATACTCGGCCTGAATATTTCCAGTTTCTCTAGATAATAAAATGGTAATAGAGAAACTTGATTTTAAAGAACATGTTGTATCGCATTGATTTGATTTTTTTAATAGATGATTCTAGAACAGAAGAATGGAACATCTTGAAATGAACTTATTTATGCAAGTTGATGGTAATAACAATAGTTATAAATCGTTTGATATGGAACTTTTGTATTTCCATATTTTTTCGAAAAATTGAGTTGAATTTTCTGCCTAGAAGAAAGTAGGTACAATTAAAATTACATCCACAATGAGCGATGAAGCAGAAAATTGAGTGGCAAGACGAAGAACAAAATTCAACGCGTCTCGATAGTGGATGACGCAAGTAAGGAAAATATTCTATTTAGGAAAATTCTGTCACCATTGATGACTTCCAACCACCATGTCTTTTCAACTTTATGACGTCTCCTTCTGCATTTTCAAGAATGGTTACATATAAACATTTAAAAATACCTACTATGAACGGCATACGTCAATAAACCTAAGATATCCAAGCAACTTCTCTTGGCATTTTCCCAAAGGTATTTAATACCTGTCGGCTGGACAGAACATTTTCCATTACTGTAGCTAATAAACAGTCGATCGTGTTTTGTTGCTGGGGATCTAAGAGTAGCGCATTTTCTGTAAATTTAAACCATATTCTACAAGAATATGGTTTAAATTTCGTCGTTTTGCCACCAATACTAAAAGTTCGAAACTTTTTGGTTTTTTGACCGCCAACGCATATTTTATGAAACTCCTCTATTCTGCGTGAAACTCAAACAGTTTTTACTTGCTATTTTAATTCAACCTATCAGTTTATTTGCAACAGGTATTTTCGTTTTCTTATTAGGAGAAATTTTTAAGAGTAGTATATCTGTTCATTCATGTCACTCGAATAATACCATTCGTCAAAGCGATATTTGCAAAAATCCATTTCTTAAGATTAACTATTTCCGTGATCGAAAATAATACGTTATTGCACTCACGCGGTTTTTAAGAACATGCAATTTTTAACCATGTCGTTCGTGCAATATGATAGATATATGATACCTGTATCTTATAAGTAACGAGCGTTCAAATAAAAACGTGGTCAAGTTGGTTCTGAAAATTTGGACGTAGGGCGTAGCGTATAGCAAATGAACTTAAACGTCATCTGTCAAAGCGCTATATCGCCGCTATCAATTTGAATATTTTCGTTTTAAAAAGCGTTTAAAATGGTGTTTTCTCAAGAACAAAAAGTGTTTATCATAGAGTCCTACTTTAGAAATGGACGCAAGATTGATGGAATATGGAAGTATTCTATTGAGGAATGTTTCATAGAATTTCAAAATCAATTTCCCGGCGTTGTTGAGTACAAAATTTTTCAAAGTGCAGTTCAGCGTTGTGTTAATGTTTTTCGTGAAACGGGCAGTGTAACAAGAAAAGAAGGAAGCGGCCGACCTAAAAAGCGGACTGAAGAATTAAAAGAAAATGTCCAACAAATAATGGAAAATGCGCCAAGAACTTCTGTACGTGTTTTATCACAAATGGTGGGAGTATCAGTCGGTACCTGCCACACAGTGTTAAAAAAAGATTTGCGTTTGTTCTCCTATCGTTTAACTTGTCAGCAAGAACTTCATGAAGTTGATTTTCCGCGACGGGCTGTATTTTGTGAATGGTTTTTAAACAACTACGGTGAACTTCATAATATCACCTTTTTTTCTGATGAAGCCTGGTTTCATTTAAGTGGTTACGTAAACTCACAGAATATGAGAATGTGGTCTTCTGAAAAACCAGATAACTTTTTTGTCGAGGGCCCTCTACACGCTCAAAAAATTGGAGTTTGGTGTGCTCTCAATCGAAGGAGGATTTATGGACCTATTTTTTTTAATGGTACTCTTACTGCGCAAAGGTATAGAGAAGAAATTATCGCTCCTTTTGTTAACCAGCTGGAAGAAAACGAAATTACAAACTTTTACTTTCAACAAGATGGCGCAAGGGCACATACGGCAGGCGAGACGATGAATATGTTGAGGGAAGTTTTCCAAAATCGACTAATAAGTCTCAATGCTGAACATGAATTTCCACCGAGGTCATGTGATATTACGCCGTGTGATTTCTTTTTGTGGCCTTACCTTAAAAACACTATTTTTGAACTGCCTATTCCTGATTTAAACCATCTGCAGGCTCGACTTATAGACAAGATTCGTGAAATTAACAATACCCCGAGCATCTTAGAAAATGTCTTTAATTCTTTGAGGAACAGGTGTGAAAAGTGCTTGGAACAAGGAGGGGGACACTTTCAGCAGCTGCTTTAATTTATTGTTATAACAAGGAGGGGGACACTTTCCGCAGCTCCTTTAATTGTTTGTTATTGTTATCACGATTATTCTTTAAAATAAAGTTATATAGTCATTAACGTTATTGAAACTGACAGCTGCTATACAGCTCATTGAGAAATGAGGTTAAGTTGGTCGCTATAAGCTACTCCCTACGTCCAATGTGTCAGAGCCAACTTCGACCACGTTTTTATTTGAACGCTCGTTATATTTAAAGGATAATTCTAGATTAGTTCCATTCCATTACCTCGAAGATGAAATAATCTGAATTATTCCCATTAGGATCTGAATACTGTTCCCCCATCGAAGTGCCTTCCATATTAAACGTTGATCTTCAATAGTTGGGTAATATTCAGCCACCCTCATATGTTCCCAATCCCCATAACTAAATTTCAAGCCTACTTTCCACTTCCATCCCTTCGTTCCATCTGACTCAGTTCCTATTCCTCTGAGTCGTTCATAAGATGGAAATAATTATCTTAGAAAAAGATAAATACGAGCCACCAGATGCATCTCTATCAGGGAACTGTTTTCTACTGGGTTAACGCCTCCGCGTTAAAGTCTCCAGAGACTGGCCATCCTCCCAGACCGGGTCACCTTGGCGTCTGTTCACCAGCTGCATTAAAGATTAAAACAAACCCTTTCTTTGCAGGTACACACAAATTTCGTTAGTGGTTGTAATTAATTTCTGAACGACATCTCGGGAAAGCGATTAAACGCCGGTCTCACTCGCGCGGCGCGTTCGGGGGTGGGGGCGTGGCCTGCCCTGGCGTGGGCGGCACACTGTCTCGCAGCAGCTAGTCGCCATGGCAACGGCCCCGACCGCCCGGCCAGATATTGATCTGCCGAGGGATTCTCTGGCCCGAACTTTTCGGGAAGCTGCTAGTTCTCGTCCCAAAAAATTACATCGGCGACGGTTTAGCCTTCCTTTACACATATAATTCGGGGAGCGCTGTTACTCTTTTCTCGTTACCCCCGTTTCTTTGGTGGTTTACATAATTACCGCCTTGGAGGCCACCACCTCTTTATCTCCCTGTTGAGCATCTAAATGATATCCATGGTTATGGTTATAGCGTTAATTCCATACATTATAAATTAATTACGCAACACAATACCATCCGGCTCTTTGGGGTTTGATATTGTTCTCCGGCGTAATTTTTCCGAATCTAGCCGGGAAAATAATTCAGTTCAAGCATGGAAAAACACCTGAATAGTGAGAGGTGAGGGGACTCACGTTAATCAAGTACCTGAATAGTGAGAGGTGAGGGGACTCACGTTAATCAAGCACCCCAATTTTTTCCGGGTATCGCTAAATCTAGGTTTGATGTTTTTGAAGTAAGGCAGCTGTAAAATTAACCTAATCCTGAAACGATACCTATAGCAAGTCTGCTACCAATTTATGTTTGAATACTTAAAGATTACAGAGATAAACTATAGTAGATAATTATATTATTGTCCACCTGGATTTGAAAACAAGCTTTTATCTTTAGAGTAGTTTGCCTGTCTGATAGTTTGAGATGTGCAGATATAAACTGCCTGTTTTGATTCGGTGCTATAGGCTTGCAACCTGTTAATTTTAAATTATATATGATATACTATGATCGAGATTTTTAGGCTGACAATCAATGCATCAATTAGAAGATTCCGTTCGTATTTGAACTGAAGGTAATTACATACTAAAATCAACTAAATTTTAATTACTGGTATTTTGGAGAAGAATGTTCGTACTGAGGCTATCCGAAAGGGAAATTAAAAGGAAAAAGGTATACTTTTAGTTAACGTATAACAGTACAATTGATAAAAACATGCCTAAATGGCTTTTTTGCATCTTAATGTTCGACTATCTTAAAATTTTGACATAATGGAACAATTTCACAACTAAATTTGGATTCAGCGCGAAATTACGTGGGAAAACAGTATTACACCCAAGAAAACCTTCCAAACTTTCCAATGTTAAGGAGCTTAAGAGGACTAGTAGGTCTGTTCTGAACAAGTTGGTGAAGTAGAATCATAGTCATCTCACCAATGTGATCAAAACTTTGGCAAAGTTGACAAAATGGATGGAATTTTTGTTTACTTCGAAGAGTTTAGAGATGTATAACTTATTTTGTCCTTTTGGTGTTTCACTATTCAATTGTCAAGATAAATTTTATGAACATCATTAGTAGTAGCAACACTTGCTTCAAGAATGAGACGCATCGTCAACCTAAAGGAAATACTGATATACCTACTCATATGTAAGTATAATGTACAAGTTTCTATTATGAACATTGTTCTTGGTTGAACCAGGCTTGTAGTCCTTTTCTGGAATTTAATAATTCAAGACGTATGACGTTATTCGTTTTGATTGCGGCATTCAATAAAAATATCAATATTTGACAATAAATAATTTCCATTCAGACTCAATTGCTCTAACTTTAGGAGCTCCACATAAATCCGAATTGCATTTTCTCTTACTTAACATTTTTTGAGCCATAGAAAAGTCCTTTCAATATTCGAAAATATCTATTTTACGCTAACGACATAATTATTTATAAAACAATATGTAATGTGTTATAGTAAAAGTTTACAAAATTTCTTTAAAAACAACATTTATGTACATGGTTTTTGGAGGTAAATTTTTTGAAACATCACAGTTGCAGATGAATAGGTTATTTGATTGGACAATTTATTCTTTCCAGGGCATGACAAAACTATTTGGACATTTTAATTACTACATTGCTAATTCTGTCTAAAGATATTCCATTGGACAGTTTACAACATATGTGGTATTTACTCGATTTACACACTTAAACAAAGCGTTTAGAAAAAGTTGGATTAACAGAAACATATTACTTCGTTCGCCTAATATTAATCCTTTATAGATTTTTTATTTGTGGAGTCATATGAAAAAATTAATGTATTCTAGTTAAATTGTGAAGAGCAACTTTGTGAAAGAATTATTGGCAGTTTCCAGGAAGCAAGACGATACCGGAAATTTATCAGCGTGTACCAGACAGTTGGATTTGCATGGTACGCATTTGTTTATAATGTGTTAGCGTTTTCAACATTTAGGTATTTATTATACATACACTGTAAAAAAATCGGTGTAAGTGAAGGCAATAAAAGTTCGGAGTGAATCTATTGAGTGAAATTATTGAGTACATTTTCACTCAATATTGAGCATTTTGATCACTTTACTCATTTGTGATTATATTTAAACTAAAACTGAGTACATTCACAAAGATCAGAAAAAATATTTTATCGATGAAATGGCAACAAATCGCCAAATAACGGTACTACGGTTACCACCTTATCACTGTGAACTTAACCCAATCGAATTAGTCTGGGCGCAGGTAAAAGGAGATGTAGCGCGAAATAATACGACGTTTAAATTAAGTGACGTGAAAATTTTGTTAAAAAATTCCTTGGAACGAGTAACTGCAGATAACTGGCAAAGATGTATATACATCATGTACAAAAAGAAGAGGAGAAAATGTGGGATCTCGATAATTTAATTGACGTTACTGTGGAACCTATCGTTATCAATCTAGGAGACGAAGATAATTCATCAGAATATTCAGAGGATGAATTTTAATATACTTACCTACTTTTTTATTTTCTTTATTGTACATTTATACAACACTACATTTACTTACCATAATTTGAATTTTCAAAATACATATATTTTTGTGTGGAATACAAGTCTATTCATTAAATTTAAATAAATATTTTGTTAATAATATTGAATAATTTTATTTGAATTACTAAAAACCCTCTTAACCCGGTTATGATGCTTAAAGTAGCCTCATGTTTTGAAATGCTGTTTTGATATTGTTTACTTATAAGAGAAATGGACTGAGAAATTGGAGCGGCATAGACAAAGACGGATTGTCGGGGATTAAATTTTAGCTACCTGCTACAATCTAGTACAGTCCGATCGCACAAAGTTTTGTTAAAAGTAGACCTCATCTATACGGAAAATACATAATACAAAAATATTGAATATAAGCACCAGTAGTACATTTATTTACGATTTGCATACATAATGAGCTTTTATTACTCTTTTTCATTTCTAAACAGACTATAGATGAAATAAACTTTTTAACTAACTTCTCTGGAAACAACTACTCTTCAATGCTGTACGGGGCTATGCCCATAGAGTACTTAGTTGTTTGGTACAACATCATTAGTTGAAGAGTCACATTATGTTTTTTAGTTTTGTTGAATGCAATCCGTCTGTATTTGAGGATGCGTAAACTGTAATAACCATACATACATTTTGATAAATCATCATCAGAAAAACGTTAAGCTGTTTTAAATATGTTTAATTTGGATAGGCTTAGTTATGTTATGTAAGACTATTGTGATTTATTTGTGGTTTTCTGTTACAAGTTGAACACGTGGTGCTTAAACTGTACAAAACGATAAAAATTTAAAATTATAATAAATTATATGTTGTATGTAATTACATAAAAGACATTCAATTTTTAAACTGGCGAAATCCTGCATTAATAAAATTGAGCCAAACTTGATGTTTCACAGGATACCATTATTATTTTAAAGCTAATTCAAAAGATTTAAAAAAAAATTCTTAAATAAATCAAAGGTATCAATGTTTTTCGATACCAGAAATGGACCCTTCCCTAAAAAAGTTTTGTCCCTGCTCTAAAATCCTGCGACTTTATCCAATTCTGCATCAAAATAAACTCTGACCCTCAGCGCAATGTCAGGTAGATACAATATTCGTCCTGGTTACCGCCCTACGTATGACATAATATACATAGAATATTCATGGCATCTGCAACGTAACCCGGAAATTTCCTCGGCTCGTTCCAAAACTCGGAGGCGCTTAAGTAGCTATAATCCCTAGTTATGGTTTTAACTAGATTAGAATAAATTTACGGCACTCTCGCGAAAAATTAGCATTTAAAATTCCTGCATAAACAGGAATGCAGATGCAGCTGGTCGCATGTTCCCGAACGCATATAAATCGAGTTTTATTTTGTTTATTTAATATATTGCCGTGTCTAGGTGAGATGAACTGCGAGGATGATACATCTGTAGTTTCCTTTAAATTGGAATGAAAATAAAAAGAAAAACTATAATTTTCATCCTTCCTATTACTGTAACAAGTTAACATACATAACAAATAAATATGCTTTAAAAAAAGTTTCATTTAAAAATGTAAACATTTTTCATACCTACATTTCACTTCAATAAAATATCTCAAGAAGAAATTGCAATAAGGGGTTGTTTTTATTATCGAAATTCTATTGGGATAAATGTCACACCAACTACGCTTTGCTAGTATTCAGTATGTTGCAGTCAAATAATACTTATATTATTAAAAAAAAAATGTAGGTTATTACTTAATTTTTTATAAAACAGCGTTTCTATTTTTTCAGTGACGAATTAGAAGAGCTAATTTAATTGTGACATATGGTCAACTGTTTTATGTTTGATACACAAAAAAAGAAAATTTGAATTTTTATGTGCTTGTTATAGGATGATAATACAGGCACACAAAATAAAGTGACATCACTAGACTCCCATACTACAATGTATTTGAACCGCTGAATACGAATTTGATCTCAAAATTGCACAAATACGTCCTCAAAATGGTCGAGCAGTGTTTATTTCTGATGAAAATCTATGTAGCGAACTTCACATAAAAAAAATAAGATTAGTGCTAAACTTGGCATTGCTGGCCTGTCTGTGATTTATTTTTGAAAATTTTCCAAAATATTCAATCTAAAACCTGGTGCAAATTTTTAAATGTTTCAATAATTGTGAAGTTAATTGTCTACACTTGAAACTGGAATACTTGAAAGAACTTTCAGCATTTTCATTCTCCCTGATGTTGGCAAAGTAGCCGAAACTATTAGGAAAGGAAAATATATGTTTAAGTACATTGAATAAAAAAGGAAGAAGTTGCTTAGAGCTGGGGAAGTTTTTCCGATTTCTGTAAATGCAAATGCTTCGGTTACTACATATGTAAAAAAGGGACATTTATATACACGTACTACCGATAAACTTTTAATAAAAAGAGTAGTGTAATTCCATTTTTTAACTTTAATAGTTATATTACTCTGTATGCTGGGATAGTTGGGATCAGAAGACCTTGCAGTCATAACTTGTTTTTTAATCCATATTATATTTTATTTTATTTATTTCTTTGCTTAATTTTCATGCACCAAGTAGCTGCAACTATAATTTAAGTTATTCTCAGTGTAATCTGTATCTTTATTTTTGTTCAATATAACATCTTCCGGCTTGCTATTAAATTTAACAAGTTGTTCTTCCATTGGAAGTTAATCTTTAGGAGGATCTTTAGGAGCATCTTTTCAGTCTTAATATTTCTTTTCCTATGTGTAGTTATTGATATTTTCAAAGATGATGTCTTCTGTTCTTAATAATTTTTCCTCTTCCTCAAGTTTTACATCCTTAGAAATACATTATTTTTTATTTGTTTTGGATACTCACTAGTTTGACTTTTTTTGCTTTACGAAGTGAAAATCTTTTTTATAAAACTCAAAGTATCTGTTTTTAATATACTGAGATTGAATTGGAAATAATAAATAAAAAACATTATAATTAATAGAAAAGTAGCCGATTTATTCGTTATTTAAAACTTACCTGAAAATTTTGTGGCTGTCCCGTCTATCAATCACAGTAAGATGATCACTCAGATGATCATGACATCTTTTAACTAGCTCTAAAGGTTATACATTTTAAGTCAGAGCAAGCTTTGAAAATAAGTATTTAAAAACTAAAACAAGGCAGTTATGAAACAGTGAACGATATGACTTAAATTGTTGAGCGTACCATTTATTCCGAAATCGCAAATAATATTAATTAATATAAACTAAAAAAAATTTATTAATGCATAGGTACCTCACATTTCATCATAACAATCTAATGGCTTATGAAATCGTTTTCTTGACAATCATTATTTATTGTTATGATAAAAGTCAAATTCATCAAGTGCTAAAGTATACAAGGCGGCCCCGAGATAAAAGGCCAAAATTCATTCCCGAAGCAAAAATATAGCGATTTAGCCGAACTTACCTTAGTCCAAAAGTTGATAGTTAAAGAAATACAGGGTGTTAAATGTAAAATATTGTTTTAGTTTTTTTTTTCATTTATTCCTTAACAAATGCAAATATCCTCACAAAATTTTGGGGTTTGAAGTTCTTTAAGTAGAGGAATTGAAATATGTTAACATTTTGGTTAAAGTTCATAGAGGGCGCTAGCTGCAGTAGATTGAATGCGTTAAAAACGACATAACTTTTCTATACTCTAAGGCAGCGGTATTCAAACTGTGTTCCGAGGAACCCTAGGGTTCCCCACAAACTCCCTGGGGGTTCGGCGACTCAGTCGAAAATTCTAAATTTTGAAATTGACAATATCGATACTGCAAAATTCAAAAATTTTTATACTTTTACCACTTATTACTAACCATATGCGACAGTGAAAGAGAGGGAAATACATTGTAGGACAAAGAAGGAGATGCATCCCAGTTAAAACCCCGGGATGCTAAGACGAAATACATGTAAGAAAAGAACACTTCGCTCATCTTCGGCTACTTTGCATCACTATTCGTGTATTGTCGAATAGGAGATCTTTCTGTGTTACATTCCACACATTCCACAGCAACACCGCAAATGCAAATGTGCGTTATTATTTATTTGATTTGATTTTATTGTTTATTGTTGTTTATTTACGTGTGTTTAGTTTAAAGTCAGTGAATATTTTTCAATCATATCTATCGAAACATCCAGGAACAGTTATAGTTTTTTCCTCTGACAATATTATATATTTTAACATAAAACAGTGGCTTAGTGTATGAATATTCATTCATTGACATAGTCGAAATGAATTTTGATTTATTTGGATCAAATTATATTTTAATTTTTTTAAATATATTTATTTAATATAGAGTATTTTGTATTATATGTATTATTTTATTATTATACTGTAATACATTATTTTATTATTATATACTGTTATTAGTAGGCTACCATTATAAATATGAAACAAAAAATGAAAATAAATGCTGAAAATCACCATGTATTTTTTAATAATAATAATTTTATCTCACTTGGCAACGCCGTGCATCCCAGTTAAAGGTCCAAGGTCATCGCGGCGAAACTTGCCACATCAAAGAGCTGTCGCATATGGTTAGTAATATGTGCTTTTACTTAAAACTGGTATTTATGAATATATTATGTCAGGTGAAGATTGGATATGTGTGTTGAAGTGAGAGGAGGTCATATAGAGAATAGATGTAATATGTATGAAGTATGAAAGCGTTTGCCTAATTTTTTAAGTTTAGTTATTGTTATCATCACCTTTTGTTTTAACTGTATTAAATAATTATGGAGTTTAATCCTTTTATTTATTCTTAATGACATTTATGCACTTTGAACAACAAACAATTATTTTCCAACGACAACTTGATCCTTACACCGCTCGCTAATGTGATTTATAAGTGGTATTTCTTTTGAGACTCTTTAGGACAGTATTGCTTATAACTTTTAAACGGGAAGTAATACAGAAAAATTTCTTTAATAAAAGTTTATTAGAAAAAAGGGAACTTTTTAACAGGAAAAAAATTTGGGTATGTTTCTGGAAAAAATATACCTAATTGATGACGTCATTAGTCGTTTCTGTCAAATCCCAAACATAATACTCTCGAATGAAAATGGAGCTTACCTCATCCCATTTAATACCATGTGTCCCAAATTTTATTTATTTATTTGAATCCTCGCAGTAGGCCCATAGTATCGAGTTTGAGACACCTTGTACAAACTGCAACTAACTAGAAATATTAAGAATGTTATATTTACTAAATAATGCATTCTTGATGTGAGGTGGTTTCCCTGCGTGTATTTTTATCTACTGTATAAAATAGGTATAGATAAAAAAAGTATACATTTCCGAACGATTTCAGAAAAACATATTTTCTCCTCGATTTGTTTAAGCATAATCTTTAAGCAGCTTAGAAGCGTTCTAATGAATTATTTACCAATTTCCAGCTTATTTTTACATATATTTTTTCATCTCTCCCGTAAGTTCGTCACTCCTGAGATTATCCAACGTTCAAATAGAAACATTTCCCGAAATTGTTACAATGAAACACATACATCATAAACCTGCTTTCATTGAACGTATCATCACCCATAAAAGTTCGCCACATATCTGCAGGTGTCAGAATTTTTTACTGCCCCCATAACTCCCGGAAGGGGGAAATGTTTCGCATCAACTGAAGCGAGGTTTTTCAGCCACTTCCATAACTCCACATCTTGAAAATCCGGCTGGTACAGAGGTAACGAGAATCTCATACCCATTACTCCACCGAAGCGCAAAACTCCGTCCGCTCAAACTCCTCTTTGTTCTCCGCCCGGTTGATATTCAACGTCAACTCTCGTAAAAACAAACACTTCCCGTAAGCTGAAACGGGAAATTTATCGCCCTCGACGTCCAAGTCGAGCCACACATATAATTCAAGAAAATGTGACGGTCTTACATAAATTTCCATATAACAAATGTGGCAAACTAACCGAGACGGATGAGTCGTAGACATAGGAATAAAAACGGTTCATTATTCTTCCTTTAGGCGTTAAATTCCACACCCAATCCGGGCCCGGTCTGTTCCGCGGGATTAATTTTAAAGATAAATAGGGACAAGCTATTGTGCTCATCTGTGTGACGCATTTAGTCAAGCGGAAAGATTTAGATGCGAAGAGGATACAACTTTTTCTCGATATGCAATAAAAAGTAACTTAAAAATGCATTAATCAGTCAGTGGTGAACTTTGGACTCCCACCAAGATTCAATTTGGGACCCTCCCACAACCTCCAGTTGAACTGAGTTGAATTTTGACATTGGAAATGTTTGAGGAATCAGTAGTGTAAAGCTAGATGTTAGGAAAATATATAGAATCTAACAGTTCATACTTCCGAAATGTTCGGTTGCTGGGCGCAGGAGTGGTTGGATCGGAGTGATTTTGTTGGTGGAAGTAACTAAAAAAGCGAAAAGGTTTGTTAATACACTAATAATAATATCCTCAACATGTTTATACTAACATCTAAATTAACACCAAACTATCAAAAATTCAAAATAAAACTTTGAAGGAAAGCTATTATTAAAATGTCAAAGGGCGAGGATGTTAGAAATCCTTTAAAATTAAAATTGTACTTTCGAAAACACCTCTATATACAACATTCTGTGTTCATGTAGCGTTTGAGTAAAATACTGACATTATATAAAAATACAATAAATTTACGAAAAAACGAACATTAAACTACGAGTTTTTTTAACATTTTTGCATCGGGCTTTGATCACAACTGACGACGACCAAGAAAAAACTATGAAAAATATAACTTTTAATATAATTCTCCCCAAGGTACCGTGTTGCAACGGACACCCATAATCTCTACAAAATTACTGGTAGAAGCTTTTTTTACTTAATACGACAAAGAACATCTCCATTGAAACTTTCTTTTCTTTAAAAAATGTTGCAGCACGTTATGGTAAACAGAAATCGTTCATACAGGCAATAAGAATTGATATTACCATATTCTGTCATGTATGGTGACAAACTGTTCGTTAAAGCAGACGAGGATGTCATCATCATAGGGCTGAGTAGGTTTAGATTTCCCCACTGAATACGTCGACCAGTAGGTCAAAGGGATTATTCCTTGAATATCTGAATAATTCTTATACAATTTTGAAGCGAATTTTCTAGAAAATGATAACATATTTTCCAGGCATTTACATTTTACTATCACAGTTTCAGCTACAATATTTTTATTGTCAATACGATTTAGTTTTTGTACAAAAAAAAATAAAATTGCGTTATAAACAATAATTAACACAAAAATACTTTTTTAAGTCTTGAACAAATTGTGAAGGTATCTTAACGAAAACATTTTGCCAGTGTTAAAAGGCATGTCGAATTAATACAAATAGAATATTATATTCTTCTCTGTGCATTGATTTAATCAGTTTTGTTATGAAGTATTCAGTACGCCATCAACGTGAAATGTAATGTTTTAAGGGAAATGGAAACTGAAAACACTTTTAATACTTTAATGGATACGTGAACATAAAATAAACATAAATTCGATTCTGGAAAGCGAATCAGCGCGAGATAAAAATAGATGCTGTATCCAGGGCAGTTTTTTTACAAACCAAAGAAGAAACAAGCGATAAACTTTTATTTTAGGCTACATAAATTGCTATATTGCTCTTTGATGTCGTTGTATATATGTATATGTCTTATAAAGATATTTATAGGAAATTATTAGTTGAAATTTAAGTAGTTTGATATAGACTTTTGCTATAAACTTTTCTTCTAAATCACTTCCATTTTGCATGTTTTCCTTTATGTGAATTTTTTCTACCTGAAACCTTAAATTTTTCGCTTCACTTCTTCTTGTTGGTACCTTCTTTCTTGTTTTATCCATTTTAAGTTTGATTAAAATATTAACTGTTCTCTAATGATTATTCCAATATTAATGTTCTACTTAGTAATATTTCATTTCCACATACATATTTGTTATGTCAATTCTTTATAGTTTCTGTCAACATTCACTTTGCGTAATTGTGTACTAGTAAAGACACTTACTACTATAAGGAGGCAAATAAAAGAAATTAATAACTAAAGAAATTGGCGTTTTCCTAGTTAAAGACAGTGTTCATATGTTCACCGTCATATCTAGCAATGTCAAGCGTAACACAAAAACGTTTTCCTTTTCTGTGTCCTTCGATGCAGAACTAATAAGAAGTCTAAAGCTATGAATCAAGATGAATAATACTGCTGTTTTACTTTTCTTTGATTTATCGCGTTGCTGTGACGTAATGGGTGCAATATAAAATCCAAACGTTATATTTCTATACTGAGACGATTTAAAGTGTGATTTAAACTTTAAAACGACAGTGTTCACTTTGATAATGTGAAAAGTTTTTTATGTCTTCCAACACTGGATAAAGAAGACAATAATAGTTTTATACTGGACGAGTCGATATGAAGGATTCACTTATCTTTACTCACAGACAGACAATTTTTGCTAGAACCTTTAACGTATTATTAAAGTTTGAACATTTAATATTGGCATAATGGCAAATCTTCACGTAAATATCTAGTTAATATGCCCCACTAAATGCGGGGGAGATACCTTCTTTAGAACAGTATGGTAAGCTAAATTATCATAAACGGAAATGAAATTTAGAAACCAAGCCTTAATTTTTTAACAGTGCTCAGTTATTCGCAATTGTCAGACAGACAATCTTTTATAATGGAGGCCCTGAAATCATTTATTTCATATTTCTTGCACAAATCTATTTGTATTACCACAATTGTTTTAGTTTCTTCATCTTTGACAACCCAAAACAGTTCTTCCTCTTTGAATTTTCCTTTTTTCATATAAATTGAAATATTTTTCTAACTTTGTTTTAGTTCCACTTTATTTAGAAAAATAATGCACTCCATTTCATGCTTATTTTTTCAACATTGTCATATCACAGTCATCCGGGTAACATCCACATTGGAAAGGATCTATCACATGAACTAAACAATGGTAAAACTAGTCGCTTTTGCATCATTTACTGACTATGAAACGACTAGCTCTAACTTTTATCAAACAATACCCAGTTATTCGTAATAATTCAGATCTTAAACATTCCTTACAATGAAGGGTCTCAGATATCACTTATTTCGTCTTCCTTACCTTTATTTCCTTACAACAGGTTTTTAGTTTCTTCAGTCGTTGGTAGCATAAAAAAAACCAATAGATTCTTCTTTGCGTTTTCCTTTTTTCTTATAAGTTATCATTTTTGTCCATCTTTGTGTCAATTCCACTTTAGTCTCGCAAAATAATGCATTCCATCCCATGTTCACAAAGGTCCAATCAGCTTAAACTAAAAACAGTTTTTTAATATCCTTTTAGTTCATTAGCATGGACAATGAACCTACCTAATAAATAAAAAGGAACGCAATGACAAACATATTCAGAACTATGTTTTAAATCCCGTTACATCGACGTAAAAAACTTGTTTCAATCTAAATCCATGTTTGCTGCAGCGGAAACAGGAATTACATATTGCCGCGTTTAAAGCACAAAATAAAATTGAATTTTATTTTATATCCCAGAGCTGTTAGTTTTTTCCCGTATTGAAGTAGCATTGCAATAGACTTGTGCGGATATCTGACATGTTCTCTATCCATTTTATGTAATGCATCAAAATATAATACTTCAATAACTGCACTGTAAAAAAATCGGTGTGAGTGAAAGCAATAAAGGTTCGGCGTGAATCCATTGTGTGAAATTATTGAGTACATTTTCACTCAATCATTTTACCCATTTGTGATTATATTTAAACTAAAATTGAGCACTTTCACTCAAAATAAATTCTTCTTTTACCTAAATCAGAGTAAATGTTCTCAATACTGAGTGATCCCACACTTTTTCATATCCAGATGCATTGTCATTGTTCCCATCGTCCCAATAGTTATCTCGTAACTGTGGCGTGATTGGTAGTATTGGAGTTGGACAAGTATAGGTTTATCTGGTTATTCTAGTGAAAATTGTATTTAAATGCAGTAATTTAATTACAATCATTAAAGACAATATTGTCTCGATTAATATTTGGTTAAATAAACGGATAGTTAAATTGTTGTCTATAGTTATGTATTTGTAACGTACAATATAGGTTATGGCAATTTATTTATCCGATCAGTGAACCAATCGAGATCTAAATTATTGTCTCTGAAACAAATCTGTGTTGAAACCACCATGACTGTTTAGTAGTTTGTAACAATGAGATTTAAATTAAAATTTCAAGAAATTAAAGTGGTGCAAAACCACTCCCAACGTTAATAATATGGAAGCATTTATTAAGTAAATAGTACACATTAGTAGACCTAATTTCAAATAAGCTTTTACCCAAGAATTATACAAATTTAATAAATTACAAAAAAGTTATTACAAAATATCGATTTTCATCTCTTAACTTTAAGGGTTAATATAAAGGGTGTTTTAGGAGGAGATGTACATACTTCAGTATGTTATTCTACATACAATTTTAAGTAAAATATTTCCTATGAACTTAGGTCTGGAAACGCTTTATTTAGGATATACCTACAGGATGTCAAGTTTAAAAAAAAAATAATTACATTTTCTTTAATAACTCTCGACTACTTTGAGTTAAAATTATGAAATTTTGTATGCGGAGGTTTCTTGGGACGGGAAATTCAAATTTTATGGACGATTGGCTGTATCTCCCAGAGGGCGACACAAGCGACCATTACGATCCTTTTAAATCGCTTAAACTTTTTTGTGCCAGGGTGTATGTCATTTTGGAATAGAAAAACATTTTCCCCTATCTTTTCTACTTAAGAAATGTACACCTTATTGAAGTCTCTAGGAGCAGCCGTTTCCGTTAAAAAAACTCATTTAAAGATGATGATGCATGCAAATTATGTATTAGAGTGAATCGAAAGTTATTGTTGTCAGGTTTTGTACATTTTATTTAGAGATTTCAATTTTGCAATTCCCACAACAATTTTGTGAATAGATCAGCGCTAATCGTCAACTAGTTCCAATGACGCCTTTTACTGACGAAGTTGATACATAATTAGCACTCATACAAATAGAGTGAAAATTTCACTCAATCGGGTGTGGATAGAAATTGATACATTATTGAGTAAAATTTAGTGAAATTTGAGTGAAATTTTTTCGCGGTGTAGAGATGACACAGAAAGTTGTAGTCAAAAGCTAAATTGCACCCTTTAGATATTATTTCCAGTTCCAATTTTTAAACATTTATTCCTTTTTGTATATTCTCGATTTTTGAGGCAATAATTTTCCAACTGCTCTGATGCTTTTTCTGCTACATATGATAGAAGCTTTCTTTTTTATTGCAAAAAAGTTGATAATCTGATGCTTTAAAGGAATAACAGTGTAATAAACTATAAAGTCTTCAACGAGAGCAGGAAACCATGTAGAAGAACATTTATTTCTCGTTTTGGATGTATCTGCTGAATCACGGATGAAAGAAACAACTAATTTATCATGCTCGGGTAAATAATTTCACTCTGTTTGTGAAAGGGAATACAAATCGGTTTTCCCAAAAGACCACTATGGATGGACTTGGAAAAATATATGTTTTCACACGTGGCAAGATTAAATTTGCTTTCTTTCCTTAATTGTTATTTATTAATCAATTGAGCAATTGTAAATATTGAAATGAACACACTGTATCTCAAGAAACGACACCGAGTAATAGCAGAGAAAATTTCATGAAATTATAATGTAGACTCTAAGAAAGACATAAATTACTTTTAAAGAAAAATAAAAATCTCCTTTCATAGTTATTTCATAAAAAAACTAAAATATTATTTCAAAATTTAACTTTTACATTGTAAATGAGAGGCATGTCAAGAAAATAAAGTTTAGGTTCGAAGTAGAAGCATGAAAGTAAAAGAAAAATGCCACAAGAAGGGCCAATTTAACAATTTTACGAATAATTAAACGTTAAATAATCTAGTACAAAAGAAAATTCAAATATTATAGTATCAGAAAACACATAGGCTAGAAGTTTATTATAAAAATTTGTCATGCAGAATGTCATATAAAAATTTATTGTAAATTAGTTGAAGATGTATAAAATTTACTACGCAGTTATAAAATATAAATTACGCCGTAAGTTAATTAAAATAAAATTCATCGCAATATGTGGGAGAAATTGCGCAGTAAGAAAATAATAACATGGATACGAGTGACCAATAAAAAAGGGACAAATCAGAAAATTTACCTTGTACCGGAAAACAACAGAGTATCGTTGGGAAGTAAACAAGTGGAAAAGAAAAGTTGATCCGAGACACTGGTGAGTGGTGCATGTTGTCCTGTGGCTCCCGAAAATAACATCAAAAAACACCAGGAAGCAATCCACTCAGACCCAACAGCCATCTTCAATGAACGAGTACAGCTGACAAACCACAAGTAATGTGAGGTTAGAAATTCAGATGCAGAACGAAATAAACGTAAGTCCAGTTGCATAAGCATAATCGTATTCTCCAAAAACATAAAGTAAAGTGTTGCGAATTTGAACTAAAGACAGTTTGTGAAATAGAGAACTTCAGCTCAAACCATAAACAATTTCAGTGGGTAAAATTAAAAATGACATTTTTGAATATTTCCTTGTTTAAGGATTAGTTTAGTTTCGATGTTCGTAATATAAGTTAATTTGTTTCGTAGAACTTTTAAAACATTAATAATTGGTTAACCAAATATTTTTCATATCAAGTTAGGTAGAGTTAAAGAATTTCTCCGATATTTAGTCATGTAAAAGTCTATAAAAAAAATCTAGTTTCTGTGTTTATCACCAGATTGTTCGGAATTTAATTAATACTTAATAAATGTCATATTGTGAAAAAGTTAAAATTTTGCTTTTATTCAAAGCTTCTTCCAAAAAATGAATAGTAAAGGTAAATTTAAAATCACATAGAACCGCTTCTCTGAGGTAAGGACTCATGCTGTTAATTGAACAAGTGTTTTTGAGGGACAGTGTAGAAATTATCAATAAACATTCTTATCTACACTGTTAAAAATGAACCTACACTGTTAACATTATTCATGCAAGGTAAAGCTGCCGGAGGAGAGTTTAGCAAAACAAAGGTAAGAAAGTACAATTCGTCTATATTTGTCATTGTAATTATTAAATTTTATTAAGAGAACCTACATTCAATGAAAATGTTGATTTAAATACACACAAATAACATTCTACACAACAAAAGGCGCCCAAATGAATATTCAAAATTACACAAATAATATTTAATAATTACACACAAAAATTACAAACAAAATACAAAATTAAAAATAAAATAAATATTATTATTATTATAATATATGTATTCCCCTCGAAACAATATGTTGAGGAATCACGACTACGAATAAAGGATGCTGCTAGAATAATCGCAACAATCTGGCAACCCAAACATTTTTCAACAATGCGTACAATTATGCTTTGACACTAACGGATGACTTTTTACATTCGTTGCACCTTAATTTGGTAAAATGAGTGTCAATCTACCAAAATAACAACATTGATTTCTTGTGTGTGAAAAGAGTTGCTGCTACCATTTAAGTTACTAAATTGAAAGAAAAGGGAAATACTTTAGCTTGTTTGGAAAACAGTGCAGAAAATTCATCTGAGAAAATTGTTACCTGAAATATCCTGCTTAAAATATGTATTCACCTTCCACAAGCTGAACAACAAGAACATCTCGTTTGCCTGTTAAAGTTACCAATCTTTCGAATAAAACTTTATTCGGCAAATAATGTTCCCTTGACGTACGACAACCCAAAACAAAAACAACCGAAAAACACGGCTTTCTTTAGGTAGATAATTTCCTAGCGTCCTCATATCTCCCGCGCCACATAAATATAAATCATGGTTCACATATTTGCTTTGTATCTGAGCGTGGAATCCTTAGTCGTTACCAGCAAGCGAAGCGTAAACACTTTATCTGCAATCTAGACCGCATTTGACAAATAACCGAGTTCCAGAACTGATCTATATAAGAATTTCCCGCGAGATTCATTCTAGTAAGGAAGTGTACCTTGCAACGCTATCCATCTCCGGTGGCTGATAAAGCAGCAAAAAATGAACGATATTTTATAAAGGGAGAGCGTCGGCTGGAAGATATCTGCGGGATGACGCGCCCTATTTTTGCGTCGCTCGTGCGGGATTTGGTTTTTGTGTCCCATTTAACGGAGCGTCCGTCTCGAGAAGTACGAGAACGAAATTTATGGACGAATGATTGCGTGCGATGGGGATAGCTTGTTGCTGCAATTCGAAACTGTCCAAAATCACTTGGAAAATACTTATTGCAGTCGCATGTTGCAGTCACTTGTTAAAATGATTTCAAGCCACAAAGAGTGACCGCAAAATCCGCCTGTTTTTGAGACTTTGACAGAGGCGACTGGAAAAATCCTAAAAATATTCTAAAAATATCCAAAGACTCGTCATGAAAAATGAAAATGAGTATCACTTTCAGTTTTTCGAAAATCACCCTTATTTAGGGGTTGAAAAGACAAAAAAGGTGAACAAATTAAGAATCTTCAACGGTTGTAAAACCCCAAATATTTCTATGTTGTTATCAAAATAATATTATGAATGTGAAAATATCTAATTTTGTATTTGATACGGTCTTGTCCGAAATGAAAATCAACCCTTAATATCGCTAAAGCGGTGGAATCATTCCCTAAACGCCTAAAAATTGATTAAAAGTTACAATTTTTTTTCTTTTTCTTTTATGTGATAATTGAACCGTTAATAACTCACAATCACTAAATCCGAAGGAAAATACCCCTAAATGAGGGTAAAACCACCCTTAAGTTCAACCATTTACTTGACAGATGTCACTGAAACTATACCTTTAATGTCAATCGACGAAAAAATGTATTTTTAAATATTACAAAGGATAATAGACCTAGTAAACTAGAAAGAATGCGAGTGTCAACCTAAATTGTGTCTGTAACCAAGAGTTGTCAGTAAACAAACAATATTTTTTTAGTTGAAATCCTAAAACCAAGACTGAAAAAATGGAAAATGTGGAAATTCCATCTGAAATTTTAGAAAAAGTTAATGCGGCTACTGCAGGCATCATTCTGGAGAAATCAAAATCTATATACTATTCAACAAAGAACTGAAGGAATTTCAAGATTGGAAAATGGCTGGCTTATTTTTTCAATGTAAGTGAGAAATTAGCTCCATCCATACTGTGGGCTAAATATTCCATATTGAAGTCAACTTTGAAAGAACAAGAACATTGAAATTTCTAAATTCGGAAGACTAGTGGCATTTCTAAAGTCTCAGCACAAACATTTTCGACCAAAAAAATCCAAGGTCTTAGAAAGATAACAAATCGAACAATTTTTGCGTGAAGCTCTAGGCGAAGATCACGTTATGAATAAGGTAGGTTTTACTGAATAGTTTAACTGAGTTATATTATTTATTAAATTTGTTGTGTTTAAGTGGCGTTGATATTAGAAGTTTTTGGCGCTTGCCGTTGCGAGAAATTAACCCATCTAAGCATAGATAATATAGAGAACAAAGGGCAGTCCACATCATGATTTCAAATACTAAAACGAACAAACCAAGAAGTTTCGCTGTGTTAAATGAAGGATTGTGTTAATCTAATAGAATTAATTTAAAATAGCATAAAAGTTTCTTTTGCAATTTTCAAAAGGAAAAAAGCGTACGTCAATGCGTTGGTATTAATAAGCTACCAAAAATCCCTAATGTTGTTGCGCGATTTTTGGGCTTGACAGTTTCTAATTTATATACAGGGCATGGCTTACGTCGCGCAACTCTCTTGGTCAATGCTGGAGGGGATATTACAACACTCAAACGCTACGGTGGATGGAAGTCATCTACCGTGGCAGAAGGTTATATAGAAGAGTAAATTTCCAGCAACATTGATATCGCTAAAAAGATACAAGGGGTGCAGACTCCTGAAGCAAGCACAAGCAAAGGGGCTACCTGTTCTATAAATTTACCACAATCACAAAATGATTCCAATAATCGTTTGGAATCAAATTACGGCTTTACCATAAATGTTAATGTTAATATTAGTAGTTATTAATATAAAGTAGGTAGATTGTAAGTTTGTAGCATTGTAGGTTATTTGTTGACTTATTACTGTTTCATATTGGTTTTCTGATAAAAACTAGAAAAATAAACCAAACATTTGTCTTTTTTTGATTTCTATAAGTCACTAGTGGGTTATAAGTCGTAACTTACTAGTGACTTATCACTTATAGCTCATTAGTGACTTATGACCTTTAAAACCAAAGAAATTATAGTATCATTAAATACAAGTGATAAGATAAACAAATTATTGCAGTTACATACAGGGTGGCCAAATGAAAACGAAACAGAGCATTTTCAGGAACTGCGTCAAGGTTGTAGAAAAACGCTCAGACCCGTCGATTTTAGATTAAAGGGGGACATTCTTTGCTGGTATTTTTGACTCCGCCACTTTCACCCCCAAGCAAGGGTAAGCATCATCCCAAAATATTTAAATGGCATTGGGGGTTGAGTAATATTTCTTTTGAAAGCTCTTACAATTCTCTTTACAACAGACTTTAAATTTTATAATTCCGCCCAATACTTATTAAGAATTTTGATTTTAAAGTTGAAACTTATGTACAAACAATTAGCAACTGTAAAAATGTCAGTCATTCGAGTTATCTACGCCAGTGGTATAAATTTAGTATTTCTTGCGTTACATTGGTTTTTGGCGATTTGTTATCACTTTCGTAAAAAAACACAATTGTAAAAAACAGAAATGAATGCTATACACACACAATGAACGTAAAATTAGTGGATTCCAAATTATTTTCTAGTATTATTTGGAAGCGTTGGTTTGGTAGTTCATTTAATTGTGTTTTCGTAGATTAAACACTATAGTTTATTCCATTGCGGAAAGGGTAGGGTCGCTTTACTTTATGAACAATAAATGTGCGAATAGAACAGCTCAGCTATTTAATGAACAACATCAAGATCATGACATGTCAGGAGGAAGTATGTTCTAGAGTTAGTAAAAAAATTTCAAGAGACAGGGAACGTCACCAATAAAAAACGAGAAGTTGAAAAACCTATAATTAATGAAGCTAGTGAAGTTGCAGTTTTGGAACCAGTTCATCTTGATGCTACATTAAGTACGAGGCAGCTGGCATCTGTGTCTGTGATCAATCGAACTAGCATACAAACCATTTTGAAGAAGAATAAATTCCATCCATACAAAATACATTTAGTCCAGGAACTTCATGAGGATGATTATGACCGCCGTTTGCAATTTTGCGAAATAATGAGTGAACGACCGGGGAACGATCCACAGTTCCTTTTTAACATCTGTTTTTCTGATGAATGCAGTTTTTTCTTGAACGGGACGGTAAATCGTCACAATTGCCGCTATTGGTCCGATTCAAACCCAAGAGTATTTCACGAGGTGCATACACAGCAACCGGAAAAATTAAATGTATGGGCTGGAATTTTTCGGTGACCGGCTGGTGGATCCTTTTTTTCTACCTGGTAATTTGACTGGCCAAATGTATTTGCAATTACTGAAAGACGCTATTGACCCTGCCTTGACTGATATTATTGAAAATGTTCCAGAGTATGATGAAAGATCATTTGATTTTTCAACAGGACGGTGCTCCTCCGCATTATGCGTTAATTGTCCGTCAGTATTTGGACCAACGTTTTCTACGGAATTGGGTTGGGAGAAGAGGCAGCATTGAGTGGCCTCCACGATCACCGGATTTATCGCCCTTTGATTTCTTTTTGTGGGGATACTTAAAAAGTAAAATCTATAAAACACAACCAGCGTCGTTGGAAGATTTTCGTCAAAGAATCGTCGACGAATGCCGTCGAATCACTCCAGAAATGCTTTGGATTGTGCGCGAACGTTTCGAACAAAATCTTTATTCTTGTATGGAAGCGGGCGGTCATCAGTTTGGACATTTAATCAACTAGGTAAGGTAGTAAGTAAACAGCTAAATATAATTTAAATTTTAAAATGTAAATTTTTTTTCAAAGTATTGGGCGGAATTATAAAATGTAAAGTCTGTTGTAAAGAGAATTGAAAGAGTTTCAAAGGAAATATTACTCAACCCCCAATGCCATTTAAATATTTTGGGGTGATGCTTACCCTTGCTTGGGGGTGAAAGTGGCGGAGTCAAAAATACCAGCAAAGAATGTCCCCTTTTAATCTAAAATCGACCGATCTGAGCGTTTTTCTACAATCTTGACGTAGTTCCTGAAAATGGCTCTGTTTCGTTTTCATTTGGCCACCCTGTATAATAAACGATTTTCTATTATTTTTAGTAAACATAGAACAAATGAACTTTTTTCAACGATTAACTGTAGATCAATCAAAGAATTATTTCAGTCGTTCTACAAAAACTGAAAAAACGAGCGACCTTCATAATTTTCTAAAAATTGAAATGATTAAAGTTAAAATTACAAAGGAGGATCTTTATTGTTTTTAGCGTACAAATTTGGAAGTGGCGGTTCTGGTTGAGACGGATCCAGAGCAATCGATACCCTTGATGGGAACACGGGCGCTAAAATAAGCATAATTAAAGAGTTTCGGGGCATATTCCTACGGAGGAGCGAGTCCCCGATCGCGCGACTGCGGCGGCGGCGGTGCAGGCTGCGATCCGCACCCGAAATAGGACCAGCCCAGCGGGCCGCGGTCTGGGA
The DNA here is from genome assembly GCF_000390285.2 of Anoplophora glabripennis. Taxonomy (NCBI): domain Eukaryota; kingdom Metazoa; phylum Arthropoda; class Insecta; order Coleoptera; family Cerambycidae; genus Anoplophora; species Anoplophora glabripennis. Next base: position 1,651,342 of record NW_019416264.1, on the reverse strand, counting down.
AACGGGCACACGCTGCTCCCCGGGAAATGATGAAAGGCTCAGCGGCAGCGGCCGCGCGTATCGATCCCGTCGCCATGGCGACGGCCGCTCTCTCGCAGATCTCATCTCCTCTGGCCGGCCGGCGGCGGACCTTGCCCGCGAATTATGGCCGCTTCCACGGGGGTGCCGGCGTGTGTGCGAGGATTCTGTTTTGCCCCGAGCCCGGCGTGCCGGCGAATCCCGCACGGTTCTTTATAAATTATTCAGCGGTTTCTAATTTCTGCGTATATTTCAGTAAATAGGAATAGGGAAAGTCTGGAATAGATGCTTCGTTTAGTAAGAGTGAGGCTCTAGCCTCGTACCACGTATTGAACGGTACAGCTGTCGTGTAATCTTGAAAATCACCCATCCTTCGAATTTTGCCAAACAATTAACCCAGTAAGCAGAAACACCACACCAATAGAAAAAAATAATGAGCCTGTTATTAACGACTACTGTTAATTAAACGTGGTATCATTAGTATGAAGCATTTACCTTTACAACAATGTGCTGTCACTCAATCAGTTTCGTTGTTTTGTGTTTAACATTGGGAGTTGCCTTTTTCTTCAGATATCCTGTCTAGACGGCATTATATAAGTATTCTATTTTACGGTTTTTCTAATTTTTCCAATCAGCCCAGTAAGAAGAAACACATCATCAAGAATAGGAATAGGTATAGTTGATCCTTTTGATAAAAAAAAGGTTCTATTCTTATAACAAGTATCGATCATTGCTACCGTCGTGTAACCTTAGAAAACCTCGAAAATCACTCATCTTTCAAACTGGGTTCGAAGGTATATAGATAATTGAACGACAGGAGGTAGTAGTGGGAAATTTCATTACACTTTCACATTTTCGAATTCTTCTAACAGAAAGTGTTCCCCAGATTGGCCAAAGAAGTATACTTCTAGATCCTTTGTCTCTTTTACTATAAAACTTTATATTTTTGGCAGTTGAAAAGGTTACATCAAAAAGTTGGAGCAATATTTATTCCCATGTTTCGCAGTCTGAGACAGAAATTTATAAATTATGTTTTAATGATTTAATTCGCCGTATAACAATAACAACTGTTCAAAATTTCAGTTTCTTTTCTCGACAATTTTCAAAATATCTGGAAAAACAAATGTCAGTGTGCCGTCAAAACAAATGTACCTCCCATGTCAATTCCATGTAAATCATCAATAAGTCCCAGTAGTTCCTATACATCCTTCCAAATCTCAGTGTATCCTTAGTATATATATCCTAGCAGTGGTTAAAAAAATCCCTGTACAGGGTGGTTGATTTTCGATAGTTTTATAGGGTACAGCCAAAACGGTGATAGATACAAAAAATCTGATATCGATGTCCCGTCCGCTTTTTTTGAGTTTACTTCGCTGGTACCAAAAGGTCTTGGCTAACTTGATTAGTTTTAGATATACAGGTTTTTTTTCGAAAAATGGCCCATTTACATTAACCTCTCTATCTCCGTTGTCATTCAATTTAGAAGAAACAAGTGTGTACATTATTTGTTCTATTTTTTATTAGGAAGCCAATGGCGTACTCAGATTTTTTACAAATTGCACAGTTTTTCCGATATTACATAAACATAGGTTTTTTACATAGAATACCCTGTATTTGGCCATCCCGTTGAATAGTATTTTTTTTACCTTCTCAGTCATATATAATAATAGATACATTTTATTTGCCTAAATGAAGAAAAATGCAAAAATGTGTAGATATTTTTTCAGTTGGCCATGTTATTTATTTATTCGTCTTTTGTTGTTTAATATTGACAGTTAGTTTATTTTTGACTGAACTGAAAGTTTGTTAAACGTCTATTACTTGGTTTTAATTTTGAAAGGTATAAAAATGGTGTACGAAAATCTTCACAAAGTTCAAATGTTGGAGTGTTACACTGAAAGTGAAAAAAAATAGTGACACAGCTTTAAACTTATATTTGGAGAGATACCCAGAGCGTCATCAGCCAGAAAAGAGAATTTTTAGCTGACTCTATGATAACTTATTGTGTGAGTTTGGTTCTTTTCAAAAACTGAGAGCTTAATCTTATTATCTTATACAGAATAGAGAAAATGATGAAATCAATACTTTAGCTTTTGTTGTCGCAAATCCCAATATATCCAGCAGAGAAATTCAAAGGACAATAGGAATTGGTAAATTCCAAGCATTGAGAATTTTAAAAAAACACAAGTTTCGACCATATACTATAAGAAAAGTCCACCATTTGCATCCAAGAGATGAAGAAAGACGCGTCATTTTCTGCCAATGATTTTTGCAGCAAACTCATGTAGATCCCAATTTTTTTCAAAATGTTATTTGGACCGACGAGGCTTTTATAAGCAGCGAAGGTATATTCAACCGGCATAATGCGCGTTATTGGTCAGATATGAATCCTCACCAAACTGTGGCCAGAATTCAACAAGGGCGGTTTGGTTTTCATGTATGGGTAGCTCTTTTCCACAATAGAGTGTTAGCTTACGAAATGTACGATGAAAACCTTAACGCTCAGAGATATGTGAAAATTTTACAAGAAAATATTATTGAACCGCTGAACGATATGCCACTAGCTCAACGATATCACATGTTCTTTCAGCATGATGGTGCGCCTCCACATAATTCCCACATAGTTAGAGAATTATTAAATCGTAATTTTGGGAACAATTGATTCGGTACGTACGGACCAAACAGATGGCCGCCTAGATCACCAGACCTAATCTCTATAGACTTTTATTTTTGGGGGGATCTTAAAAACAAAATTTATAAGTAGAGAGCTAATAATGTCGAGGAGCTAAGGGAATATTTTGAAAACTATATTTAGCGGGTGTCAAGTATTCACATTTACAATGCAACCCGCTCCTTTGCCAAACGTTGACAGTTATGTATCAACGAAAATGGCCGACAATTCGAGCACTTGCTGTGACTTTGTTATGTCATTTCTGTTTTATTGTTGTTTCTTTCATTTTATAGTTGTTATTTTTGTTTAGTTTATGTTTAATAGTTATAAGTGTACCTATAATTAAACCTATTAAGTAAAGATAAATGGATAATCTAATTTATTTTTTCTTGTAATTTTTTAGTCTACATTAGGTGCTTAATATAAAAATAATAATAGAAAACGAATAGACCAATACTAAATAAATCTCATAGGCAACTGAAAAATTATCTATACATTTTTTACATTTTTCTTCATTTAGGCAAATAAAGAGTATCTATCAAATCAATGACTCAAAAAAGAGGACAGGACATCGATATAAGATTTTTTGTATCTATCACGGTTTCGGCTGTACCCTATAAAACTATCGAAAATCAACCACCCTGTACATTGCCAGTCAGTATTAGCAATCATTCTACATTAGCTACATCCACCACAAAAGGGCTCTAGAAAGAATTTAGTTTCAAATTGTAAATTCAATATTTCATGGCGAATTCAATAAGGAAAAAAAATTGAACATTGTATAATTGATTAACAAAATCTTATGACTAAATAGTAATAACGACTTATTAGTTATTAGGCCATCAACAAACAAATTACCAGGACACAAATTCTGATTCAAACAAATACTATAAAATTATTTTTCAGAAATATTTATAATTAATTTCCTTTTATTATTTAAGGTGAGTAGGTAACAGGACTTTTTAAAAATAAGGACAACACAACGTTTTTTCTATGATAAAACCGATGAATTTTATTGATAATAGTCCCCTTCCGACTCAATACAGCAATTTGCACGGTTAAAAGCACCACAAAAGTTTTTCCTTTCATCGGTCAATGCATAATCTCTTTTCTCTCGTTTTGTATTCTATTGCTAATTGTGATATGTTTCTTATTAATTTATTTTTTTGTGTATATCTATAAATTTTTTGTTTTTGTATATGACTTGCCATACAGATTGTATGCAATTTAACATGGTCAATAAACACTAAACTAAACGTTTCTCCGAAAACATCAAAGTCGCACGATGCCAAATCAGGCGAATAAGGGGAGTTAAAATGCGATTTTTAGTCAAAATATTGGTCACAAGTGTCGATCGATAAGATGGCGCATTATCGTGCAACAAACGCCAATTTCCTTCTGCGCGATATTCCGGTCGAATAGGACAAATACGATGCTTCAAAACGTCAAGATTATAGACATCGTCAAGATAAAATTATGCGTTAACGGTTTAGTCTAGTAGGACGAACTCTTTATGGACAATGCCCTTGGAATCGTAAAAACAAATCAACAGTGTGTTCTTCAAACAAGATTTTTTGAGTTTTTCTTCGTCTGGCGTCTTTCACTCGCCACTTTGGCGCTTGGTTTCTGGAACACCACGTTTCGTCACCGGTCATAATGTTGTAAACGAAGTTTTTGTCCTTTTTGACCTCCTTGATGATGTCCTTCGAATGTTGAATTCTTAGCAATTTTTGGTCGTCAGTCAATTGGTACCTGCGAGCATATACTACTAGAGCCATGCCATGCCATTGCGAAAAGTGTGGCTGAGTGTGCGACAAAGACAGACAGTATCTCAGTACATGCTGTCTTATTCTTCGCTTTAACGACGGGAGTCCTGCGGGAGCCAATGAGCGCGAGCATTCATTTCCAACCAATCGCGTGCATGCTAGAGTGACACAGCATGTACTGAGATACTGTCTGTCTCTCTCGCACACTCGGCCACCCTTTTCGCAATGGTATGCTACCTCCAGTAGTATATGCTCGGAAATTGGTATGGAACAAATCGTGCACACACCTTTCGGCAGCCCAAATGTTGGAAAAAACCGCAATACTATGAACTCTGTCACGAGATAATCACCATAAACTTGGTTCATCAATTGAAACGTTTCGGTAAACGTTTTACCAAGTTTAAAACATAACTTAATATTAGCTCTTTGTTCGATGCTCATTTTTGTACCGATGACACAAACATACTGCCACTTCTAATGCAATAACTCCGCTTCTATTCGTCTAAATGACACGCGTTGGATGTGATACGGGTGCAGAAGTTGGGTTTTTAAAGTCCGATGAACATCCAATTTTGTACAATTTTCTATTTGTCGACAAACAATCCTTGTACTTGTGCTTGGTTCTTCTTCTACCAGTGCTAAGATTTGTTCCTCTTGTTCAGGGCTTAATTTTCTATGTCGGCCGCAAATTCCGGACTTCTGATCCATAAACTTTCCGGTTTCACGAAGATGTCGGTAAATTTAAGAAAAACTTCCTTTTAGGATGTGGTCTGTTGGGATAAGTTTGTACCCAACGTCGCTCTGCTAGGCTTGCATTTCCATTGCATTTTCCTATTAAACATAATAAATTATAATTAAAAAAAATGTATTTTTAATTTATTTTTTTTATTTTAATTATAATTTTTCAAAACTAGCAAAACGTAAAAGTGTTTTTGTTACTTTTTTGTATTGTCAAAATGTTTCATGAAAACATTTTCTTACAATGTGGTAATACTTTTTCGTAAAAGTAATTGATGATGAGTTAAAATGATCGTTAGTGCAGAACTTACCTAACATTGAATGCATATCTGCTATATCTGCAAAAGTCAAATTAACTACTGTCACCCTATTAGCCATATTGTCTTATATTAAAAACTTAATAACCATTTATTACTTCTTGATTTGCCGAATCAAAGAATTAATAGTAACTATGTCATTATGTTGACAAGATGGACATTTGTTTTCAGAGCTCACTATTTTTTCCTGACATTCATCGGCCGCTAAGACATTTGTAACTCATCAATACATGTTTTTCTCCAAAACGGAGCAATTAAATAAAAATTTACAAAAAAGATAAAATGACCAGAAGAAAATTCTACGTTTGATATTTCAAGAAAAAGCTGCATAGGCGTACTTAGAAATAATTGGAGGGGATAAAGAGTACTGCATCCCTCAGTTACCTCCATTCGCCCTTCGATTTTTTTCACCAAAATTACATGATAAGTATGCCAGAATAAGATAAAAGTACGTACAAAATTTCAAGTGTGTATCTTACAAAACAATGGAATTATTAACAAAAATAGTTTTTTAAAATGTAACTTTAACACCCTGTATATTGAAACAGGGACGCCCAAATAAAAAATGGCATAAGAAAAATCGCATTAATTTTCTCCAAAGAATGTGTGGTTAATTGTATGGCCTTCTATTTTGGGACACCCTGTATTTTTTCTAAAGAAGATTTTAAGATTTAAATTAAATATAGTATGGATATAGATACTACTTTTAACAATAACCAAAGCTGCATTTACAGAAATGCAAAAATATCCCACTTTCACAAATCATAAAAACCTGCTAGTTAATTTTTTATATGTTTGTGTTTGTAAACTAATTCCCTAATTGCAGACATTTCACCAGCAAACCGTCAATATTTGCTTAGGTCGGTGGTTAGAAATACTTAAGGGGCCAGTCAATAGTAAATACGACCCAAATTACTTCGAATTGTAGAATTTAATTTATGTTAGTTACTGTTCGGTATTCTAATTGATTTCATTAGAACCGTTATATGTGTTCAACCTTTAAACATTCCCACATATTTACGAGAGCTCCCATAGAATGCCGTTGTGAAATACAGAACTCAAAACTACCACAACCACACATACTGGCTGAACTAGTGGGAAACAACTAACGGAGGTAGTTGGTTTGGTTTTCATTTAATTTTGTTTGGGGCTTTTATGACTGGATGTTGAAACAAGAATTAAAATAATAAAGATCTGTTCCAGGGTATTTTCTGTGCCCTATTACTACATTCAGTCAAATTATTATTGATGAATTAGAGAATAAGGACAGACTTTGACAGTTCCAGGTATAAGATCAAAATTTAAATTAGTTTTTCTACATTTTTTTTTCTTAAAGCCTATTTTCAAAAAATTATTTATTTCAATCCCTTTTTTTTGGTCCTGAGAAACACATATCATAGGTTTGTTTTTTCAATATCCGTCATGAAAACTTTTTTATTCTTTTCGCACTTTTTACATCCCGCTGCTGGATAGACATATTAACCGCAGGTAGAAGGTAGATACATACTTGGGAGCTACGAAATGTATTGCGTCATATCTCATAGTCTACGAGAAAGGTAGGAAATTTTAGGAGTAACAGTAACAGTAACAAGTTATCTAACAAAAGACTCAAACACACACAAATGAAATAAATAAAATAAATGCGAGACTAAAATATTATTAACGCTGTTGTTACATGCGTTACCCCAGATTGTAATGTTACAGATTAAGTGTGAGTAAATTATAGAGTGGTTAAGTAATTGCTTAGTGTTATTTATTGTTTTCAATTGCAGTAATCGGTTTAACTAATCCAGGTCATGTATGAAAGTTCCTAAAAATTTACAGGACTGTAAGGCTTCGATTGTCGTATTACCTATAATTATCTGGAGAGGATCAATTACTTTTCGGCGAGAAGATAACTGCAAACAATTTCTTCTGCATTTAATATCAATGAATTTTTACGACACCAGTTAATCAATTCTGAATACAATATATTTAATTGATTTTGATGCTCCACAAGACCATTTGCCGCCGTTGCAAAGGTCATCATATGCATATAATATTGTACACTCAGCATTAACATGCGATAGAAGATCATTCATAAATATCAGGAAAATAAGTGGGCCAAGTATTGAACCCTGAGCTACTTCCAGATCAAAATCTTTTATAGGTGACATTTTATTATTCAATTTCACATATACTTTCCTATAATGCAGATATGACATTAACCATGGTGAAATTTGTCACGAAAATCAACAGCAGAAACTAAGAACCAAAATTTGATCTAAGTGTTTATAAATAAAATCAGTAAAATCAAAAGACGCAGTTCAGTTGATTTATATGGGCAGAAACTATTGTGATATTATCTTATATTGATGCATGTATAAGAGCATTCTGTCATAAATCACTTTCTCTTACTTTACTTAAAACAGATGGGATACTAATCTGTACTTCTGTATTTACTCACTTATTGGTTTACACAGCATGTGCTCAAAATTTTCTCTATTGCTGCCCAAACTTGCTTCAACACGACGCAGATAGTGTCTCATCTTACTTTATTAAGATCCACGTTCTCAATCGGTATTTATTGGTTGGAATAATCCATTTGAAATCATCTTCTTGCAGCCGCACCGTTCTCTTGTTGGAAAAAGTAAGGTCTAACCATATGAACTCTTTCTCGATTCGTATATTGTTTTCTCACATAGACAATGAAAATAAAGACAAAAGATACCATACGATCACTAAATACTGAAATAATTATCTTTATAAGTTTATAAACTTACACTACACAAAAACGTAAAATTCTATTTTGATTCAAATAAAAACTAATATCTACTATATACAGAAAGTCAATAAATTGCCTACCGTATTACAATCATCTGCTCATAGTCTGATATATCGAAAACTAAAGTGTTGACCATTTGTTATATGTTATATCTACCACTATGCGGCCATATCCTGTAATTGGAACTCAGGTGTAAAGTCAGCTTGCATTCTTGTGTAAACAATGATCAAGCACGTAGTTACGAAACTATTGGTCAACACAGACGCGCTTTCGTACAGAACCGTACTTTACAACGTATAGTAGTTTTCATTTCGTGCGTATTTATTTGCGGCTTAATTTTATTTTATTATAAATTCGAAAGCTACCCAGTGGCTGCGAAGAAAATAGTTTAAGTGCAATTCAGAAACTGAATTGGACTATTTATTTGATTAAAAATTAAATAATTTCATATTAGTATTCAGAGGAACATGTACTATTAACCCTAAAAAAACACCCTGTATAATAAAAAGCATTTACACCTTTTATTCATGAGGCCCAATCTCTATTTTTCTTTGGATACTTCGATAACGACTAACAAAAATAAAGAAAAATATACAAACTTAATTCATTTTTTTATGTAAACTAGCACTTATCTGATTTTTTATTGACCTTCACCCTCAATGAAATTCTTTCAATTTTGTACCGAAATATATCGTTGATGATTTTTCTTCAATTAATGAAATCCTTTAATACTTTTGTACTTCAGTAAAAAGTGTGGACATACTAACCTTAATATTTCAAGGAAATATCACAATTCAATCTCGGCAATGTCTATATGAAAACTAAATTACATGAATCTGAATACGAATGATGGAATACATCCAGTAACAAGTTTACTTGCTCGCTCATAGAATAGCAATTTTGCGCAATTGTATCGGGAGTAATTTTCGATTGTAATACAAAACGTACATAATTAGATTGAAAAGCTAAATCTAATACGAGCCTGTTGGAAAGTGGAACTAATACTAGGGGGGGGGGGCGAGCAATACCTCCGGGATGAATAGGGATGAAGGGGGTGCGACGTCGCCATTCTCCCACTGTCGGTAAAGAAGGACACTAGTAAATGCGCCCCATCGCAACCAGTCACTAATCAATCGAATCGGCAGCCTTTTGCAAATAGAGAAAAAGCGTAATCCTGTCTTTGGCTGCAACAGTTGGAGTTGAGTTTCCAGTCTGGCAAACATTATCAGCATCTGGTGCCACAGGGACGATCTTAATTTGGACCAGTATTTAAGTTAAATCACATTTATAACACACTGTAGTGCTATGGCTGCAGTTTAATGTTGTATGGTAAAGGTCTGAGTTGAACTGAATAATACAACAAAATCGTGTTACTTATACAGGGTGTTAAAAGTTTGACTGACTTAATTTTAACAGACGATATAATATATTAAATTAAACAAAAAAACCCTTATATGACATGGCTCCTAAACTCAACCATTTTCCGAGAAAAATAGCGTTGAAATAAATTTAAAATTGATAAAATTCATATCGAGCAATGTGACAACCGCATGGAGGTGTTAAGCTGTCCACCAATACTCAATTCAGTTGGTATTTGGAATTGGACCGTGTCTGAGTGTTCTTTGCGTACCACTATTTCCTTTTCTTGGGGTGTTTCCCACACTATCTTACTACAAAATCGATACATTTGATTTTATTTATTTAAATTTATTAAATATTTCACAATAATAGTTGTTTACATTTTTTCCGTAGGACAAGTCTGTCGCATGCACCAGCTCTGTAGCGTTAGGTTAAGCGCTGTTGTCACGTTGTGATGAAACTCCCCAATATTAATACTCGTTGTGTACTGTTAATCTGATGCCCCTGTAATATACAACTTTTTTGTTCATTTATGATTACTGTATCTCATGCTGAAGTAATGGCAGTCAAACTTCTTACACCCTGTATACCTATAACACGTCTCCATAGAAAATTAATTAAGAATTCGCTTCAGCAATAACCTTCATGCTAATCGGGAAATTTTCTTACATTGTTCTTTGAGTAAATTGGTTAAAATTGTGAAATTGACAAACAAACAAACAAAAAAATCGGTGACTGCTGCTTCGACTTCAATGATTACTTATTATAAATAGTAACAAATAATACTCTCTTTAGTTGCAGACGATAAGAAATAGAGTTGGTTTGGGTCTTAGGCCCTGGTAACGAGAGGGCGGATCAATTAGCTCGTCTCGGGTCCAGGGGACCCGGACAGAGACCTGAACCAATCTTATGTATCACACGAGGCAGCATTAACGGGGCCCTAAATAAATGGGCCTATCAAACTTTAGGTCATAATTGGAGGAGAAATAGAGGATGTAGGCAGGCCCATAGTTTCATACATGGACCTAGCAAATCCAAGACGAGATGGCTGCTGAGCCCCAGTCGAAGAGCCCTAAACCAAATGGTGGGGGTTCTGACAGACCACTGCAGACTTAGGAGGCATTTAAGCTTAATAGGAATTGAGGAGGACCCTATATGCCCGAAATGTGGCGAAGGGGAGGACACCCCTGTCCACCTTCTGGGACAGTGTGCAGCCTTTGGGAGAATAAGACATAAAGTCTTTGGTGCCGAAGAGCTGCAAGGGGTTGAGGTGAGAGACCTTTCATGGACCAAAATCCTGGCGTTCATCAGGGCGTCGGGTAGGTTCGAGGAGGGTCAGAGGCAGAGAGTGGTTAGGTGATGGGACGGGGGGGTAGGCAAAAAGGGCCCACTTGTGGCCTAATTGCCAGGCTGAGGCCGCCCCTTTTACTACTACTACTAATTGAAGATTTTATGGAAAGACCACAAAACTGCAATGATAATAAAAACCCGCACAAACTCAGTCAGCATACTGTCAGTAAATGAAAACTAAAGGGCAATTTAATCAAGAAAATTATGAAATAATTGATGTCAGCAATTCGACCTTCTAACATTTCCGTGGAACTACATAGGGATGCTATTTCAAGCGATTCAATAAAATTACAACTTTATTGCCTATCAAAGGTCCACAGATCAAATTAAAGATCTAGCGGAAGAGACTAAAAACCATGTCAATAAAATTGACAAAATCAAGGAAGTTCAATTAGATTCAGATGATCCTAGTTAATTTTGATGACGTCTTTGTTTACAAAAGCGCCGATTGAAGAAGCATGAGAATTTACTAGACTTGTACACCAGATGGGCATTCTTCTCCTTTAGAGATCAGTTTTATGAGCATACTAAAGGAGCAGGTATGGCTTCGTCGAAGTTTTGGAATCTGTATTTCTAATGTTTAGAAAAAATTATTATTATAACTTCATAGGATTACTAAACATCATCAATGGAATACATCCATTGACCATGGACATGGAAGAAAATTGTACTATGTTGTTCCTATATGTCCTTGTCGAACGAAGAAAGGATTGACCCTAAGGCACAACGTCTACAAAAAGCCAACCCAGCCACTCACAAAACACCTAGAACAGAAGTATTGTCAACACAGTAACTCAAGCACGTGCCAAAACACTTCGATGCGGAGCGCGCCATATTTTTTTTTAAGGAAATGTATATAAAAACAGATATATTGAACGATCCACCAGGGCAAGGAACTGTTTGGCCACGACTCATCTGCTCTATATATAAAAATATGCTGAGAGGATGTGTAGGTGTATCTTAAGGCATCACAATGTCAGTACTGTGTTACAATGCCAGTATATCAAAGGAACAGCCTTTCCCAAGCCAAGTGTAAGAACTTTGTACTCCCAACTTTCATTGTATTCAGCATTACGTGTGCGTGCGGAAAAGTATACATTAGATAAATGGGGAGACACGTCGGTGCGAGACTAAAGGAGCACAAGTATCATTTGAAGAATAACAATGTAGAAAAAGATGTAGCGATAGACTTAACTGATATTAAAATTCTCGTGAGAGAAAATATTTTGGCCGATATCCACGGGGAGGCATTAAAAATCTAGAAGAATTCACACAATTTCAATCGAAATCAGGGGGAATTGAAAACAACCAATGAGTCATGTATCAGAACGCTATAGGTCAGTGAACATAGCAAATATAAATACCAGTTAGAGTTTTTTCTTCTGAAGAAAGATCAGGAAGCCTTATTCTTATGGCTTTTTGCTATTTCATTTAAAAACAGCCAGTATATAGATATTGCACCTGTACATTATATTGAACAGAGTTGCCTATCATAGAAAATTTATGTTTATCCTTTTTTTGGCCAGTTTGCCATTGTCCACAGACTTCCTTTCCCTGGGACTGACGGCGTGTCAGTATCAAGGCCGCGTCCGTCTGAACGTAGCTGCTGAAGGACCCTCTAGCCTAGAGCGGTATTTTACCCCTACGACAGGGGATATTGTGTGAAACACAAGCCTCGCCTGGATCGGAAATAAAGCTGGAGGGTCTTGATCCAGTTTCAACGGTTCGATGGAATCGAATGGGCCCTGCGACTTTAATAAGGAAATTCCTACTTACGGGGAGCGGAATTCTTCGATAATTGCAGTAATGGTAATAGAGGTCCACACTGTATGCTAGGGTATATTGGTTATTATTAGAAACAGAAAATTACAGGTTGAGGACTTTGTTACCGTTTTGACAGACATCTACAGGCCAAAATAGATTTTTAATACGTCTTAGTTTTGGAGTTATAAGTAGTCGCAAAATATATTTTTTTATATTTTGGGTAAACGGTTATAGCTGGACATTTTTTTGAAATAATGATACTTTAAATTTTAAGTGTCTTCTGTAGAGTCTAGGGGCGTACTTAGTTTTTAATAGATCAGCATTTTTTTGTCTGTAGATCAGATATAACCTACAAAATATGTCATATCTTAAATATTACTACTCCAAATCTACTGGTACAAAGCATTGCTTTGCACGTATTGATAGAGGGCAAGCTACTGATCTGTTGGTACTATCAAAGTTCGACTAGTATCGAACTAGGGGATATAAACTAATCTGCTTTCATAGTATTCATTGAGTAACAATGATATTTATCATATAACATATTTTGTAGATCCGAAAACATGTCGAGAGAAAGACATCCAACTCTAAATTGGTCGTCTCATCTATTTCATACTACTGAGAACCAATAAGTTCAAAACCAGTATATGATTCTGCTGACGAATGATCTTAGTTTCTTGTTAGATATTGCAGGTATTTTCGACCTCCAAATTAAAGTAACATTTTTTAAATAGACACCATGGTTAGCTATGACCTAGCTGAAAAAAGGGTGTTTTGTGTTTTTCAAAAAATATGAAGAGTATTTGTCTCAAAAAAGTTAGGTACCGAAGTAGTATACCTTTTTTCTTCCTTGGCATATTCAATATACATATTTGGTTAAATATTGTGATTCTAGCTCTATTTGCAGATAACCAACTTTTAGGTTATATGTCAGCAGGCTGCTTAGGTATTATATTATAAGGTATGAAGCAGAAATCAATTAGCAAAAATAATTGCTAGTATACGAATAAAATAAAACAAATCAATCTGCAGATAGTACCGCATACATTTATTGATATTATACCCTGGTTTCTCATCATATTTGTGGGCCTCGTTACATATTTACATCCAAATACTCAGTCAACTCTTGCAACTCTTCAACTTTGGATGTATACTAGAAAATACCTCTGTAACCTAAAAATCAACTAAAATTCTACATTGTCTGAATTCAAGCTAAAAAGTTAATTCACAATTTTACAGATCAGAGATAGAGGCAAGTGAGTGACTCCAAAAAGAGTTTATATTATATTCCAAGAAATACCAATTCCAATGAAAACTGGTCGAACAAACAGGTTGTTATTGTACATTAGTCAAAATTAAATAATTAATTAGATAACTAAATTTTAATCATGGCCTAAATTTCTGCACCTCAATTTATTATATCCAGTGTACTTGTCACAATTTTCAACAGAGATTCTTATTTTATTTTGAATAAGAAACAAACAGGTTAGAAACAACCTAATTACATGTTTCTAGAAAAAAAAAAGAAATGTATACACATGCACATATCTAACATACCTAATTAAAATACAAAATAACATTCAAAATAAACTGCAGCAAGGGAGCAGCTGGGCACATGGAACCAGGACAATCAATTTCAAGTAAAATCTATATTACGGATAACTCTATTAATAGTATATTATTTAACGAGCGGTAATGCAGGTCATAACTCACGCAGATGAAGTTTGCAGCACGAGCCGCAGGCGAGTGCTGTAATTCATCAAGTGAGTTATGACCATTACCGCAAGTTGAATACTATACTTTATCTACGACTACATTTTCTGTAAACGAGTTAACGTTTTTATTGCTACACCAATCTTGTAAATTTTTATATACACCTTTATACCTACTTGTTTTTTGATTTTTCTGGTAATAAATTCTGTATTGTATTATTAGCTACTTTTCTTATTTCTGGAGGTGTACATAATAACTCATCTTCGCTATCTAAATTCATCTTTTTTAGGACTATTATTAGAAATTGATTTGAAAACGTCAAAATTATTTTGTTAAAATATCAAATGACATTAGACCCCTCAATGATAATAATTGACAGTTCCGCCTACTGAGAAGCGTTGGCAATTTAATAATTTTAAAATCTTTTAATTATTCATTCCTTTCCACTTGTTAAAAATTCTTTCCATTTTACACCAATGGAACGTATTTATCGGCTTAAAAATATCCAAGAATTTACTGCGTACACTATTTACATACCGAATTATCATTGTAGAAGCCCAGCGTGAGTTATAATAACTCACTATAAAAACTCACGCTACTTGTTTATTGATACTATTAATTGCTCAAAAGCAGTTGAATAATTAATATATAAATTAATAGGAGTAGATAAATGTTATTAATGTAGTATCAAAAATGTCTATAGATATTCTATGTCTGTGTCTATTGAAAATATTACACATATCACTAATAAGAGTACTAGAACTGATTTAAAAAATTAATTGTGTTGGACCTATACGCTGGTCAGGTATATTTCATAACCTCCGTTCAGCACTTTATGTAAAAATGTTAATTTTCGTGTAATTCTCCTATTTTCTAACTTAAGATCTTAAACTGTTTTCGCAATGGCACATAGGAAGCAAACCCGGGACTAATATGATATTTTTTGTAATAGAGATAATTTATAAATTTGTTTTGGATTTTTTCAAGAGCATCCCTAAGATACTGTTTTGAAGGGTCCCAAATAATAGTTCCATATTCTAAACGACTACGAATAAGAGTCTTAAATAAATATAAAATGGAATTAATATTTTTAAAATCAACTGTTACTCTTTTAATGAAACCCAAAAGTTTATATGAAGCATTAATTAATAATTCATTCATATGGTTTATAAAACTCAAATTAGGTTGAAGGTTAATTCCTAGACCTTTAAAGTCATAAATTCTAGACAAAATTGTTATTCATTGTATAAAGATAATGTTCAGGCGTAAATGCTTTACTAAACGTCGTGACTTTACATTTATTTAAATTGAAGGACAATTTGTTTTCTACGGACCAGTCATAAATTACGTTTATATCATTTTGTAATTTTGAAAAATCATTGATATTACTGATTTCAGTAAAGAGTCCATCCATCTGCATACATGAGAGTCGGTATTATACTCTGTGGTAAATCATTTATAAAAATTAAAAAAAGTAATGGTCCCAAATTCGATCCTTGTGGTACATCAGATCTAGCTAGATATGTTTCAGAATCAGTACTATGATAAAAAATAAATTGTTTTCGGTTCCGTAGATATGAAGAGAAGAAAATTACCCTAATATAAAATTTAAATAGAAATAAGTATAATAAATATGATTTTTTTCAAAATCACCGTTATTATGGAAGGGGTTAGTCAGTTTTAGTTCAAATATTGTTACAAACGAATAAAAGTTTTAATATGTTCATTTAGGTACACCATTACAGTGTATGTTCAAGGAATCCTGAACAGTCCGTACAGTCCGTACGATATTTGTTGATAGAATTCCAAGAAGACCTCTGCGCCACTATCTTGGGATTAACCGCATTCGACAACCGAGGTAGAAAGACTGGCGTGGTGGCGTTCACCGTAGCAGCTTGCAGTGCATACTGTTTTGCAATGACGAAGACCTATTTCTTCGTAAGTATATCATATATTTATAGTGTAATATCTCATTGAAATATATCTACGGAGGTGAAAAATAAAAAAAGGAATTTAATTCCTAGAGTATCATAATAAAAAACAACACATTCGATTGTCTACTTCAAGAAAACGGGTACGTGGCTATGAGGCTCCCTTCCTACCATCCTGATTTAAATCTGATTGAAATGATATGTGCTCGAGTTGAAAACAAGATAGCAAAGAAAATTGTTCTATTTAAATTAGAAGCTGTGAAAACTCAGTTACTGTCGAAGAATGGATGAAGTGTTGCCAACATGTTAAAGTTGCAAAACGAGATTTGAGTTGATGTGAGAATAGAAGACTTCATTCACAACTTCTGATAGTGAAAGTTTTAGTGATGAAGACGGTTTCGAAAATTTATCAGGTTTGGTGCTGTAGTAAGTTACTTAAATACGTGTGTTTTGGTTTTTTTCCTTTTTTTATACCAGCGTGTTTATGACTGTATTTTTAGTTTATTTTTGATTTGTACTCTACTGTACTGGTAAAAGAAATAAAAACATATTTTGATCCAAAAGATCTGCTTCATATTTATTTTTTATTATATATATTTTAATATTTTGAAAATAGCGCCTAAAATTTCAAGGCACGTCCCTGCCAGTAGTTCCGATAACAGAACGTTATTGGCTTATGCTTTTCTTTAAATTCTATCTCAGTAAATATTGTACGCGTACGGACTACTACTAACAACTCTGTATTGAATTTTATTTTATCCTGCAATGAAAAAGTCCAGCAATTTGTTTTCAAAACACTTTTTTAATCTTTGATAGTAAAATCTGAAGGTCTCATACCAATGGGGAAGTTTCATATTTTTTTTTCTTTTCTTATTAAATTCCTTTCATCGTAGAAAGTCAATTGCCACATAAATTTTAAGTTTTAAAATTAATAGTTTTTCTATAAAAAAATATATAAATTCAAAATAATTCTCTATGCACTAAAACGCAGTCTTAAACAAAGACGGCTGACTCTTACGTCACGATCCGGTATCGGTCCAAATTAAACGAGTCGTGTAGAGTCGTTTCTGTAGTCTGTCTCACTCTTACTCATTTGTGTTTATGCAAACTACGTGTGCCGAATAGATTTTATATTGTTTACTTTTACTTAACACAATATTGTTAATTATTTAAAAAATTGTACATTCTATGGCTACAGAAGCTGGATTTGTCCAAGAGCAATATGATAATTTGTCAAAAATAGACGTTATATAAAATGTTTGCATGATTTCTTCCTCATTTTCTCATCCTTTGGTACATTAAATAGTTTGTTGGGGGCAGTTATTGTTCTGGAACTACACATGGGTACTATAATATTTATGTTCAGATACTGTCATGTTTTTCACGTTCTCGTGTTGTAATTCTGATCCTGAAGCCCCACGCATTAAAGCTGCCTGTGTAGATATTGTGAAAATGTTCGTAGACTCTATGAAAATTAACGAAACTTGTCTTTAAATTTATACACTAAAACTAACTACTCAAAACTACTCAGAATTCAATGCGAACACAAACTAATTCAACACAAGATTAAATGACATCAATGCAATGACAGCGCCAGCCTCCCGCGTCTTGACTGTCTTAACACTCATATACCGGATCCTGACGTCACAAATTGCTTGACCAATTAGGGACCGTTTTCGCCCACCTAATTATATTCAATATTTTAATAATTAATTACATATTAATAGTTAAGTTTAAAGGGGTTTTACATATAGAAACATACTTTTATAGTAATTTTCTGCACTTTAAATAAATTTTGCTTCAAAAGAAAATTTGGTGCAACTTCCTCATTATACTTAAGTTGTTAAGTTTTTTTAATACTGTTCTAGTAGCATTGCTCGCCTCACTTGTCACCCTGTCCTGTACGTCATAATAATCCCATCACGGGAGGAAAAAAGATAAAAACTTTATAATGTGTTTTCCCGAGTGATCCGCGCATGGTAAGTCTTTGGCTAATGGTGAGCGTCACGGTACGTCGAATCCCATTTAAAACACCATCGACCCCGCGTGTGCCTCTGCTGATTGCAGCGCCGCTTCACGGACTGGGATTTCTGCCATTGTCACTTTAATGTGTAATTTTACACGGTCTGGCTCGCGGCAATCACCCCAGTTATTATCCTGGATGTGGACTAAATTACTAATTAATTTTTAGTCCACATTTTAAATGCGCTAGGCGTTTCTCGCTGACGTTCGCTCCAATTAAATCCTATAGGTCATTTTTAATGAAGTTTGGCGGAATTGAATGGAACTTTTTCTAAAGTGGGCATAGACGAACGTGGGTGGAAAAGGAATGGGAATTTTACAGTGGCATTTTTATTCGTCTTCTGAATAGAGAATAAAATAAAATAGACTCGATAAAAATTGTGTATGTAACTGATTTTAGGATTTCATTAAATTGGTTTGCATGTTACCATGGTGCCTGTAAATGATGGAAAAATTTCTGGGCTGGTTGCCACATCATCTGTTTACATTTCTTGATGAGACAGATTGCTCTTTTCTTCAGAAGAAACTCTCAAACTGTGTTTTTTGTTGATCGTGAATTTGAAATAAATTTAATTATTGCTGCATTTATTAGTGAAGTAATTTCCAATTTTATTTTAATTAAAGCAGTAGGTAACTGTCTATCTTGCACGTGCAAAAAAATATCTAAGAAATTTAAATATTCCGCTGTGCTTCTGGACCAACAGACCAGATTCTACTCTTTTTTAGTAGGGTTAACTTGCTAAAAGTCACAATTCTTTATCCCTTTAACATCTATTTATAAATTTTTCTAATCCCTCCTCTCACTTAACCAAAATTTTATTTGTCTCATGAAAACTTTGGTATTACTTTTGGCTTACTGAATGTCCTGTACCTTCCCAGTATCATGTATGCGTTGATCACTCTTCACTGTTACTTTTTAGGTGATGTTTGATTCCCTTTAATTCCTTGTTAACGTGTCTCCATGTTTGTCCATGTTTTACATTAAAATGTTTTTTCTACCTTAATCCGTTTTCGAGAAAATGACAAACTACTTGCTTATACTTCAAGTTAGCAGTCCAAGCAATTTCTTAGCATCTAATTCGCGTACGACAATGACGATGGCACCAGACTATGTTACTTTAAGAGTACTTTCAGAATCCATAATCATATTTTCGATTTGGGTGATTTCAGCTGAAAGAATACAAAGAATTATTCTGGATATTTTGTTTCTTTGTTGATAAAACTCGTATTTCATTATCTGCAACAAAATTTTAACAAAAATGGTCCTATCAGTTGGCATCCAAAATCTCCAGATCTCACAGCACTAGATTACTGTTTATGGGGCTGGTTCAAAAATGATGTGTACAATTCGACGTATCATCAATACTGTAGCATTTATTAAAGAAAGACATGCAGTAATCAGGAGAGCTATAGACACCCTTCGTAGACGAAGCAGAAAGTGTTTGGAGGTCAATGGTGGTGTTTTTGAACATTTAATCAAAGAACGCTGTGATTAATAGAATTACTTAAGAAATTTCAATAAATAAATCATCTTATTTTTTTTATAAATCACATCTTATAAGTAAAACTTACGTTATCTAAAATTCAGTGGTGTAATTTTTTTTATTAGTTACATATGTACGTTAAAATATACATGCCTAAATATACAGACTCTTTGACATAAAAGCACGATTTTATTGAAACTTCTCAGAACTCTCGAATATTGAACTAGAATGTTTTTGAAAGAACTTTTCAAATCAAATAAATATGATATTTTTATTAAATATCGACAACTTATTTGAGGTTACACTAGCTTGTCCAGCGGCAAGTTTCGAAAATTACTAAATAAAGGTTAAAAAAAAAGAATTAAGTTTTTACGCCGGAATTTGAAAAAATAAAATACTGATACATGTTGCTAAAGGTTAAAGAAAGCATCTGTATAAATATGACCCCCACTCAGAACTACACCCTGTATATTTCAGCTACCACAGCGCTTTAACAGGGCTGATAGGCAAGATAGGATTTCTTTGTCGGTTTGTGTACTCGGTGGATTTAATAGAAGAAAAGTCGATAGCTGAAGTGGAAGCAAGCTAATGTGTTTCAGGAATCACGTATGCACACCGGTCTGATTTTACCAATACAAACAATGACCGTATGAATGAACGACACAAAAATACATTAATTATTTTATTGCGTGACTCGTAAATTTCTTTTTCGCTGATAAGCCCAGAAGTGTAGGTAAGTACACCAACACTAGCTGGTCCTGTGACCCCAAAAATAATTCGTGTTTGTACGTGTACCTCGTTAATACTTTTATGTAGGATAGATGCATGTAAGAGTATGCACTATGTTTTTAATTTTACAAACAATTTCTGTTTCTTATATATGATTTTGAAAAGTGGTAATTATGAGATACATTTTTTACAGGATGTTTCTTGAAAAGGCTGATAGAGAGCACGAAAATAAGCGACTTTAATTAAGCAATTGATGGTGCAAATGCTTTTGTTTTTGAGAAAACTAATTAAGAAAATTTAGCATAAATCTAAGCCGACATTGTGCATCTTGTGCACGTGCACGGCCAGAATGCTTCGGACTCGCTATATGCGTGAAGCGCTTATCTAATTGGCTGACGTTCCAGTAACTTCCACAATCAAGCAAATCTGACGGTAGGTCAGTAGTCAGTACGTCTTGTGTTCTTTAGTTGTATGTTGCAGTATTATTTAACAGGCGTGTAAAATGTTTTCTGATCAAGAACTAGCAGATGTGGTGTACGGAGAATGGCATACTAAATTTTCACAACATTCACTATTGGTGTGATGCAAATCCTCACGTACAGAGGTCTCGGTTTCAGCAACGGTTTTCAGTGACATAGAAACAACTTTGAAAAATTCTTGTAGAGAATATCATCTGTTGGTAAGTAATTCGTTTATTAGTTTAATTTTTGTGTTACTTTTAATAGAGATTTGAATAAATTTCAGCATTTTCGAACACAAAATTTAAACCGTCAAAACCGCCATCAGCGCTTTCGCACTGCGAGGCGCGACGACTTCGATATCAAAGGTACATCTGTCTGCCGCACCAGGGACAGTTTTAAATTTGTTTAAACCTTGATGTGAAAATTTTAACCTATGTTTCGAATTTAACTATTGAAACTGTTCGCAGAGCCGCAAACTGTTCCAAAGCGATATCTATACAACCCACTACTTCTGGCACAGCGACCATCGAGGTCCCTGTAGAACGTCAAAATTTCACACACCAGTTTTCATTTTTTCTATGAAAACGCCAGGAATATCACGAAATTCGACCTAGAACAACACTCAGAACAGCCATTAATCGCCTAAATTCGGAGAGGCTAAATGTCAGGATCCAAAGTGAACTGTAGTCCCCAAGAATTCGCCACCCCGAAGTGTGATCGAACTTCATCCTGATATCTTGTATTCAGTAACTAAAGCGGAATTCTGTGAGCATTGTGAGTACGTGACCCGAATTCAAGCGTATTCATTGCCCTTATTTAGAGGAAAATAAGTCCGAATACTCTACTGAAGGACGACAGATATAGAAAATTAGAAAAGCCAAACAGTTTTTTTTTCGAATTCATTGATCGAATTCCTAAACTAGCCATCTAAACTCTAATCAGGACTTTTTATGTTTGTGGTGAAGATACTAAAGGATAAAGTGAAACTTAAAAAACAGTGCAAAAGGAGCACGACAACAAAAATAGACACAGAAATAGTGGAAAAAGTGCTCAGAAGGTATTAAAACAATTCAGTAGGAAACGACAAATAATAAAGAGCGTGTCCACTCTCACCAGGTTTTGAGACAACATCAAAGGCTGATCTAGACACGGAGCCACGATGGAATGGGGCCAAAAAATGCGAATCTTCAATCAATGTCCTATTCGCGATGAGTGAGGTGCATTGTTGGAGGATTATGCAGAGTCGACGCTGCTGAATTAATGTAAGTTTGGTCAAATAGTAATGCTTTGATGGCCCTAAATCACACCTATTCTGTATTCTAATAATTCTTGAATACCTTGTATACGAAATAATAGAACGATGTACAAATTACCTTCTTGATTGATATTTACGTTAGTTCTAGTATCAGTTTATAGTTTCCTAAGGTCAAAGTAAATTTAACGCACTGTCTATTATCAATTGACTTATTTTGACACAAAAATGGACCATAGCTTTTGTAACGGTTTATTATTTCGTGATTAAATTTATTCATAGAAATTAACACGCAACCCTGAATTTATGATACGTTTTATTGTAATCTCCGATTTGCAAATTAATTATAGTAAATGACACACTTTTATAGACTGCTTCAGCTTGAAATTAGTCATTCTAATTAAAAATTATTACATTACATATTATAGTTATACTCTATAATTTTATAATGGCTTATTATTTGAGTGCGTATGAAGGTGCGTATATTTTCATATACCTACTTACAGGGAGTAACTTTGAGCGGGGGTCATATTTTTACAGAGGTTTCCTTTGACCTTTAAAAATATGTATGAATAGTTTGTTTTTTCAAATTTCGTCGTGAAAATTTAATTTTTTTATACTTTTTTCGCAATTTTCTTACCCCGCCGCCGCCGCCGCTGGATAGACTACTGTAGCTTCAAACTACGACGCGCTTTAGTCGCAGGAGTGTGCACAATTGGGAACTGGGCTGTGCATTGTTGCCAAATCTTATTTTTAAAGGTAAGTATTGGTATTCCTATAACTTTTTAAATTTCCGCACCACTCGCCGTGAGTTTGGCACGTTACTTTTGTTAAGTGGGTGTTAACCACGAGCTCTACTTTCCCATAAAAGTTAAAGTTTAATTCTTTTAAATATGAAATAGTATTTAACAAGTAACCTAGCAGCAAACTCAAGTAGTAATCAATTATTATAAATGAACTACAAACACACAAAATAAATAATCTGTTTACTCACCTGACTTCGATAACATAACACTTAAGATTTTGTGGCAAATCTTTGAGTACTGGTACCAGTATCCTCTTTCACAGCATTTAAACTTTCTGATTCAAAGATCCCAGTCTCTTAAATGTTGAACCAATCTGACAAACAATTTCCTATTCGGTAGTTCTTATAAGTCAACGTATCTGATATCGTTTTCAAAAAAAACTCTTTTTTGATATGTATATTTTCTTTTTCATAATGTACAAAAATTTTTCACAAAATTATTTTTAATTAGTTTTGTTGTCTAACAGTTTATTAAAAAATATATATGTACTATTAGTAATGTGTCTCTTTACCAAAATTAGCTAATATTTAATAAATCATGTAAAATTTTTTATTTTTTTTTTAAACGATAGAATGTTTTGTTTTTAATGTTCGATCACGGTGTTATCAAAAAATATGGTTACTTTAAAATAACACCTTGTTAAATTATACAAATACAATCTGTTTTACTAAATTATTTAAACAGGCAAGCTGGCATTTTAAAAAACTAATTATAACGCGACTATTTATTTGACTAATAAAAATAATTTCTGATTCCTGTTCACGGGAACGCGTACTATTAGCCCTAAAAACTGACCTCCACTTAAAGTTACACCCCGTAGATAGTGTTCCAAAACAATATGTCTAAACGTGTGGTATAAAATGTTTAGTTTTCAACTCACAAAGTGTTCAAAGCTATGCACTCTGAAGATGGTTTTCTTTTAATATTTTCGAAACGTTTAAAGAATTGTAAATATAATTTTGCATATGTATTAAAACTTTTATGACAGAATATAAAGTTAGACTTCACAATTGGTGATATTTTGTGGAGAAAAGGTCGTATTGAGACAATTCAAACTGGAAAATAAAGAAGATATTGTAAAAGTAAATAAAGTATCTGCAAATGTGATAATATCAATACATGTCAGAACGTTTTTTTTGTTTTATTTTTAGAACGTCAAAATCCTGACGACTTGCAAGCAATTCCGCGATCAGATTTGGATTAAGCGTCAAAAATCACTATTAGACTAAAAAAACCTTTCGAATCTTGCGATGTATTAGCCTGTATTATCGTGTATTAAATGGGAATGGGTATAATAAGGAATTATATTAATATAGCTTTGAGATGACGAAGGGATTATGTTTGTGGTCACAGTAAATGTAAATTTTAATTTAAATTAATGCAAATCCAGATGCAATTAAAGGAAATTGCAATGTCGTGACATTGAACAAAAATCGAACAAATTTGCTGAATTGAATATCGAATTTTGCAAAATTTATTTGAAAATTTATACTGAGACGTTTATATAAAAATTGGCTCTGCTATTAATTTTAAATGATCCACATGCCAAGTTTAATCAGTTGTGATGATAGTAAAAGGTAATAATTGAATTATTAACGCTTTGTTCAATTATACCCGTAATAATAACTGAGCATACAGTAATGAGAACTGATATCGGAATAAACATTATCTGTATAACAGCAATACACACTATTGAGTAAACAGAGAACCTCGCAAAATAATTTATTTTGACGTGATTCCAATCTAGGTTTTAAATATAATTTTAGATAGTAATTATATTAATTAATTGGATAGTAGATTACGATGTAATTTATTAGGCTATATAAAGTATTACTAATATTATCTGTATTTCTAGTGATTACTTATAATTAATAAGATTTTACCATTGTTTCATAAATTACTGATATAATAATTACTGGTCGTTGATTTAGGTAAAGTATGTGTTGCATTTATTGTAATATGATATTATTAATATATAAAAATGTATTTCTGCAACAGGGAAAATACACACCTCAAATTGTTAAGGTAGAATTCGTTTACTTCAGATATTCAATGTTGAACATGTCAGCAGATTTCTGTAACAATGATTTATTTATAAAGGTTGTTTCTGAATAAATTCCTTGAAAAGGGTGATAAATTGCACGAAAATAAGCAACTGATGATCTAAAACATTATGTGTTAGTGGTGATGGCTTGTGTGTTCGAAAATGTTGAAATTTATTCAAATCTCGTTTAAAAATAACACAAAAAATAAATGAATAAACAAATTACTTATCAATAGCCGATATGCTCTACAAAAATTGTTCAATGTTGTTTCCATGTGCTAATAAACATCTTCGAAGAGATGTCAATTGAACAACCAAGAGGATGCCAGTATGTACTAGGTTTGGTCGTTGACGCAGCAACCCGGCATTGAAATATTTGAAAATCTTGTTCCCATATTTATTTAGCCATACCCATATACAGATCTGGTCGAACTAAACGTGCAGGTGGTAGAAATGTATACGCCCAGTTGAAGAATGAGCGTGCGGACAAACAGCAATACGCACTGTGGCTCTGGTCGACTGCGTCATAAATTTCAGTTGTCGGCAAGTAGCCTGGCAGTGCAGTGCAGCAATGCGGAATTTGGTGTGATTCAGGTAATTTTAATTTATTATAGGCACCTTAATCATTCATATTACAAATGCGAAAGGGAGAAATAAGAGGGATATTTAGTTTACTAATACTAATACTTTAGCAGACAACTTTTTTAGGGACGCCTATGAAACTGTTTAAATTTGATTGCTCGGTTTTTTTATACATATTCAACTGATTTCGGAAAGACTATACGCAAAACGACAAGTCTTATTTAAACTGTTCTGAAATTCGCCGTACATTAAGACCATATCTTGTAGTTCTTGATCAGAAAATATTTTATATACCGGCTAATGTATGTAATACTGCAACATACAACGCACAAACACAGGGTCGGCTTACATGTACGGTTAATTTTCTTAATTAATTTTCTCGGAAACATTTAGACTATTAGTTACTTAATAAATTTTGCTCATTTTCGTGCTCTCTATCACGCTTTTCAAAGAATGCACTTATTTCAGAAACACCCTGTATAAGAATTTTTAAGTGTTGTAAGTAATTGAATTAATGAATATGATTCGAATAGTAAATGATACATATATATTGTTGAGAATGAATGAATTTATTGGGCGCCAAACAAAATATTGGTGTGATTTTAGTTTAAAATTTTGAATTTTGAGAAATTATTTTTTTTTAAATTTTAATTCAGTTAATATTTTTGTTTCAGTAGAGACAGGAGATCTTATCTCAGTAGTGAATTCTAGCAGAAAGTTCTTGGAACACATCACACAAAGAAATAGAGGATCAATTTTTTTCAATTTATTATCTGGCACAATGTAAAGAAAAACCACTTTCAATGCAATGAATTAATGTTTACAGAATATATCCCAAAAATTTTACAAATTTCCACTATACACTTTCTCATATCTATACCATTCAAAATAAATCTGGCACTGGGTTAAAAGTACTTTTTTTTAATAACAACGTAAGAGTTTTATTTTTGTACAAATAGTACCTAGTCAGAAAGGAATGGTTTCACGTTTGACGGGGTGTTAACCATATAAATCAACACTTGAATATAGAAAAAAAAATTATATTTTTCTTAGCACTTTTTCGTGAATCTTTGCTATTTTTGACCTGTTTTTTGAGGTTAGGAAATTCCTGTGATTGTGATAGCCCCAGGGCGTCGGGCATACTTTTCAGTGTCAGAATCGAAATCCCCGACCCCAAAAACCCCCGAATGGGATTTAGAAGGCAATTACTCGGCTATTCGATGTCTTACAGAAGGCCCCCTTTGCCCCCCTGGGGGGCCCCAGGGCTGTCGGGCATATTTTTCAGGGCCAGATTCGGAATCTCCGACCCCAAAAACTCGTGCACACAAATTTCTATAACTTTTAGTCAATTTTTACCATTTTTAGAAAATTCGGAAAAATTGATGCACTCCAAGATGCAGTTTATGCACCCGCAATGCAGTTTCGATCCAGCCCCAAAGTGTAATGGATAGACTTTTTTCCTGATATTTTTCCGAAGACAATGCCGAAAACCGCAACTCAATCGGTTCATCAGAAAAAATTTTCTGATTTATTGTCAAACTTGCCTGGTCTAAATTGTACAATGCAGTCTTTAAATAAAAATGTTAAATTTTAATATTATAGCGCTTTTTCACTGTGCGAACATTACACAGGTAAGTAATTTAAATCAAATTTGACTTCTGTGAAGGTGAGTAAAATTTTGTAATTAATCACACTTTTCCCTTTATTCAACTAAATCTTCAATTTTCGTTTACGTGATGTCTCCTCTTCTTTCATCAAAATTTTCGTAACTAAGTATTTTTTTCTCCTTTCTATTGTTCATTTCTTGAGACTGAACATCAAGTCTCAAGGAATTTTTTTGTTAAGGTCCCTACACTATAATTTCAATTCTTTTGTTGGGTTTTACTCGCTACACTCCATTACACTTCACTCTTATAATTTGTTAAATTTACAATGTTTGTTCTTATTTTACAGTTTTATTGTGGTATTTTGATAAATATTATTTAAATTATTAATTTTTCTGTTTATTTGAGGGTTGCTATATGTCAACATCATTTCATCTGACATTTATCTGACATTTTAAATAATTTATATTTAACTTTCTATTTCAAATGATTATATTTATTTAAATTATACTCACTGATGTTTTTTATATGTACCAAANTTAGTCCATCAAATTGCTCATCAAAATTTAGCTGTGTATACCAAATTTCATTCATTTATCACAACGCGATTGAGAGATATTGCAAAAAAATGATTTCCATTCCTCCCTCTTCAATGGGTCCCTGTGCCCTTAGGAAGCATTTCCGGACCCATGTTCATATGAACTTTTTTACTTAGCTTTGATCATAGAATCGGCCTGTTCAGGGTTGGCAGCTAATTATGAGACACCCTGTATAAAGTAATTCAATATTTACACTCAATTTTGTTTGTACAATGCACTTTTCACTTACTGTTACTGTTTGATATCATTACAATATTTTTACTATTTCAAGATATTATTTCTTATGTTATTTATCACTTATAAAAACATTACAACAATGTCGAATTATAATTACATTTTTTTAGTACTAAAATTGAAATCATCGTCTAATATATTTTTTATGTACACTAGCTGGGAAAAACCAGACGGTACGCCTGTGGTTAATGGATTATTTCGCAAGTGCAACGCCGTCTATCTTTAATCAAACACCCTCATAAGTATAAGGGTGAGTGAGTATAAAACGTTCACCCTATTCGGCTACCCTTGCACAATGCACCCCCTAGAGCTTACTCAGTGCACATTTGGTGACGTTCACAATTTCAGGATTGCTGCCCGTCTGAATCGACGTTTCACATACGAGTAGTACATACACATAATACGCAATTAAGATGCTTTTAAGTAATATCCCATTTCTACAAATTAGATTCACATCACATCTTTGTACTCTTCAGTTGTCGTAGTCTGTTTCTATGCTAGAGAAGAACCAAATGAAGAAGTAGGTTTAACAGAAATAAAACAATAAATATTATCTAAAACAAAATTTAAACAACAATAATTATTTGAAATGAAAATATTTCTTTACTAAAATAATACCTAAATAATATTTATTATTTTTTCGGCACATTGTCGAACTTTTTTTGCAGTTATCCTACATTATACAATTCAGTACAGTATTTTTAATACAAAAGGAAATGTTAAATTTGCTTTTTTTAGAATATCTCTAAAACGAAAACAGCTAAAGTCGGGCTGAGGTCGAATAAAAAGCTCTTATACCTACATTTAGAATAGCTGTATATGACCAAAATTACCACAATTTATTTTTTACTTATATTGAGAAAAATAATTATTCTAAAACAAAGTTTTATTGCAGAAGCTTTGGATAGGGGAGGTCAGATCGAGACCTCGTATCTCTTTTATTTTAACATATGTCAAAATTGCTATAGTCAACTGTTTTTGTTCAAATGACATAGTATATATTTCTTTATCAATTCTGGAAGATATTTTTTTTCTGCGTTCAGCCATACAAGGAAGTTTATAGTTTCATTAGAAATATTGCTAGAAAAATACCAAAAAAAGATGAACTTTACTTTCAGTAGCTTTATTCTGAAAAATGATAGCCAGCTGCGGAAACAACTGATTTATGACGTTTCTAAATAACTGTTTGTCAAAATTATTGACATTTTGTACCTACCTATTTATCTATAATTCTATAACTAATAATAACATTAATATTTACTGTAACCAAGAAAAACTAGATATGATTTTAATTTATGGAGAGTGCCGAAAGAACGCTAAAGCTGCCAGGTATTTATACCAACATCGTTTTCCCCAGAGACAATTTCCATCAGCCAAAATTTTCGGAAAGTTAGCCAGGAATTTGACGGCAGATGGAACATTTCAAAAGAAAAGAAGAGTATGTAAACCCAGTAGGGCAAGAAATGAACAACATTCGATAAAGATGTTAAATGGCCTGCTTGATCTCCGGATATCACTCCTATAGATTTCTTTCTTTGGTCATACCTAAAATCGCTTTTAAATTATATTGACGACCTTAAAAACAGAATAAGAGTGGAATGTCGGAGATTAAATGAAGAAAGCAAATAGAGGTGATTTTGAACATTTGAAATAAGTATTGTTTTAAATTGTTATATTACCATTGTATTAAAAATAAAATTTGTTACTTTAAAAAACATAGTAACCTGTTTCCGCAGCTGGCTATCATTTATCAGCATAAAGCTACGAAAAGTAGGGCTCATCTTTTTTTGCTATTCTTCTAGAAATATTTCTAATGAAACTATAGACTTCCTTACATAGCTGAACGTAGAAAAAATATATCTTCCAGAATTGATAAAAAAATATATAGTGTGCCATTTGAACAAAAACAATTGACAAAAGCAATTTTGAAATATGTTACAACGGAGACGATCTAATAATGTCATTTGATAGAGTTTGAGCGGCGATTTAAAACATTCGATCGGCTTGGTCACAATTTATTAACAGTGAAATTAGAATCATATGGTATCTTTCCTGTTCTGTTATTTTCATTTAAGTCATGTTCTAGTTTGCCCAGTGGCGTGGCTTCCAAGATAAATTCCGTAATCTTCAATGGTTCCGCAAGGGTCAATCCTGCGGCCACTGTTGTTTGTTATTTTTGTTAATATCTAACTGAGTGCCTTGATGTCAATTATTTACTCTATTTGGACGTTACATGTAACATTTGTGCGTTGCAAACTAAAATATGTATCGATTGCTTGGAGTTCAATTTATAATGTTTATAATATTATTTATCTTCCTCGTAATACACTTCAAGAATTGTTGCTTTCTTATTTTAATAATATCTGTCGTGGGCAAATCATATTCCTTTTTGAAATTATAAATAATACTTTATATGCGTATTCATTAGTTTTAATTACTTTATAGCACGTTCCTAGACTTAATTCTAGGTTTCACTCTACTTCACAATTATTATCCACACAAATTGATTGATATCCAATTATCAAAACTGTGAAAATAGACTTAATATATTTTTTCATTCTATGAATAACATAAAAAATTGTTTAGAAAGTGTTATCCAAATCTTTTATAATATGCCATTTAGCTAATTTGTAATTGTTTTATTATTATTTAAGCGTTTTGCGTCTCGATTTAATATTTTCATCACTCTCTCCTGTAGCACTTATGACTTTATACTTAATGTTAGATGTCTCCTTTTTAATAGTTTAGTTAAGATTTTTTTGTTTCACCTTATCCTGTAATTGGAACTTTGTCCTATTGGGTAATGTATTTCTAAATAAATCAATAAATAATTATCGGGTAGGTATTTTTGTTAATGCGTTATCAATACTTAAACTCTTTTTGGTCTTAAGATGATAAAATATTAAACATGCCTTTGAGACTACTGTTTTCATTAAAAGTTTTGATTATCAATCAAATCTTAATGAATTTTATTGTGATTTAAGTTAAAGAAAACCGACATTTTGTCTTGTACTCTGCCATCCTCAGAACACTATAAATTATTAAGAAAAGAAAGGCAAACAGGTATATACAGTAGTTTTAAAATATTTTAATCTAACAATTTTTTTCTTGTGGCAAGATGTGACTAAGTTTTGGCAAGAAATATTTACTATTTATTAGCTTTAATATACACGGTTATAGATAACGCCCAGAATTTTTTTGTGATGCGATATTGCATTTTCTATTACGTGTGTTTAAAAGGCGTGGTATATTATGTTATTTGAACAAAATGCTTTTCCGGGATTGCATTGATATAAGTTATGAGGGTACTAGCTCTAATGGTATATATGGTCATTATAACATGCCATTAGGATAAAGAGGTAACTTTTATAGGCCCGGTATATAATTCTAGAGCAAAAACAGTCCATCTTCTTAATGCTTGAGATTACAACACCATTCTGTTGTTTACTAATATTATAATTTAGATGAAACTGATTTTAATATTTAACTCACCATAACAGTTACTGCGAAAAGAAATTCCAACGTCCGACACGTCGTTCTGGCTGGGTAATGTCTGCTCTTGGCATTCACCGCGTGCCTTATGACAAAAATAAGGAACATAAAGGCTCACAGTGAACACTAGGAGAACGACAAATTCCGACGGGCTGAAAGCTAACACTCTGTCATATCCTTTCCTGAAAATCGTTATCCTTTAAACTCGATTAGAGTACGTGAATAATTCCTTTCCTCCGGCTGCCACCGGTACACTTCGGCTATGCCCCGTAGGATGTCGCTGAAGTCTGAATATCTGTAAATAATATATCTGTAATGCACGGACTAATTTATAAATAATGATACATTGCGTTGAACGAAATCGCATATTAGGTGTACATATACATATATTTTGAAATCATAAATAGTAATATCTACTCACATATTATTTAGTATTAAACACAGTAGTTTTTTTTAAATGCACACTTGTTCTTCGAAGTACGGGGTGAAAATATCAGGTTTGTTTCAAATTGCACAGACAGTTGAGAGAAGAAATTTAATTCTAATTATTTTTATTTAAACAGTAATTCAATGTTTTGATACTTTTAGCAATAATTACCCAGACACGGTTTCACGTTGTATACGAGGTCTGTTCAGAAAATAACCGAACATTATTTTTTTAAACTTAAACCGCCAGATTTATGTCCTTTGTTTATGGGGTAGTTTGCAACAGCTGGTATTTTCCACCCCAATTAATTATGCAACTGTAGGAATGAATGAAGAGATCCAAAACAAACAGGCGCATATTTGTTTAGGTTGTTCGGGAACTTTGGGATCATGGATATCTTACAAGCGAAAGAATGAAGAGTGAAAGAAAGAAAGTTATTTTTAGTGAATAAAAGTTTGTAATTTTTTGGCGTAACTGGTACTATAGAAGGTCTGTTCAGAGAATAACAGAACTTTTTGAATTACTTTAGTGATACGCGGTTGCCAGCATTGCCTTGCAAATAACCTTCTCTATAACCACATGTTCTTGGATTGTTGATATCTCATTTAGTTTTCGTGAAATAGTTATTTGAATGTTAGTGACGATTTTTTAAATGTGCGACTTTCTGGAATAACGTTGCAACTTGAACCTTTCACGGAACCGTTGCACCTTTCGAAAAAAGCTTACGGGGATAATGCTCTGGATCGTACGCAATGTTACGAATGGTTTTCACGATTTAAAAGTGGTCGTCAGTCAATTGAGGATGATCCTCGACCCGGAAGGCTTTCGACTTCAACTGATGACTCCGACGTTCAGAGTCAAAGATTTGGTATGTGCAAATCACCGATTGACTATCAGAGAAATTGAAGAAAATGTTAGCATCTCAAATAGGTCATGCCACGAAATTTTGATTGAAAAATTGAACATGCATAGAGTTACAGCAAAATTTGTTCCTCGCTTGGCGACCGAAAAATAGAAAGAAAATCATGTGGACATTTGTCGGCAACTCCTTAGCGAGTTATGGCGAGACAACGCATGGTTCTTGCACCACACACTCAGCTTTGTTAATTTCTCAGTTTCATGCCAAAAATCAGATTACTGTTCTCTCTCACCCTCCTTACTCGTCATACCTTGCTCCTTGCGATTTTTTCTTATTTCCAAAATTAAAATCAGTGCACCTATGACAGTTTTTATTATTTTTAATAATAACCGAATTGATTCTACAATTTTTTGTTTATTATTCAATCAACAAGTCATTCAAGTCTTTCTATGTGTACTTTAGAAGCGGATAACAAAAATTTAAAGTTAAAGGAGTATATTATCTTAAAAAGTAAGAGGTTTTTGAAAACAAAAATTATTATGCAAACGCTGTTGCGTTTGATGAGTTAATGGTCAAAATTTTGGAACTTATTTCTGGGAAAAAAAATAAAAAAGTTTCAAGCAAAATTAGTATTAAATAAATGTTTAAGTGAAGTCATTTATCTTTTTGGACTGCGTTTCATTGTTATATATTTGCGGTATGACAATCCTACAGTGTTACGTATAGGGTTACCATATCTATTTCATGACTGACCCGGAGAAATTGATGCCTAAAAAAAAGGTCTCAGAAAATCTGGTAGTCAAATTGTTTTCGAAGAAATCGATGATCTCTAAAATGAAAGGACGTACTCAGGAAATATGTACTCCTATACTTATGGAGATGGAAATATGGAGAAGAAATCACGATTTTTTCAGGAAACCTGGAGAAGCGACATGTTAACCCGGTTAACCCGGTGCCCGAAGATGTACCATCAAAACCCGAAGACTCCGGGTCAAACCCGGAGATCTGGCAACCTCAGTTAAGTATAAATGAACATAATACCTTTCCAAGTCGTTGACAGGTTGTAGCAGATCGGTGATTCCTTCCTTACTCGGATTTAAACCCTTTAGACCTTATTTTTAAACAGATCGATAGAGTCACGTATTTCAAAAAAGTTTCTTCGTATTGTTGTGATAAGTCAGTATATGTATATGTAGATAGGCACTACAAAAATCAAATTTTCTGATACCGATTAATTATATTTTCTCTAAGTTTGTTAAATAAGCAAATAATTTGTTAAAAAGAGAGGTAGGTATTAAATTGCAATATATTGCAATTTAATACCTACCTCATTATAATGAATAAAGTTCAAAGAACATCGCATAACATTTTTAACGTATACCATAAAAATAACATACAAGTACTATAAAAAAACTGAAACAAAGCAACCGCAATGTGTATTAATGTCGCAATTTTATCGCCTCACTGATGTGAAAGCAGGAAGAGAGAAAGTATCATAAATCATACTGATACCCCGAAATGAATCAGTTGAGATAGATGGCTGCGAGGCAACAAAGAGGCAATAACCGTCAAGTCATCCGTGATTAGACCCTTTTGATAAGCAGCGTAATCCATTGAGTTCCAGGCAGAAAGAGCTCGATATCAGCTATCTGAAAATCTACAAACTGAAACGATGTCATTTAGACAGTGCTAGGTTGCTACAGTTCGTGTCACAATTTGAGGATGTCGTTTCTAGGATCACTTTAGTCCTACATCTTTAATTAACTAATGCTAGTGTTACACAGAGCACTGCGTTAACTGTATTTGCTATGCTCGCTGTGTATTAAAAATAGCAAATAGTTTAACACTAAGGCCACACACATTATTATTAAAAAATTATTATTGTATCAGTATATATATAAAATAATACGTTGGAGAAAATTTCAAAGAAATTTTCTAACACACCTTGACACATTATTGCTGAAATTATTTTGATATCATTGAGAATATTAAATCTGTGATAAGAGTTGACTACTCTTTACCAACTAAAATTTAAAAAATATATGTCATTGCAAACAGCGTAGGTATTTCGTACAAATTTGGTGTGACGATTTAAAATAATGATGAACTACTAACCAATATAACAATGGCATTCTTAGGAGGCCCTAACATCCATGTGGTTAAGAATAGTTAAGAATATAATTTACTGCGACTTTTTCTATTGACGTGTATGTTGTACTGAATTCAAGTTGTCACATCAGAGTATTTGAATAAATAATACATTTTAATAAACATAGCCAACATAACGTTCTGTGTAACCTTAGCATAATATCGGATTTTAAATGAGTGACATGGGGCATAACTAGGCACGAGAAATAAATATAAAAAAATAGAATTTATGTTTTTTCAATAATTTTCTATTTGTATAATTTAATCAATGAGAAATAAATCTTTTGTCAGTAATTTAACTTTCCCTGTGAGAATGAGTGATACTTTCTTGTTCTACTCGTTTTTAAAAATTGTAAATGTCAATTTTTAAGTTGATGGTCTGAGATTTGCAGAAAAATATAACCTGATGTATACAGGGGTAAGAAATGTTTTCACTTTTTTTCTCAACTTTAAGATAACCTATACAAATAATAATTTTGTGGTGCTACCAATGCATGAATTTAAACATTAATAATTTTTTATATAACAAAAAAAACAGCCAACTGAGATTTTAAAAAAATGTTTATAAGGACAGTAGTGACAACAGACGGTCCTAATGTCGTTAAATGAGGATGTGGCAGTCAAGGAGAAACAAAGCAGCTTGAAAACGTCATTATGACGTCACGAGTTTGATAAAACCTTAGAGCATAATGGAGGCAGCGTCCCAGTGGCCGAGAGTGTAGCGGAGGTTTAGAGATAGAGAGAGAGGTATAGGAGGGTATATGTTTATATGTTATCTCTCTCTAACAACATGCAATGGCGTGCTACTAGAGTGAGATAGCATATATACCTCTCTCTAAATCTAAATCTCCGCTACATTCTCGACCCCTGAGACGCTGCCTCCAGTAGTATATGCTCTAAGGATAAATTAACCACTCTTTTCATTAACAATTCTCTATTTTCCAGTTAAATGAAAGGCAGGTGGAAAACAAAATATTATTCGAAGGAATAAACTGAGCCTTTGAACTCATTCTTGAAGTAATTTTTATTTATTATTTTAGGTACTAATTTGACCAAGCCAGTTTGGTCAAAATAATTTGACAGTATGAAAGTTAATTTTGATGTCATTATCAAATTTTCTTGATCAAATAAATTTGATTGAAAAAGATGTTTAATGACCTTGACGACAAATGCCAACAATTTTCTAACAAGATATTTAAAGAGAGAGTAAATTATGGAACAAATTCAATATAGCAGTAGCATTTGTCTTAACCAAATTCTTAATAATTGCGTGTTTGTGAGTGCGCTGTCATCAATTTTTCTTAGATGGCAACTCCCTAATTTCAATCGAATGAATGATGTTGTAAATTTGTTTGCTGGACAGCTCAATATTTTTACTTTTGTCAGTATACAGGGTGATTCAGTCATACAGTCATTAATTTTAACCACGTACTCCGAATGCCTAATAAAGACAAAAAAATCGAAAATTTTTCTCTCAATTTTTTAAAAGATAAGCAAATACCCCTTAACTCCCGCTAATTCGGCTCCCTCATATTTTCTGAACGGGACGCGCCATCGGACTACAAAGTGTTCGAACATTGGGAGATCACGTCATACAGAAAGTATGCAGAATGTAATACAAGTCGCAGTTTATTTCGGATTGTTTCGCGTGTCGGTCGTAATGGTTAATTTTGCGAATTTTGAATATGTGAAAGTGGTAGTTTTATATGGAGAATGTTCATACTCATACCTCCTCGAGGTCGAACAATGACAATTTAATATGTTAATTGCATAGTTTTACAAAGTAATTTATATCATTCATTACATATTTTAACATTTTAAATTATTATTAGTCGATGTGAGCAAGAAAAAACATGAGTTTCTAAAATAGTCAATAGAATCGTTTGTTTATGACGTCTAATACTAGAAAAATGTTTAAATTTGGCAACGTGAATATATCAATGCTACCAGTGCTCAGAAGCCGTCCGAAAAGGAGTTAAATAATTATGAAATATTATTTTCAACGTAAATATATATTTTTAAACATTTTTAGTCCCTCCAAATGAATGTCGTTATGACTTAATCACCCTGTATAATAAAAAAATTTCTTCACTTTTGAAATAAGTACATTTTATTCGAAAATTTTGTTAAGAGAGGTATCAAAATGTTGATGGTAATTTGATGACTAAACAAATTATCAAATTAGCAATATAAAATGGACGGAGAAGGTCGCCTTAAAAAATCGTCATTGATTATTAAAAATTGAATGAGATGTCAAAATGTTTGTTGTCATAAATCAAAATCTACGTGTCTAGCATTTAAAGTAATTAAAAAATTATTTAACTGTTCACTGTGTAAAATATTGAAATCCAGACGTCGATTCTAACACATAGTATTAAACAGCGGCACCGTGATTAGTGAAAACACAGCATTTTGACTTCATTGTCGCCACTTCTCCTTTACAAAGCCAGTGTAGTTACGCAAACTACCACCTTCATCTATGAACTTCAAAAAGGATTTTCCAAAGATCTACATAGAAATTGAAACATTATACCGTCTACGACCCTATACAGCCTGCAAAACGGGACCCCTGAAAGGGGGAGATAAAACTTATTTACAAATGTCCCCGGAGTATTACATCTGGCGTAGTCGCGTGACGGTCCGGAATAAATTCCGACCCAACTGCGGGCTGCCCATCAGTTTAAACACTCTTCGGACTAGTAAACAGAAAAACCGCTACCGCGGAATATTTATCGCGACAACGTTAATTATGGCTCACTTGACTTTGAGGATACCATAACTCAGCTGAAAAGCATGGACATAATTCATATTCATTGGTCGTAAAAGGTCAGAGGTAAATAGGTAAATGGGACTTCTTGTTCAATTAATTTATGTGGGTCTCTCAAATAGATAGACGAATGAACCAAATGAAGTAAAAAATATAATAAAGATTTTTAGTTGAAAACGTTGCACAATGAAGAGCTGCTGAAAACACTCTGATGTCAAAGATTAATACATATGATAGATAAGGACTTTAACGGTTATTATCTAGTAAGTTTTTTGAAATGCATTAGACGCAAATTCTTATGAAAATTTATTCGTACATAAAGATATTTAATAAATGTCGCAACAAGACAATTACGTAAATTTTCTTGTGTGATTATACAAATAATTTGTTAAGATTTATAACTACGGATATTTTGGAAAGCAGTTACTCCTTATACTAATGCTCCAATCAGCATTCAGTTACAACCGCAATATCTAGTAAGCATTTACAATTATTCGTCAGTAGATCCAGCAGACATATACAGGCAGTGATCTTTTAAATTGTAATGCACTTATTACTTAATTAATACATTCAAAAAGGTGCTAATGGTTCTACTGTCGAATGATCTGAGCCATTTACTAGATATATAACGGATGTACTGGCCGGGACATTAGTTCGCAGAGTACTTGTTTCTCACAACACCATTAGTGGGGCGTGTTGGCATTGTTGTTGTCATAGTACCTGCAGATTAGCAGACTGCGTTATGCCAATTTGGCCGTATTGAATGCTTAGGAGTTGAATAGTATGGCTCTATAAACTATATCTCTTTCATCTTAAGATTTCGTACTAATTCAGTACCAATGTAGTCACGGTGGTAAAGGTAAATTATATTTAACGAATACTGTTTGATTGTGGGTGAGATATAACCTACCAAATATGTTATATCTACTGGCAGAAAGCGACCTATAAATTTGCAGGTGTTTGCAGTCTTATTTTCAAAATAAAGACTAATAGCGCACTAGACGAAATGTTTTTAACTAATTATTTGAAAGTAATTGTGTTAATGATTCTACTGACGAATATTCTTCATTATTTACTATGCAGGGTGATATTCACAAATGGCGACCAAAAATGAAGCCTCGTATTCTTTGCTGTTCAAGTGTGTTAATTTCTTCACTGTATACCAGTCATTTAACAGCACTCCTCAAAAAGAAATTCAGTGGGTTGAGGTCCGGTGTTTTCAGTTCGTTTTTTAAGTTTAACTCGGAAATCAGGCTTTTTTCGAAAAACATAAGAGAATAGTAAATTGTAGGAAATTGAAAGGCGAATCCGAAAATATTATGGTTATTACCATAAAGCAGTGGCGTACTATTTTATTTAGAAAAATATGCCATCGATCTTCGCCACTGAAGCATCAAGAATTTTAGAAAAATGCCTCAGATTTTGGACAATGTTTACATAACTACGTGTGCCCAATTTCAAATTCACCAAAGAATACAAGGTTTCATTTTTGGTCACCATTTGTGAATCACCCTGTATATTACAGTAGTAATTTAATGGTGGTTAGGATTTTAGCACAAATAGTAATTATTTCCCAGAATGTCTTTAAAAATATTGTTTAATTGGTAAAATTAAACAAATGTCAACCATTTGCACTTAAATCAGACTATTAGGATAATATTTGCTTTTCGTAATTCGAAATTCGTGACTGTATCAACTTTGTTTTAGTCATTTAGTTCCGTCTGACGCTTTGTTATTCATCCTATTTCAGTGGGTCTCTGGAGAGCATCTCAAAAAATCTCATAGTTGAACGTCAAGCGAGATTAGATAACCAAGGCGTACCAGTAAGAAGCAATGTCAAAGGTCAAGATTTTTTTATTGATCTTGCTCACCACAAAAATAATTCGTAATAAAGTAGGATCCAATATCCAATTTCTTACGTGCCCTAAGTATTTGGATGGACCAGTACGATTTACTGTCTTATTAGAATCTATATACGGGTATTGGGGAAATTAATGCAGAACATTTTGTGTAAAAAAATAAAATACAATTTTTTGCTTAGGACCATGAGCGTCTTTTGTTTTTGAGATATATTTAATTAAAAATATTTTTTAAATCAAATTTGAGCCGTCTTTTGCAAAAAAATAATACCTATATTGGATTAAAATTTGGTACTTACAGGTAATTCTTTACTACTATAAAATCACTGAAAATGCATGGTTTTTGAATAAAATACAATTCACTGTATCATAGTTAACTACCGTATATTTCTTAACATATAGGGTATTCGGAAACGAATGGACCATTTTTCCAGGATAACTTCATTGGATGAAAATAAACCGATTTGTATCAAGTTACCTTGATACAATTCAAGGTACTAAGATAACTTAATCTAAATCTACTTATATTCAGCCAATTAAACAACCCCTGAAGTGTGGCCCATTCGTTCCAGATACCTTGTACATTAAGCACAGAAGCTGGGTGACTTTGGAATAGTCAATAGTTTTTTTTAAACGGTGCATTTGCGCTGTCTTCGACAAGGATATGGACAATATGATCTGTGGAGAAAAATCGCTTTATTATTTTCTTTTGTCATCCTTTAAATTTTTATACTCATTTCATTTAGGTGGAAGGGCGATATGCGCCCTTAATAAATTCCAGATTGAATGCGATGGATAGATGAAATAACTTGAGGCTAACCTTTATAAAATTTAGTCAGCATACTTTTTATCTGAAAATAAACGTTATATTAATAAAGCATGTACTTGTAAATACATATTTAGTCTTATAATTTATTAATCTAACTACGAAATCTCCATATAAAAAGTATAAGTTAACCTTTGATTGAAAAATCGACACTTAGAAAATGAAGCGTATTTCTTTTAAATTTATTTAAATCTTAGGTGTATTTTTGAGGATACAAACTATGATTCAAACGCTATCTATAATTTCTCTGTCATTAGGAAGTATGAAGAGTGTAAAATTAAATGTCATTCCACTGTTTTAATGAACGAAACATTTGTTGAAGGGGAGAAAAGTAACACTGCTCGGTAACTTACTATTGTCCAAAACTTCCCCATTATGTTAATAACACAATTATCTGGAGTAGGTATCTATGTAGAAATTTAAATCAATAAAGGACTGTTTCGACCACTGCTATAGCAACGAATTAATTTGATCGTTATATGTTTCATGCAAGCTTATTTCGCGGTGGTCCCAAATATTAACATTCATGAGGATAAACAGTAATAACTTTGTTTTATTAATTTCTCCATTATTACTGCTACTATTGAAGCATAAAATAAAGAGGAAAAAAAGTACTTCCGATACCGGGAATCGAACCCGAGCCTCCTGGGTGAAAGCCAGGTATCCTAGCCACTAGACCATATCGGATGTTGCAAATATATTTTAGAGATTTTATAATTTGCTCAGATTTTTATCTAATATCGAATTTTAGAAATTAAATTAAATTTGTTACCATACAAATCTGATAATTACCTTTATTGGGAATTATATACCATTGTCAAATCTAACACGCGTGTATCTGCCAAACCGAAAATTTTAAATAAATAACCCCTTGCTCCGTTAGTGAGTTGATTTTATAAATTTAGTGTTGTTTAACCAGAAATGTATCGCACTGAAACGGTAAATAATGACGTTAACTGATGAGACTAGAGCTGATAAGTCTATCTCTATTTTGTTTTTCTATTTCGATATTTGGAAAGATATTGTAAACAAAATGTAGAAAGGTCGCTCTTTGTCATAAGTCACTAAGAGATCTAGAGTTATTGCAGAATATACAGGGTGTCCCACAGAGTACTGCGTCGATCGATATCTAGGAAAGTACTGCTCCGAAAAATTTGAAAATTTGGCAAGATATCAATATCCCTACGGCGAACACAACTAAAATATCTAGAACTCTCCGACACTTCCGGTTATGCCGGAAGTCGACACCAACTTCGTTATTTTAAATGGGACACCCTATATATTATTGCATTTTCGGATTATACGTGAAATTTGAAGGTCACTTTATTAAATATTCCTATACCTAGGAGTTATAGATTTTGAGATATTAATTAAAAAAAAAATGATAGATGCAATCTCCGCGGAGATGCCAGTAACTCTTTTCAGGAGCGTGATGTCAAGGGAATTTTTGGTACCTGTAAAGGGCATAAGTAACACTTCATTATGGTGTACCAACAAATTAAAACAAACCATTTAATACTAGGTGTTTCATTTTTGCTGTTACATTTTGATACCTTCAAACAGCTATAACTTTGTTAACTTAAATGGACCACCCTGTATTTTTTCACGCTATCGTATGCTGATTGAAATTTCCTTGTAAGCCATATAAGCATTGTTAGTGTTGCCGTTACTACTTTTAGAGATATTTGCAATTTTCTATTTTTTTTGCACACTTTTTCTCGTAGCAGTCCTGTTGCCAAATTCGCCATGACCAGAAACACTCCAAAAACAATTAAAATAACAGATTCTCTACATGTTCTTGAAATTACTTTGTCACATTTTCCATAAATAACAAACAATTTAAAATAATCCTCATTAATATATCTTAAACTATCCCCAGGTATTTTTATTTAAATTTTCGGCAAAAACTATGCAGACACAACAATAATTTGACAACTAACTTGACAAATGTTATGTTATTGATTGTTTTTGGAGTGTTTCTGCTCACGGCCAATTTGACAACAAGTCTGATATGAGAAAATGTGTCCAAAAAATAGAAAATTGTAAATATCTCTAAAAGTAGTAAGACAGCCCTAACAATGCTTATATGGCTTGAAAGGAAATTTGAATCTGCATACGACAGAGTAAAAAAATACAAGGTGTTCCATTCAAGTTAACCAAGTTATAGCTATTTGAAATTATCAAAATGAAACAGCAAATATGGAATATCTAGTATTAAATGTTTTAATTTGTTAGTATACCATAATTTAACGTTACCTATGCCCTTTACAGGTACCAAAAATCTGTTTGAGATCACGCTCCTGAGAAGAGTTACTCAAATTTCACATAGAATACGAAAATTCAATAATATATAGGGTGTCCCATTTAAAATAACGAAGTTGGTGTCGACTTTCGGTATAACCGAAAATGCTGGAGACTTCTAGATATTTTAGTTGTGTTTGCTCTAGGCGCATTGCCATGTTGCCAAATTTTCAGAGCAGTACTTTCCGTACTGTATATAGAGAACGAATATGATATAATATTTCTTAAATTTCTTAAAATTTTATGTTTTTTTTTTAAACAGCATTCCAAGGGTATCCATAGAACCATATGAAACTCTATAATTGTAGGTTATATAAAATTGTTGCCAAAACCAATATCTAGTCCTTTCAAATTCTTTTCATAATGGACACTTCAAGTTTTATTACAATTATTTGTTGTTACAAGTTTTATTACAAACTGACATTTGTTGTCAGTTTACACTAAAAAATGTATCAACTTTGTATTGTCTGATCATTTTATAAATTTACGATTTTGTATTTTTTTGGAATCTGATGTTGGTAACTATTTTATTTTAAAATATTTTTTATTTTTCGAAATTGTAATAAATTCTGTATTCTTTTTGTTTTGTATAAACCGCCCTGTATTGCGCATTATTATAACGCATAGTATTTTCTTTTTTTGGTACACCACCAAACGCGGCGAATCCGACCTAGACGCGGTAGATTATCAGCTGTTAAAACACGTGACAATGGCGTGCAATCGGTGACGTCACGAGCGCCGCGACGACCCCACGACGTGCCCGTCTGTTGTAGTGTGGTCGATAAGCCAGTCGACGCTACTTAAAAACCACTTAAAGCCTTAACCACGTT
This sequence comes from Anoplophora glabripennis, assembly GCF_000390285.2. Lineage (NCBI taxonomy): Eukaryota > Metazoa > Arthropoda > Insecta > Coleoptera > Cerambycidae > Anoplophora > Anoplophora glabripennis. The sequence continues at coordinate 1,607,625 of NW_019416264.1, read as the reverse complement.
AGGCCGGTTATTTGTGGAAAAACCGAGGAGAACGGGTTTTGGGTAATTACACCAGGAATAAAGTATCGGATGTAATTACCTACTGAATATTTTATGTGTATTTTTCTATTTTATTCGGTTGTATCTTTTGTTTACCCCCATAGCCAACCATGCATTATGAAATGAATGAAAGCAGTTGTAGTTAAAATAGGGAAACACTTGAAAATATATTGGATACACGGGAAATGACACCTTGTATAAAATTACTAGAGATATGGTTGTAGTCCTCTATTTTGCGCAATAAGCTGTAAACAGTTGTAATTATGTATAAAAGGTATCCACAAAGACATGTATTACCTTAATTGCAGTAAAATTTAATAATATTGTTCTATTGAATTTTATATTTATATATACGAGGTTTGTTCAGAAAATAAGCGAACTTTTTTAATTACGCGCTAATGGAGATAGGTATTTAGTGATATGCGGTTGGCAGACTGCGTTCTTGGATTCTTGATATCTCATTTAGTTTTGTGATATTGTTATTTGAATGAAAAGTAAAATTTTACGTGAAATTGGGGAAAACTTTCACGGAAACGTTTCAACTTTTGAAAAGAGCTTACAGAGACGATGCTTTGGGTCATACGCAATGTTACGAATGATTTTCACGATTTAAAAATCGCCGCCAGTCAATTGAAGATTATCCTCAACCAGGAAGGCCTTCGATTTCAACTGATGACTCCCATGTCAAAGATCTGGTGCGCGCAAATCGCCTTTTGACTGTCAAAAAAATTGCAGAAGAGGCTAGTAAAATTTGTTTCTCGTTTAATGACCGAACAATAGAAAGAAAATCGAATGGACGTTTGTCGGCAACTCCGTAAACAATTCAATGACGATGAAACTTCCATTCAAAGGATCATAACGGGAGACAAAAGCTGGGTTTGCAGCTACGACATTGAGACAAAAGTTCAGTCATCACAATGGTTTGGCAAAGAATCTCCACGCCCAAGAAAGCAATCAATTTTAATGGAATTGTGCATTTTGAATTCTTACGTCAAAGCGAAACAGCGAACCGTGTGCACTATCAAGGTATTTTACAACGACTACGTGAAAAAAATCCACAAAAAGAGACCAAAGTTGTAACGAGAAAGCTCATGGTTCTTGCACTACGACAATGCGCCCGTACACTTTGTCAATTTGTCAACTTTGTGCCAAAAATCACATTAGTGTTCTCCTTCGCCCTCTTTGCTTGTCAGACCTGGCTCCTTACAATTTGTTCTTATTTCCGAAATTAAAATCAGTGCTGAAAGGAACCCATTTCCAGGCGCTGGGAAAAGTGTTTGGATAGGAGAGGGGAGTACCTACTCCGTAGGAAACAAGGACCAACAATGAATAAAACATTTTAAGTATTTATGATTTTCTTTTTCACTATTTACGAACAATGTTTAATTGATATATTCTACAACTAAAGATATTTGATTATTTTATTCATTCCATCGGTCGATAGCAGCACAGTTTAAGGCGTCAGTACTTAAATTGATGTGTCGATCTGCCCGGGTTTCGAATCCCGCGACCGGTAGACCGTAGATTATCTATGCTTGTACGGAGGATTGGCACCCTCTGTGCAGGTATGGTAGGGTGGAAGAATGTTGGCTTGGGTCAATGTGAGAGATTGACACCGGTTGGCATTTTACCACCCCCCTAATTAATGAGGTTTTCCAGGTTTCCCTCATTCCTGCACTGAATGGTGGTTAGGGCCTACCAACATAAGTCGTTCCTGGGCGCAAATGCGGCCTGCGTAATAATAATATGCCGCCTCCTCTCCCGCACAAGTAAGTATCTGCTTTGTTACTAACTATATAACCTTTAGTGGAGACTGTAACACATTATTTTTTTAATATTATCTTCCTGGAATAGGAGTTCAAAAACTGGTAAGATACATAGGGATTACTACTCGTGTATAAATGAAGATTTACGAAGATATTCAAGACAAACGAAATATATACATTTTCTCCGATGTTTGATTTAAGAATTATGGAATTTGTAACGAACTGCAAGTGTTCCTTGCGATTGATTTATTGCTCTATGTTATTTGGAAAGTATTCCTAAACATATCGTTGCCATGAAGTGAAATTTTTAACCGGAGTACGGACAGGAAAAGGAAGATGTCTTTATATTATTGAACGTGTGTTTTAAATATTTGTGTTTATATTTATAGATGGTGATAATGATCATGAACTCCGAAATTGTTTAACAAATAGTTTAAAAAATCCCGATCCTTTTTGTACCTTATATAAACTGATATTTTTTTTAATGTTACCGTTTTTTTAAATAATAACATACATTTATTTACTAAAATCCTACAAACAATTTTTTCTTATTGTCAAAAAGGGGCCATATTTCACCTATTGGTAATATTCCTATAATCCTTGATTAAATTAAATTAAACTAAATTGACTACATGGAAGGGGCAAAATGGAGTTATATTAAATATAGAGTCAAAACATAAAAAAGTTTACATAAAAGAAAGTCGCCGTAAATGGCGTGTCATTCGCTTTTCTGAAAATTGTCTGCTTTTAATATCTAGTTATAATAATTGTTACCTATCAAGAATGTATGATTTTGTGACCAAAAACGAGACAAAAGCTAGAGTTAATTGTAAATGCTTCATTTTTGAGATCGTGATAAAGTTTCCATTCGTAATAATGTACAAAATAACAAATTTTCTCGTATTTTTTATGACCACACTTTTGAGAAAGGTAGATTTTTCTCGATTATGCCTTAACTGTTTAATCTGCTTAATTCTTTGTATGTTTAACCATAACTAATAGTTAACATCAAAATCAAACTTAAAGTTTGATCAGTTTTCTGTGATCTGTTGGTGTAATAACATGGTTTCAAGTCAGGTAATCTAACATGCCAACGAATAGAATTATTAGTACCAATTCATTGACCAGGAAAGGTGTTAAATTAATGAAAAATAAAACTCTCCCCGTATCTTAGAAATAAAACGTTTACGGACTTACTGTCAAACAATCACCTGCCCAATTTTATCGGCAGAATATTGCAACATTCTGTATAAGTTCTTAATAAATTTTACCATAAATGTGTTGACTTTCTGTTTATCACTATCATTCAACACTTTTTTAAATAATGTTTTAGAACTGAATTATCTACGAACGAAAAACCAATCTTACTTTAGATGGTGTGATACCACACTAAACACATAAAGTATTGATTAATGGAACCTTCCCACAAATAATAAATATTGATCAGTGTTATGAGGTGCCATGAAATTATTATTGCTTTTACGATTTCTTCTGTCTCTGTCGAATATGCTAAGGAATTAATTCATGCAACATTGCGAGCAAGTGTCTTACACCTTCATGGGTTCAAAGATGTCATTCAAGAAAGAAGTTTTTAAGCATTTTAATATTATCTTCTAAAGAAAACTAAAAGACCTCGAATAATAATAGCAAAAAAAAATTACAAGGAGATGAGAACTGTAAACATCAATAAAACAGAAGCGTGCAACGTTATTTATTTAAACCAAAGCATTACACTTAATCGATAGCATTATGTATCGTTATTAAAAGCTGTATCTAACCACGAATAGTTTTGAAACAAATCTGTTCACGTACGAATTTATTCAACTTTTGAGAGAATTTTCAACGTGATGATTTAGGCAACTTTTCTTTATATTAACATGCACCTCGAGGAGATATAAGCACCTAAATAAAGTAGGTGTTCAAATTTCAAAAAAAATAATATCTTTACAGTTTGTTGTTTAGCGAAAATAATAAAATTTGACAGATCTCAATTAAAGGTAAATAAATGTTACTGACATAAGATGAGATAACCAATGAATGATTCAACTATTTGGGTGTCTATCTACGGACATATTTTGAATAGTGGTGAGATATAACCTAGAAAGCATATGTCATATCATATATATTCTCTTTAAATGTCATTGTTACTTCATATCTACTGACAAATGTATCTCCTGACACTATGTGTCCTGCTAATCTGTAGGTGCTTTGAACGCATGCCATTTAGAGGTATGACATATGGTACATGCTGTGTAGATTATATCTCACCACTACTCAACTGGTGTTAAGTTCTTATAATGCTTACATTTATTTATAATACGGTTGCACAAGTCTTCTCAAGGTTCAACTGCTGAGGCCTGAATAATATTCAAATTTCCCCAACAAAGTAGTGGAACTTCTTAAATTAAGAGGATTCAGTTGGCCAATGAATCATTTTATTCAGAAGCTGGTAATCTAAGAAACGTTTAGTTCAAATCCACGATGTAGGTTTGCTTGTCCTTATTAGCTATACGAATTTTTGCAGGCTACATGTTTCTGAATTTATGTTAAGACGTTTAAGGAACACACTTTTCAAAATGTTGTACAAGATTTTTGAGAATGTCACCCACTGATTTCGAAATTTTGATAAGATTGAAGCCGAAGAAGTATTATTGCAAATAATTATCGCACAAAGAAAAGTCAAGAAGAGGAAATATACAGGGTAATTCAGATTCAGTAAAAATTTTTGGATGTACAGGGGACTTTTACAAATACAATTTTGTACAAAAAAAATCAAAAAGGGCAGTTCGAAAATGATTTAAAAATACACGTCTGCACGGCATTGAGAACCGGTCTATTGTAAAACCCGACCTCGTATAATGCGAGCGGCATCATGGCGGCAAAGTGTGATAAAAACAGATAAAAACTTAAATTGAATTTCGCAAGAAAAGAGATAAATAGAATTTTATAGCACCTATTTCATATCAACGAATTCAACTGGTTTTGCCGCTATTGTTATTATTAATTAATAAAATTAATTTGTGGTTTTAAATAATAAAATACATAATTTGACATAACTGATATTACAACTGTTTAAAATTTTGCCCTCCGACGTGTAAACACATTTGGGCCTATCTTACTCAGTTTCTGCGAACTAACACAAATGTTGTCTTGCTTCACCATGATGTTGTATTACTTCATTATAAGTTAAAACGATATCCATCAACTCCGAGTGGCTATACACGCAAGCCATTTTTGGCACTAACTACTAAAAAAACTTTTGTAAACACTATCGCAACGACGATTGTAAAATCGAATTTCAGTATTCGGAGTCGCTGAGGCCATGTGGCTCTCCACGCGATTGCGAATAACACTAGAGTCTGCATTTGTCCAGCTATGTAATAGTTGAAAGTACAACGACTTCAATATTTTTTTTCTCGGAAACTATAAGGATTTAAAAAAAATTTAAACATTTCTCATGATGCATCTATTCCCAATTTTTTTTGGATAAGTTGTGAATCACTGTATAACTATAATAGTTTTATAACAATATTGACAAAAATACTAAAATTCTTTTTGTAAGTAAGAGTAAGTTACTTTTACGCTGAGGTCTATTGCACAGCATGGAGCAACTTTTTTTTTAAGATCAGCCAGCAGGGAAAAAATCTGAAAAAATTTGGGAGTATGTCATTCCCAATGAACCCCTTACAACGCTTCCATTAATATTAATTTGATTTAATAAAGACTCACAATGAGCCCAAATTTTGTACTAAACTTGGTTCTTCTACATTAGAGAGAGTAAAGATATTAAAATTTGTCTGTCCTCAAGAATGCAGGTCGGTAAGTTGCTTCAAATCTTATTTTGAGCCACCATATACGCATTTGTCATTCGTCGGTTTATTTACCGATCACCTAGAGGTGTGTCTTGGTGAATTGTTTCATAAAAATCAATCTGTCTTACCCTTTAACCATAATTTAATTCACTATTTCAAGACTCAAATAAATGAATAAAAATGGATTTGTAATTACTTTCTCTATTAGTTATTGTGATCAAATCGAAAAAAAGACAATCACTAAAGATCATCATAGCTTTTAAATAAATTAGTTTTAGATATTTCCTTGGGATTCTAATTACCCCAAATTATTTTTAATTAATGATTGATTAATTAATAAATAAGCGTCCATTCTATGAAACAATGTAAATGAACAGATGCTAAAAATAATGTTTCAGTAATGAATTAATAATATTTAGGTTAGTAATTTAATTCAATTATGGCATTAAAATAACTTCGAAATAAGTGTCTAATGGATTTGTAATCTCTTCCTAAGGTCGATATAAAGTTTTGTGGCTGATAATAACATTATTATTAGAGGTAAATATTAAATAAATAAATAAGATAATGTTTACTGCTTTAACAATTATATCAGAGGGTAAATATTAATAATAATTGGTTATTACAATTGGTTTACATTTGAACATGATGCAGTTTTTAAAATGGTATTCCTCGGATAATATCAAAAGGACAAATTCATAAATAAATGTCTAGCTATCTCATGTTATTATTTACTATCTCTGGTCAGAAAAAAGATAGATCCAAAATAATATTTATTATACCAATGCCTAGAAATTTAATTTTTGTTGTTAATAATTGATATTTTTTTAATTTCCAATTTATATTTTCCCAATAAAAATACACAGTTTGGTCTTTATTTTTTCCTTTAAAGAAAAGTAAACAAAAAAATAAGGAGAATAGAATGTTATGTGCGTAACCCTGTGAAAACCTAACCTCAAAGAAATTAGAACTTAAAATGTAATACGAATAAGCATAACATACACATAACTAGCGCCCTCTATAAAATTTGGAAATTTTCGTAAAAATTCTATTTAAAAAATTTTATTTTGTCGCTCTGTAGGTATCTCAAAAACAAGAGGAGATAGACATATAGTTCATAAGACAAAAAATTCTTATTTTTTGTCGTACTATCACCCCTTGAATTTACGGGAGGTCTTTTTGAAACACCCTGTATGGCAGTGAATAATTATACGAAACAAATTAACAATAAGTGAAACTGTATTAATAAATTCTCAAACTTTTTTAATTTTATTGGCACTTTGTAGCTTTGTAGCTGCAAAATATTAGTGACATATAGTCTTAATATGTTGCTATCATCTTTTAATATGTCTTCCAAATTCGTTTGTTAACTACACTTGAGTACCTGTTTATGTTTTATTTGAAGATTGTATTATTTTCTTTCTATGTATATTTATGTGTATTGTTTTTGTAACATTAATTAATGTAATAATTGTTTAAATAAAATTGTAATATGTATATATATTTTTTTCATACCATAAGACATTTTTTAGAAAATTTCTGAATATTTACAAAAGCATGTTGAAAAGTTTCAAGAAAAATGTGGTAGAAAAGGCTACAATGTACATTCTGTCCAAAATAAGGATGGTATGGCATTAAAATCTAAGAAATAGTAAAAGATACGGGGTGGCTCAAATTAGAAAAAGTTGTGTTTTTTTATAGCTAACAATATGTCGTTTAGAAAGTTTTAAAATTCCCGGTAGTTCCGGAGATATCCGGAAAAACCCGAAATTTTGCAAAATTGTTTTATTTTTTTTCTGGCTTTATTTGAAAACGAATTTTAAAATAAATTGCATATTTACATTGCTACTTTTTTCGCTCTATCCAATGGCGTCAACATCTTTTGCAATCCGACGTTTCGTCTTCTAAGGGCTATGATCAGGTTAATTTTTGTAAATACGTCGCTGCTATTTTTATGACAAAATCTAGTCATTTTTAATTCTGAATTAGATGATATTACTATTGTAATCGCTTAAAAAAGTTTGATGATTCTTGAGTACGGTTCTGAACGCTTTTTAAATATCTATTGGAGGAAGTCATAACAATATAAAAGTCAGTACAGCACAAAATATCCAACAATTTTTTTTAATCAGTAATTTAAAAAAGTTGTACCTAATAATAATACGAATTTATGAAATGTTTTATTATTTCTAATTAGTATTGCTAATAGTAGTAAAAATTGTTAGATATTTTCTGCTGTATTGACTTTTATACTGTTATGACTTCCTCTAATAAATATTTTGAAAGCGTCCAGAGCCGTATTCAGGAAAATTTTAAAATGATAGCTAAAACAAGCTAAAAACCGTTTTAAGCGACTACAATAGTAATATCATTTAATTCAGAATTAAAAATGATTTTGTCATAAAAATGTAATTTAAAAAAATTAACCTGATGATGGCCCCTCGAAGACGAAACGTCGGATTGCAAAAATTTTGACGCCATTGGATAGCGCGAAAAAAGTGGCATTGTAAATGTGCAATTTATTTTAAAATTCGTTTCCAAATAAAACCAGAGAAAAAATAAAACGGTTTTGCAAAACTACCGGAATTTTAAAACTTTCTAAACGGCATATTGTTAGGTATAAAAAAACACAACTTTTTTCCAATTTGAGCCACCCCGTATGTCTTACCGTTTCCTAGATCCTAATGCTATCCCATCCTTATCTTGGACATCTGTATAGATATTATAGAAAATCTATTAAATTTGGATACTATATTAGTATTTACATAAATATTGGATATATTTAACAACATTGTAGTAATGTCACAAACAAGATGTTATAGTTTGTTGGTAATATTTAACACAAATTGTAGTTAGTTGTATTTTCTATATAAATTATAATCAAATCACTCTCAACTAGTAGTTTAATTTTTTCCCATGGATCTGCCTGATATGTCATTTTGTATCTAATTTAAATAAGTCATTAACGTAAATGTTGAAAAAGATAGGTCTCAGGACGGTACCCTGCGGCACACCGCACTGGATAAGTTCTGTATAACTTATGTCGTTATTAATTTCTACAAACTACGTTCTATTAGTAATATAAAGCTTGATAAATTTGATAAATACGGTTGTTGAGTCGTCTGGGATCGATGCTTGACTTTTTAAGATATATATATATTTAGTTTTACTTCAATATCGTTTACATACTGCTATAGTTTTCTGCAATTTTATTTCTTATCAGCGTTCTCTGTTGACTTATTATTTGACTAATATTCAAATTTAAAAGTTTTAAAACTGTAATGTAGTTAAATCTTGCCAGTAAGCAGTTTTATATCTTTATACTCATATTCTTGGGGATATTGTAACTTATATAACAAATGTTCATATACAAACGTCAATTTCTGAATACTTCAACTCAATAAACTGGTAAAAAATTGCGGATTCGTGTACTACCGGGTTAGTCTCTACTCACATTTTCAGACTGCCGACACACAACGAAATATCGTATGCCCCAACCCACCCCCCAGTACGTTCGCATTTCGAACTAGACATAGACAAAATCAATGTGGCCAGACGCGGCCTGTGTATCCCATACGACCAGAATTGCATAATGAGCGGATTCGTGTAGGGGCGATGATCGCCGCCCCATTGTTCCATTCAATATTCCACCCAAGGCGCGTGTTGGGCCACCCCACGACACGTGCCCAATTCGGTGACAACTAGACCGGGCGAAAGTACCGAATTGTTAACGCTGTGCGAACGAGGAATACATTTTTATGGGTTTCTGGTTGGCTTGTCTGAAGGTCAAGTCATTTAAATGATCCTAATGCTTTTGTGGAGTTCGTGATCATCATAATCCATTTATTACCCAACCCTATCTATTTTTTCTAAAAGTATTTTTAACAATATGTAGCCTGTTTTTAGATATAACGTGCTTTAATCTGGTTGATATTTCTTCATCCTTCAACAAGTGAAATGGATCCAGTTCATCGAATTGTTCAAATATAGGTACCCACTTCAAATGTATTATGGCAGTAATTTCTAAGCCTGTGCAACATATAGGTATTTTATCAATTTACTATTGCCAATTATTGGCTTTATTTAATACGAAAAATTGAAACTAAAGCTAAATCTTGATTTGCTAAAGTCAATCTTATTCAATGCGATTCAACTGAAGTAAAATTACCCACAACTGATGGTGCATTCAATGGTTACGTGGGAATTATGTGTAGCCTGGTTATGAGCTTGAGGTCCAAAATTTTCACTTATAATCTCCTTAGTGCTTGATTTGATTGAATTTCCGGACATTAATTCAAGGACGTGGGGGATTCGGTAAGAAAATTTTACAACCAAAATTTATTTTAAAAATTTGACATGTTTCATTTTGAAACTTATTTCACCAAAAAAAAGTTGGTTTGACAGTATTGTTTTGTGGTGCATGACATATTTTTTTCTTCTTAAACTTTCATTTTCATAAGCACGGGGATACCTAAACTTTGAAAAAAAAAATGTTTCACTCTTTAGTAAAACAATATGGTTCTTAATAAAACATAAGAAACGACACGTTCCACACACTAGTAATAAATAAGACATTTAATTTTTGAATTCAAATATTTACCTTTGCAATACAATTCACTTAGTATTACTAAAATAGAAGGAAAGTAAGTTTTTGTAGAAAAGTGATGTCTATGACAGTTTATTAATGATCCTTATTAAACATAAAAAACAGCACTTCAGTAATAAAAAAGGCATTTAATTTTTTGAATTCAGATATTTATGTTTGCAGTTTAATTCACTTAGTATTACTAAAATAGAAGGAAAGTAAGTTTTTGTGGAACACCGATGTCTATGGCAATATATTGATGATTCTTAAAAAATCATAACTGCAATCAAGTAGGCTTAGGCTTGTGATGTCAAAATCGTCTTCGCTATACGTCACGTTGACAGTCATTTTCTCTAGCTTCTAATTGTTTACAATTAAATCATGGCACTGAACAACCAAAAAAACTAATTATTAAAACCTTATAAAATATGTAATTCTTGCACCAAAATAGGGAACATTCTTATGTCTCGTAAAAATTTAAAGTAGGTATTTGACATATTTACTGAAAAAAACTGGAATCAGTCCGCATCAAGAAAACCTTTTCGCAGCTATTCAAAAGATTTTGGAGGAAGATATCCCATCTTTTTTACGTAAAACCAGGGCTCAGCAGAACAAAATTTCATCAAATTATTACATATATTTTATGAAACACAGACATCTGATGGAAATGAAAAATAAAGGTAATAATTATGCTCCTCGTTACTCTCCGTTGCGAAGAGAAGAGTTCCAGCCAGAATTTCAAAAACATTTAGCGTTAATAGAAGAAATCTCGGAACAAATATTTGGTACATAATTATTTGTATCTATTTATTATTTTAAAATAAATAAAAACATTACAAAGCAAAATTCTGGATAGGTACTGATTTTTTAACCATATGATAGCTGTCAAAAAAAAATTCCACTTATTAATTTTGTTTGCCTAGGCAGGAGGAAAAAAAATCCGAAAAATTTGAAGGCTGCCATGGGCAACTGTCCAAATTACAGTATGTAATTGGCTTAAAATGACAGGTGTAAAATTTTCTCTAGAATTGGCCTCTGAAAAACCGTTTTTATTAAAAAAAAAAATGTACATTCTCAATTATTGTACTAATAAAATCAATATGTCTTTCACTTTTAAAATAAGCTGATGCAGATTCTGAAAATGTTGAGAGTGACCTAGACCTAGAGCATATTGCATGTTTCTTCTTTTCTTTTTAATGTTGTTTTATTCGTTATAGTGAACTAACATTATGTTACTTCGAAAAAGAACAGAAGCAAGTTTTTTTTTAATTTCTTCCATTCTCTTTTCCGAATAGTTAAACATTTGTTATGAATATCAAAAAGTAGACATAGATATTAAATTAATAAAATGCATTCATTGTTATCTTTCTTATAGATACATAGGTCTCAGAGTGTCAAAATTTATACCACAAAAATATCTTATCAGAAACAGCAACTGTTTTCTAATATTTGTTTCTAAAATCTCTTAGTCTATAAAATAATGCAATATCCAATCTAAATTGTTATAATTCGCCACTAGAACAAACGCTTATTCAATTAATAATATACAAAAAGCACTAGAGAAAATAGATTCGGTGTTTCAAAAGCTATTCACACACGTCACATTAGTTATTTCTTTAATCCATAGGCAGAAAATATTTCGATATGATGACTTGAAATTATTTTAAATGCTGTTGTCACTACTTGCCAAGTCACAAATTTTTTATCAATTCTATTTAACAAAAGTTCGAAGTTTGATTTTTAAGTTAAAGTTTAAAATGTCAGACTATGGTGAAGAAAATATAACTAACATAAAAATGCATTTGTACATTCCTGTTTTCTAAAAAATTTTCATACTGAGTAGCCCTAAATTATCTTGGTGATAAAACTTGTTGCTTTAATGAGTTAAATGCATATGATTAACATTTTTTACACTTATTGCTGACACTTTGCATGGTATTTTCTTATCCAATTTGTAACAATTATTTCCTTTAAATGTTTTGATGTTCTTACAGTGAAACAGTACGTAACAATTTCGTTTTGAACATCTGCGAACGCAACGTGTTCTGTGTGATGAAGCAAAACGTCAATCCTATGTGGGATTAACGACTGTTATGACAAATCCTACACAAATACGAACCCGATAATCAATAGCTTAATATTGTGCCTTGTAGTTAAAGGGCAACGGTATAATGGTAGAGTTGTTAACGTTTTCATCACTTAGTGGAGTATATTTTAAATAACATTAATCATAACAGCAATATATAGTCATTAACAAATTATTTGATTATGCGTACTAAGTTAAATGATAAAATTGATAACAATATCAGCAACAGAAGCAAATACATTACCAAGCCTAATTGCCAATATGTTTAAGTAAGTAGAAGCACGATAAATATTTTTCTTATTATTTTATTTTGTTTTTTTTTTCTATATCCAGTACTGCAGGGTATAAAAATTTTAGCACATGTGCAAAATTCCACTTACGTATGCTTTGAAAATATTCAGAGAAAACCATTTTCAGAGTTAAATTTTCAAAAAAAAGCAGCCGTCTCTTATATTCCTAAATATGTTGTTCCGGAGCACCCTGTATACGATACTTGATTAAAACAATACAGGGTGTTAGAAATTTGACAGCGTGTTTGGATGAGTTTTTCAAGTCAAAACAGGAAGATTTCTAGAGCAGAGGCATCAGGAAACTTGTGGAACGTTGGTAGAAGGTTATACCTAAATAACGATGGCGATCACTGATTAGCCTATTGATAAACTGTAGATGAAAAATAATTCTTAAATCAAAAAGAAATATATTCTTGATGCTAATATTCCAGTCCTAAGCTAAGTAAAATTTATTCCATCAAGAAAACGTTCATTTAAGTCAAGAAATTTTATTTACTTGAAGGTTGTGGTATATTAGCATCAAGAATATATTTTTTGCATGTAGAGTTAAAATTAAAATTAAATCTTAAATTTGAAAAAAAAACGGACATTACTTATTTCCCGACTCTATAGATAAGTTGGTAAACTGCATAGTAAATATAATTACAACAAATATTATGAACATTTTTACTTATATTGTCTAGACTTATGACAAAACCAAGAAAGGACGTTTTTTCCAAAACTGTCCTGATCGTTTTAGAGCTCACTTTGTACACGTTTGTGTCCAATCAATACCTACAACAACAGTACGTAGTTATCCAACCCTTCAGTTTTCTATAATTTTTCCACCTACCACAACTGTTAACGTCGAAAATGTTTAGAATATGTTGATCTATATTTAGTTGGTAGTTTCCAGGGTTAGGCGGCTCGGCAAAGGCCGAAAGCAGGGGTGGATTATCCGATAAGCGTATCAGGAAATTCGCACGCGTCCCACGCCATTTTTTAATACTCGTATCTTAATCATTACTATTTTTAAATATATAGTCACTGGTTGCTAGTTTTCAAGTTAGAACTATAATATATCATTGGTGCTTGATGAATCACATAAATGATAATCCTGTTTTCCTTTTCCGTAAGTGGAAATACCAATTATTCATCACTACCTGCTTCATTATGTATTGGAAACAGAAAGAAACTTTGATTATATTCCATGTACAGATAGATACAAATAAATTTGTGTTTCTGATAGGCAGAGCTGCGCGAGATTGAGAACGAACGCATTTGGTTAGAAGTAATAAGATGTAGGTGCGATGCTATCTCACAATCAGACACAAACTCATTTATGCCGGTCTGTACATAGCACATATGTTATTCTCTCCAACTCAAGGTCCACACTGAAGTGAATATCATTAGCTATTTTTCTTCTGTTAATTATCTTCGAACAATATTTTGGTAAACATGTTAGTTAATATCAAAAGTAATTACACAGTTTTGAAAACACAATCGAGAAAATAACGATACGTGATACATATATCCACTGCGCATCTTTACTACCACAGCTAAAGATAAATTTATAGTAAACAACAAAGCGTAAATAGTGGTTAGAACTAAAAAAAAATGCTGATAGCTGATTTGAGAATGTAAGGTTAAAATGGTTTTGGGAATTTTCTATTTCACATGCGTTGAGGTCTTAAATTAATTTCATTAATTATTCTATAACTTTAATGTATGACTATTCGATCTTTCTGTGTATAAAAAAATATCTAAAACTAATCGAATATCTGACCTTTGGAATTTACCGCCTAGATATGGAACAATGAACTTTGTTGGTGAACAATAATAACTAATATTAAAGAGAATTCGAATTTTCCTAATATTATTCGTGAACTTTATGGAATTGACTAGAAGGATTTTAGATTTTAGTTTCATTAATAAAAATTAACTATTGAAATAGCTCGACTGGTATGAATACTTAGTAAATACGACACAACATGCTATAACTAAAAATGTTTGAGACAGGATAATAAAGAGAAAGAATAGGAGGATCGAAAGATGTGGATAAGGAGATGATTGAACAGTTACCGTTCTCTTCTTCAGAAGAAACTCTGTAAATGGGGGTTAAGTTTAATTCAATCTACGATTTGAAGTCTTTGGTCTGTGACGTTCTCTTTCTTGAGTCATTTTTATGTTTTAATTAGTTCTAATTTCTATTGCTTCTCTATAGCCTTGGCTAAACTCTTTACCATATCTCTCACAAGAATTATTACTTAGGATATTCAAGTTCCAAGTCTGATTTGTATCGACAGACTTCAGGTGTTTTACAAGGTTTTGCACCTCTCTACTTTATAATGTTTTTCAATAGTATTGCTAGTGACATGAACGTTAAATATTTACATAATGTATTGTACCGCTTACTTTATTAATCTTCAAAATAACCTTATAGGCTGAATGAATGGTGTTAATGATAATAAATATGTATCGATGTAAATAAAAGTATTACAGTTTTTATATTTCTTCTATTAAATAAAATTAACAGTTAAAAATAAGACACAATAATTAATAAAAAACAAAATTACAAAAAAAATCAACAAACAAAAAACAAAAACAACAGTCAGTTAATAGAAACAATGTTCATGTTTAAAAATATTGAATATTCATGTGAAAAAACAACGTTTATGTTATGTTTATGTTGAAGTTTGAATATGTTGTATATCATCATATATTTACTATTAAAGTACCGGTACGGCTAAAATGTTTTAAGTCAGCTGTTTTTTTTTAACAGGTGGTATCTCTTCAACAGAAGACTTATCCCAAAATGTTTTGTATGAGTTCTTTGGAATGCAAAATCTTGAATTAAAATTAAATAAATTACATTCAGTAATGTTTCTTTAACAGGTTTTTTCTTAACTAAAATTAAATTTAAAATGGGTATCCAAATACAGGGTGTTAGGAATTTCACTGAACCAGAACTCAACCATTTCCCAGAAGAAATTATCAAAATCTCCAACTTGATGTACAAAAGTTCGATTAATTAAGGAATATTGACAACTGCGTGCATAGAATACCATGAAAAACAATGTTTATCACTTTTTTGAACTACTTTATGCTTAATTCTAAAAAATAATTAGCGTTTTAATAAATTTAAAATTTGATAAAAGTCATATGGAGCAATGTGACAACGGCGCGGCGGTTTATTAACAGGAGGTATATAGTAAGGTGTCAGCAACCACCAATACGCAATTCAGTTGGTATCTGGATTCGACCGTGTCGAAGTGTTTTTTGCGTACCACTATTTTCTTTTCTTGTAGTGTTTTAAAGCGAGTGCGCGAAATTGGATTCGGAGGTGTCGTGAGTGCATCGAAAACGGTGGTGGACATTTTGAGCATATGTTGTAGTTTGTTTTGTACTTGTGCGTTTAAAAATTACTGAATTTTGCTTTTTGGTAAGTCCTAAATTATTTTTAATACGTATGATTATTTGGACGACGTGAATCTTTGGGTACTTTAATTACATATTTTTCAGATACGTAATTTGATTAAAAGTTAAGTTCCTGTTTTAAGCAATTAATAATTACTAAAATTCGAGCTAAAATTTAAGCACAACATACTTGGTACTGCAAAATTGGTACATTTTATTTTATTTATTTAAAAACTGGAAAACAATTGTCTTGAAATTTACTAAATGTTTCACCATAATAGCTGTTTACATTTTTTCCATAGGACAAGTCTGCCACGTGTACACGTGGTGTGCATCAGCAGGTTAAGCGCTGTTGTCACGTTGTGATGAAACTCCTCAATATTAAGACTCGTTGTATTTTGAAAACTGTTAATCTTATGTCTCTGTAATATACAACTTTTTGTTATGATTACTCTATGTCATGCTGAAGCAATGGCAGCCGAACTTCTTACACCCTGTATAATGACTGACATAACAGACGTGTCTTTTACGTCAAGCGCGTACAAATGTGTTAATACTGACACCTATGCATAAAATGCTTTGAACTTTTATCTTAATTTAGGTCATACTCTAGACACATATACTTTTAGTATAAAATATATTGTTGACCTGTACTTCTTCATACATCATATTGTGCCATTTTTTTGGAATTTTTTATCTTCCTTTTAGGTACATGTTCTATACTTTTTATTTGTAATATTAAGCATTAACTACCTCATACTGTAGTTAGGTACCTAATTAGTCGTTCAAATATTTTATTGAAAATAACTAATTCAATGTGTATACCCTGTGCTTGCATCTACTGTTTTTTTCTTTTTCTTTAAGTGATACATGTGTCTTTGATTAAATTGAGTCTGGGAAACGAGTAGGAGAAAGCGAAAAAACAAAAAGAAGGAAACAGTAAAAAATTGATAGAAGTGGTGGGAGTGGATCTGGCACTAATATATCCAATAAAGGGCAAAGGGATAAACGAAGAAGAGAAGATGAAAAAAACAACATATTATTGTGAGATAAATAATAGAGCAGATCATTTAGGGATGTCCAAAATTTTCACGTAGAAACAAACAGTTACGTATAATCCGTCCCTGCGAGAAATGGCAAGGGATATTGACAAAACTCAAGGAACCAAATCGGTGCTTTTGTGCCTTTAATTGGGGTAGTGATTACGCGCCGTGACGTCACACACTGCTCGATTCGAAACTGTATCGAACTTCGTGCGGAAACGAGAAGCCATACGGGGAGTGACGGCTGTCGCGAGGACGTTCAGCTTATCTAAAATCCAATCCATGTAAATGCAGCCACGACTGTGGAATTTGTAATTAAAAGCGAAATAATGCAGTTGGGAAACGCTAAATCCTCGTTGTACAAACGATAAGTCTTGTTAGAATGGACAGGTTCGGTTGAAGATATTTTGTCACTTTCGCTATAATGCCCATTTAGTGTTGTAAGAAACTGTATCTCGCAGTTCCACAGCACCATACGGCACAATAATTTATTCGAAGCAGTAGTTAAATTGAATTGAATTGAATATCAATAGTTTGAGTATGCAGATTTACAAATTTGTTCCACTATGGCAACATTTTGCTCGGTTCGACAAAATAACCGATCTTAAAAAAACGAAATATATACTATATTTTTTTCAAAGTGATCTATAAATACGCGGCTTAAAACTAGAAATAGTTAAAAGTCAACTTCCAGTATTGCGAGAATTATTGGAACTACAGTTTCCTCGCAAATATCAAAGTCAGCCAGAATATAAATATGTATAAACCTCTAAGTTGCGTACAATTTAATTTTTGTTTTTAATTCATTATATGACAATATCGACAAATGAAATTAAAGTAAAACTGAATATCCTCTATTAAATTATTTACTTTTTTATCGTGGCATTATAGTTTTATTGATTTTGGAAAAAGTTTGCTGAAGACGTATAACTTGATTTGCACATTAACACCAATTTTAGGAATATAGCAGTTACAGCAAGCTAAATTTCTACAAGCGTATCAACGTAGGCGTTTAAATGCTAAATAAAAGCAATTTAATGCAAATTTAACTGCAATAAATTATTATTATTACTATTATTATTACAAAGTAGATTAAGGTAGAGGACTTACGTCCTATTGCACCCGAAATTAATAAATATATACAGCACAATATGTATAATAACATATTAAAGAATTAACTTAAAACTAATATCTATTACAAAAGGTGAGCATCCAGTCTACTTCCGAATTAAGCGATGGTGCACCAATTATTGAAGCCGGTAAATTGTTCCAAATTGTAAAAATTCTGTTGGACAGGAAGTATTGCCTAACTCTAGATTTAAAATTTTGTTTTTTTAACTTTAATTCATGACCACGGAGGCGATCATCAGAATTCAACGAGTAGATTGAAGACAAGTGCCGAAATTAAATTTAAGAATTTTAAAAGTCATAACTAAATCACCTCGAAGGCGACGCTGCTGGTAGTCTGTAAGATGGGCCATGGAAAGTCGTTCTACATAGGAAGGTCGAACTCGTCCAAAAGAAAGCCTACTGGTCGCAGAGCGTTGAACACTTTCTAAGGATGGCTGGTCTCGAATGAGATCAGGACACCACACAGAACCAGCGCACTCAAGAATTGGCAGTACAGTTTATACGACACATCAAATAATAAATTAGTGGACGACTTTCGCAGTAAATAGAGTTTAGAGTTAGCACGCTTACACACAAAGTTTACATGATCTGACCATGACAAATTGGAGTTTATTATGACACCTAGGTCATTGTGAGAAGTCACTGTTGTTGTTAGCACTTGTGCATGTAAGGAATACACATAATTGGGATTTCTACGGCCGATATGGAGAACAACACACTTGTCTGCATTTAGCGGAAGTAGCCATTCATCACACCAGTTGGCAATGGACACTAAGTCTCGTTGGAGGGACACATGGTCACTATGTATTTGAAAACATTCTTTGCAAATCTACGGTTCAATTTTAACTGCAAAACTCGTTAAACTAATTTCACAAAAAATGGGAAATGCAAAAGATCTGTTGCATTAAGAGTAACATCATTGTAACAGCAAAGTCTCCATTAATTTAAAAAAAATAAAATGTTCACACTATTTTTGTCTTTAAAATCGAAGGTATTAACGTTCTTAATTTTATATACAATAATGACATATACAATATATACAATTACAATGTTTGACTTACAAACGACAAAACGTTAAATATAAGTCCTGAAGATGTTTTTTCTTATATCCTGACAATCCGTACAAAAAAAAAGGAAAAAAGTAACAATTGGAGGTTATGAACTAAACATTTAAAAAGTTTCTAGATTGTTTTTTGAATATTTTTTTCTAAATTTTAATCACAAGACATTTTTGCAAATATATCCACAGGCGGTTCTTTTATAAATAGTGTATGAAGCGCTTCATACTTTCTTCAAATTCAGATTTTCTATTTTTAAAAATAATAAATTGATTCGAAAAATTTTTAGTTGTAAAATGCAAAAAGTAACAAAAGTTTCCGATACCGGGAATCGAACCCGAGCCTCCTGGGTGAAAGCCAGGTATCCTAGCCACTAGACCATATCGGATGGTATTAATATGTTTCTGACATAAAGAATCATCCAGCATATTTTTCTCAATACACTCTAAGTAAATATTTATGAAATTGTTTAATCTATCTAAAAACCTAATATTTAATTAATCCCTTCTGATAACGATCACATTTATAAGTGATTAATTACACAACTACATTTTTTAACTGTAATACAAATATTCGTCAACACAATGGTATGTGAAGATAACTTTTTGGTACCTGTTACGAAATTATTAACTGTTATCTTCAGAAAGCAACTAATGGTCTCATGGTAGTAACATGATAGTTATTACAAAACTTCTTCCCTTGCTTTCCTACACCAAAAACATTTAATTTGGTTTAAAGAAACTAATGGCATTGGTCCTTGGTGGAAATACATCAAAACATTGTCTAGATAGAAAAAAATCATACTTGAATATCAAGCATGTGAAAAAGTAAAAGATGCAGGAATTTAAAAATCTTTAAATTAATTTTAAAAAACAACAGTGCTTCCATATCAGATTGCTGATGTAAATAATTTTGTTAATTCTTGTAAACCTGATTTTGCACTTGATCTTTCACTCATACATTTTCAGAAGAGAATTTCGGTTTCAGAACAAAAAATAAATGATATTACCCATTCCACAAATCTGTAAGTCCTTCCCACGCAAAATTACTTAAAAAATCAGCCTGCAAACAAATAAGGTCTCGTTTGGATAAGTACGAAATATTTATTTTCAAAGCATCAGTTAGGATTTACAATATAATGTACATAGATGATATTGAGGGAGATACTAATAATAATATTGCCTTTGTTTTACTGGACTATAGTAATGCATCTGATAGGATTAATCACCCGCTGCTTCTTGTAATGCCGCATTGTATCGGCTTCAATAATGATTCAGTTATATGACATAGTTTTATTCTTTTGAAGAAAGTGGAATACAATACGCTAATCAGAAAATAACCAATGATTTAAATTATCTTTTAAATATTTTAAATGCATCAACCTTTTAAAATCTAAAATATTTTTATTTGGAAGAAGCACTGTTAGAATCCGTATTATTAAATTAAATTATTAATAATCGTACTAACATTAAATATTAATTATCTTCATATGTTATTCACTTTTTGAAACACATTTATTTTATTTCACTTCGAACGAGGTATTTATTAGACAATTGAATGTAATTATTACAGATAAGACACTACATATTGGAATTTTAATGCTATCTAAAATAATAATTATGGTATTTCAAGAGATTATTTCAACAAGTGTACCTAATCTACTACTAATTCCTAATTTTGTAATATATAGACTGTTATGTGTTAGTAGGTACCTGAGTTTCTAAAGATAGATAATGATATTATTAGGTTAAATGTATGTAAATATTGTAAGGTGATGGTATATAGATCCTTAACTTTAAAAAAAATTAAGATTTAAATAAACACTTGATATTGAAACTGTGGGAATAGGTAAGAAACTTTTCAAAAACGTAGTTACATTTAAAATGCGATATCTTGAAAATATGTAATAGTTTTTCCTTTTACAATCTTTTTTTTTCACAAAAAAAAATGTTAACTTCAACAGCATAATTAGAAATTTTGTTTTTCTCGTTTTATATCTATATATATATATANGATATTGAGGGAGATACTAATAATAATATTGCCTTTGTTTTACTGGACTATAGTAATGCATCTGATAGGATTAATCACCCGCTGCTTCTTGTAATGCCGCATTGTATCGGCTTCAATAATGATTCAGTTATATGACATAGTTTTATTCTTTGGAAGAAAGTGGAATACAATACGCTAATCAGAAAATAACCAATGATTTAAATTATCTTTTAAGTATTTTAAATGCATCAACCTTTTAAAATCTAAAATATTTTTATTTGGAAGAAGCACTGTTAGAATCCGTATTATTAAATTAAATTATTAATAATCGTACTAACATTAAATATTAAGTATCTTCATAAGTGGTTTTCTGTTATTCACTTTCTGAAACACATTTATTTTATTTCACTTCGAACGAGGTATTTATTAGACAATTGAATGTAATTATTACAGATAAGACACTACATCTCGGAATGTTAATGCTATCTAAAATCTTAATTATGGTATTTCAAGAGATTATTTCAACAAGTAGGTATAGTATAATCTAGTACTAATTCCTTAGAGTAATTTTGAAAATATAGACTCTTATGTGTTAGTAGGTACCTGAGATTCTAAAGATAGATAATACCTAATATTGTTAGGTTAAATGTATGTAAGGATTGTATAAGGTGGTGGTATATAGATACTTAAGTTAAAAAAAAAAAGATTTAAACACTAAACTGTGGGAATAGGTAAGAAACATTTCACAAACATGGTTACATTTGCATTACATAGTTACATTCTTTTTACAATAATCTCTTTTTGTTCACAAAAAAATGTTAACTACAATAGCATCATTGCCATTTCCTCTATATTGGAGCCTCATAAAACTATAAATTTTGTTTTACGCTTTTTTGTTTTATAAACTAAAAAATATTTTCCTTTTTTTCACAGAAAAATTTAAGATTCCAAAAGTCCTTCAGGGGCAGTAAAATATTTTTATTTTTTATTTTGCAAAGTAATTTTTAATATTTTTTGTTTATTTTTGATATGAGGTTGATTAATGCTAAAAATGCTAATGCTAACGAAAATGCTGAAAGTGGTTTACAATTAAAAGTTATCAAAAGTGGATAAATCGGCCTTTATTTATTCTAAAATGAAAAATTGTTGGATAAAATAAAATTTGGCTTTCAAAAAAACTGATGATGTATTGTTTCAAAGTGCAACTTAACGCATTTTTAAATTATCCTTAAGAAGCCCTTGACGTTATGAAAAAACAAATTAAAACAAAATTAAAAGATTTAAAAGGTATTTACTCATGAACTAATTTTCAACCTTGTCTCAAATTGCTGAGCATCACTAAAATGGCATTAAAAAAAGTCAAACACGCTTCAATGATTTTTTCTTCTTATCTTGTGAATTAATTAAGGGCTCATTTATTGAAACACAATCGCAGTTGATTTATCCACAAATTAAAGTTCTGACTATATGATAACTTTTAATTCTAAAGGTTTTTAATTTCCTGAGCATTTAGACAACATGAAAATTCTCTATAACATCCTGACGAAATATTTATGTTAGGAATAACTTAGTTTTATGAGATAGACGTAAGTAGTGAATTTTGTGTAAAAAAACTTTTCAACTTGCAACTTCTACTTAACATTAGTTTAGTTAGCTTTAATTGTGTCATATTTGCAGGCATGTTATGTAGTGTTGTTCTTGATATCCAGCCTGGCTGTGAATAATTACTTTTTGTGTACTTCCAATACATTTTTTCGATTTGAGCCCCTCCCCCTAAGAAAATATTCAAATCTCAAAATGGTCGAAAAAATTAGTTTTTTTTATTAAATTTTTAGTTCATATTTACTTAGCTTTCCCTACTGAAAAAAAATAGAAAAAGAATTTTTGCAAAAAGCATGTTAAAAATGATCGTTTTTGGTAACTGTTATATTAATTATGTGTACCTAATCGGCAAGGAAAAATATATATTTTTTTCTCGTAAACCATTAAGTATACGAAAAAATGGGAAGGGTAAAAAAAGTTTCTAAATGAAATGTAGTATTAAAGGCTACTTTTCTTGTTGGAATTGGCTAACGTAGAAAAAAGTTGTGAGAGAAATAAATCCAAGGGGTGCTAATTTCTTTCATTCAAAGACATAAACCAGAAAAAAGACTACCAAAAAATACCATTTAACTAGTTGTTAACGTGTACCAAATTTCTAAGTTTAACCGCTTTCGTGAAAAAAAAATAAAAGCTAATTTTTTCGGTCATTTTGAGGTTTGAATATTTTCTCAGGGGGGGCTCAAATCAAAAAAATATATAGGAAGTACCCCCTCTAAAATTACTTTCTAAACACCTTAAAATATTTGCACATCATTATGAAACACCCTGTATATTTAGTTCTCCAAAACAATTCCTAGTATATTTGTAAACGTAAGTCATTTTAAATATTTTGAACGATAATGTATGTAATGTACTTAAATTTTGGTAATTTATTAGTAATTTAATTAACACCATTATATGTATCATGTAGCAATATAGAAAGTGAATTTATTTAACAAAATTGTAGTAAAATTAAATACATTTTAAATACAATTTGTAGGTAATGTGTGACATAAATTGCAATTAGCTGTATTTTGATATAAATTATAGTCAACTGTTACAACTAGTGCAAATTTTCANCATATAGTAATATAGAAAGTGAATTTATTTAACAAAATTGTAGTAAAATTAAATACATTTTAAATACAATTTGTAGGTAATGTGTGACATAAATTGCAATTAGCTGTATTTTGATATAAATTATAGTCAACTGTTACAACTAGTGCAAATTTTCAACATAATTACGCGAACATATTTTCCGTTTAAATTACATATGACCAATCAGGGTTACCCGTGTATAATTATTGGCAATCGACTTATTCGAGGGGATTTTCGCCAGCCTGTAAATATTGCAGACAAACCGAAAGCAGCACCGTACCTATCACACAAAAATCGATCTAATAAAAGTGAACCGCCGCCGTCTTTGGCTACTTTTGCCACCGGGTATAATACGTAACCGCATGCGGTAATCGATAACTGACGGCTAAGATACCACGTGATTCGCATCGGGATAATGTACATAACCTCATTGCCTGCAAATTAAATGCATACTGCGACCTTTGGGAGTCGCGTATCTATTTTTATAAAATCAATTTTTTCTGGCCAGATTTCCGCGCGGATAAGCTGACGGTGAGTATGCCAGTCGAATTTAACAGAACATAATATAGGACAAACAGCTTTGAAAAATACATTTTTAGTAATTTTTGGGAAACATGCTTAGAGGGCAAATTAGATCAATACAATTTATAAGGAAATCTAAGATAACACTTCTTTTTAAAATAGGTTTCCCTCAAGGATCTTTTCTGGGGCTCCTACTATTTTGAGTATATACCAGTAACTTCTGTAAAAGCTTGAAATATTGTAGTATGCTGACGACACACAATTGCATTTATCTTTTGATAAAACTAACTGTGATGAAGCATTGAATAAATTTAATTCAGATATTAAAATTGTCTACCAAAGATCAGAATATCTTATCTTATTTTTGTATTCATTCAAGTCAAAGGTAATTTTGTCTGGTAATAAATTAGGAATAACTGAAATCTCCGATAATTTTCGGGTTGTGATTAATGACACTTTTGTTCCTGTGGTTCAGAGTACTTCTAACTTAAGTCTGAATTTTGACAATACATTTAGATTCTGTTCACATGTTAGTAAGTATATACAAAGATTATAGATGACTTTGAAACTGCTCTATTCATCATAGAAATTATTTGTCCGTAAGAATAAAATGTATTAGATGTCTAAACCAGAAACAGAATACAGATGTGTCAGAATTCATGTCTAAAGTACATATTTGTCATTCGACGCAGAGATCACATTTCTCGAAAATTATAAGAATATATAATAGTCTGAGATTGCAAACTTTGTGCCTATATCATCAAATAATTTGTACGAAAACTACTTCCTATATCTGTATAACAAAATTCGCTTTCCTACTTATGTGCATAATATAATTTTCCTTACAACGTTTCATAACTTTACAACGGACTGCTAGATGACTTTAAAAAACTTATTTATTAATCAGTAACCAACTATATTTTACTAAATTTAGGTTTTCTGATATCGTCAGCAAATTGTTTTTTTTTATTTATTGTTTTTTTTTCAGTTCTCTAGGCTACTACTACTGTAATATTTAAGTTAGTTAATGCCTACATTAGGTTATACCTTACTGTAAACAGGTACATATTTAATATACTAGGTAAGTGCATCATATCGACAGATGGAGCTTGCTCTATTTGCTCGAGCTCAGTCTACTGGTTTTCCTACTTCTTTCTTTACCAGTAGAACTAATTATATGTTTTTACTCTGTATCTTTAAATGGAAAATAAATGTGTTATTATTGAATTAGGTTCAGATGAACATTTGAAAATTTAAAATGCCGTTTTATGTAAAGTGTAAATGTAAATAAAAAAACATTATTCTTAATTTATCTTCTTCTTCTTATATTTGTAAAGTATATAAAACAAGAAATATGCAATTTTTATATGTTCATGTTAAATAGCGTAATTTGCATCCTATACTACCGTGTGACCAAATATTATTGAATAAAACTGTGCCTCTATTCTCTATATGTTATCTGGCTCTATATTCTGCATACAGTATTTGATGTACTTGAGTAAAACCAGGAATCTATTTAACCTGTTTACTTCTGGTTTTGCTTGAACATAGTGGTATACGATTGATTAGTGACAAAAAAAAATGTAACAGGTAGAATCCAAGACATAATGAAGAAAATGCGATTAGCTTCGCAATATGCAGGTGAACTACGTCTTTGTAAAAGATTAAAGTACTTCGAAGTTATCACCAAGCAAGGACATAATATAGTTTTATCAAATTTTAACTTTTTGTGGTCTAATTTTAGTTACTTACACCAAAGTCCAAAGACTCCAAAATCGAAAATTCAAGGATTTAGTAAAATTTTATAAGATTGTCTTTCCTTAGTTATAAAAAACGCGGTGAAAGAGTTGAAGAAATGTGTGCTTGTTTAACACTTTATCAAGGGCAAATTGGAACATTTGCAGAAATCTTGAAAAATACAGGTGTAATTACAAAAGGTGAAAAGGGGAAACATAATTCCCGGACAAGAACGCTTTGATGGTATTGACAGCACACTTGGATAATGGATATTTTCAGTTTTATCCAATTTCAAAGAGTAATATTTTACTGTATCACACTCATTAAAAGTGTATTTTTGTTCTTTTATTTGATATGAAAGTAAATAGATCGATAAAATACTTTATATACATTAATATTTGAGTGCATACATTTTCGTATTGAAATATACAAGATTAATTAATTATTCCAATCATGATTACCAAAACAATTAATATGCGATACTTGTACTTTTATTTCTGCATCTTTCAACTACCATAAAATGTGGTAGAAATTAGTTGCAATGACATAAGGTACTGTGTCGATTCCTATAGTTTGATATCTCTAATGTTTTATAGGTTTAACACGATAAGAAAATGATCAGTTAATATTATTTGGACATCAGAACATTAACGGTGTCCCCAACGTACTTTGCAAGCAACTGAGAACCTTGATATACATTATCATACACTCTTCAAAAGATGAAAATTTTAAAAGAAGTATAGGAAGAAAACTGACAAATTAATTCACATAATGAGAGCAACGTCAAATATCTAGATATTTAAAAGTGTGCTTTTAGAAGAACAGTAGGAGTATTTTGCAGATTATTAAATATTTGACCTAGGATAGTTAGATTGGGTATGGAATAATGACATTTTGAAGATACCAGAAGCAAACACTGGTAGACTATTCACATTTTTCTTTGCAAATGAAAATATGTTGCAAATCAACCTAGGATTATTTCAGAAGAAGAGCGAAGTGCATATTAATATACAGGTGAGACCCTTGTATCCTTGTATCTCTATAGTTAACAGTTTCAATAAAGCAAAAATGAATAATACAATATTGTGCTTAAATATGATTTTAAAAGACTAGAAAATTGTGGTACAGATGAATATTATACAATTTTGTTAAAATAAAAAAAAATACAAATTCACCCATTAATTGGTTATTACTGTAAAATGTCCTAGATGGCTCTATTGCTCTATCATTTCTCAATATACGACCAGATAAAATATTCTTTATTCAAAAGAGGTGTGATTTCTTCTTTATATTACAGATTTTTTTTATTTAATAATGAACTATTTTTAATGCTTTCCTTAGTTTTTAAATTTTTAATCGCTTTCTGTATTTTTTTCATTAAAACCAACAATTTATTAAAAACAACATTGTAAAGAAATATTGCAATATTAGCTATAAGTAAAAATTAAAAATACTTTTACTTTTTTCAATTATTTAAAATGATTAAAGCTACAGTTTAATACAAACTACTAACGTTTTTAAAATAGACCATTTCGTTTTTCCTCAATTCATATCCAATCAATATATTTTTTAGCTAATCGTGTATCGTTGTAACATTCAGTGTTATCATTGACCAAAAAGCAGTCAGGTGTTATCGATTAATTTTATCAGTGGCTGTAGTAGATGGTATAGTAGGTAAAACAAACGTAAGTGATAGCGTATTATCTAATCTTCGGAACACATGCACTTTTATTCTTTGGTTTCAACAGCTGGGTAGATATTGGCATGTTAGCCATTCCATCTAAAATGGTAGTCAAAACGCTCAAAATGATAATGTTAATTAAGTTTGCGCAACAATACGAATATATGCCCTCGATTCATTCAGTGTGTTGCTTCGTTTTTGTGCAAAACTAATTGATTTTAAACGGTGCAAATGTTGCACAAAGAAAAGAATAGTAAAATCAAATGAAATCGAAATATACATAAATCTCTAAGTCCTTACTGGACTTAGATTAACAAGATATTTATGTTTAGTTTTATTAAACTTCTATTCTAGAAATTCTAATATTAGATGATAATCAAAACATGCATTCAAAAAGGAAACCTACTGTACTGGGCCAGTTAAAAGTTGCATAAAATATTTCTATACGATAACTTATTATATAGCATGCAGAAAAGTAAAAGGTTAAAGCTTATTAGCTAAAGGCACCTACAATGAGACCTTTGGCCCCCATGGACTTTAAATCCTTCTGGAGAATGATAAAATGAATCTAAAAGGATTTCTAGCAGTCACGTTGCTAAATTGGCGGTGGATGTAAAGCCGTAACAATGGGCAAAATTTATTAAACAGAGTTATTAGAAACCTTTCCAAACAGGATGTCTACAAGTAGTAACGGGTACGTAGAACTAGCTAGCTTCTACAAAGTAGTGTGTCATTGAACTAATTCCCTCACAATTTGGAGCCGGTAGCACAGGTAAGCGGCCGTAAAAGGGGTGTAACCGCACAAATATCCTTCAGCGACAACTATAAGCAACATCACACTTTGTTATCCTACTAACATCACAGGAATATTGTAATAATAACTTACCAAGTACCACTGATACGCCAGACTTGTCGACGCCACTCTGTCTACTCACTATCTGTTCCGTCGCGGCGGACCAGGCGCCCGTACACCACCCCTTGCGCAGAAACTCACCCCTTTCATCCCCTGGCCCATCCCCACCGCTCGCAGCACCCCGGGTGCGGGTCTGCCATTGGACGCGTGCATTTTGTTTCAGCTCCGCTTTACCACCGAATTTTTGTTTTACTTTTTAATTCCGAATGCTAATTAACAAGTGTAAATAGTTTTTGCTGCCCCTGGAATATTCATAACTACTACCTACTGAAAAAACACTCATCTTACTTACCTCGATTTCTTCCGTCGTCGCGTCGTCAGAAGATAACCCCAAACTATTGCGGCACACTCATTTCAACGCAACTTTTTTTTCTTCGTTCGGGCAACATTAAGGTTGCAAACGATCGAGGATATGCACAGAGGGCAGTCAAAAGGTAACTTTTCTTTGTTGGAGTGAAGGGAAACTGTGATAGTTCGGATTTGGATGGGGTGGGTTTGTATTTGCTCCGGCATATGCGTTCATCGATTGGGACGTGCGGACATGCGCAGGTTTTTTGGCAGCGGGAAATTGAAAAGATAAAGATTAGTAGACTCAATTCGATATATTACCCAGTATTCGCATGGGCGTGAAGTGAATCAGGTGGCGGAGATGGGGTTTGGGGGTTCCTTGCAATTTTTTTGGTCATAGCTGATGTATCTACGGAAACTGGCTCGAAGCTCCACTGATAATAAAAATAACAATAATAAACTAACTTTATTTCCATTTCCACCTAATAAGATGAATAGAATATTATAAATAATAAATGAAAATTATACCTAATAGTCACAAACTCTGTAGACTATTTCGTTTTCGAGATATACGAGTAGAATGTTGAAATTAGAAAAAATATTGCATTTTCTATAATATGCCTAAGGATGTTTGACTGATGAAACTGAGACTGATTTATTTAATTAAATGAAGATTTCATCGGTACTTTTTATTACCAATGACATTTCTAAGAAAAAAATGCATTTTGTTCTAGGAACGAGTGGTCTTATAGTTCTCATTTTTTAAATTTTAAATTGAGCTTACAACACAGTAAATTAATTTGAAAATTGCTCTATTAATTTTTTTGTTAAAAATACAAGTTTAAATACAGTTATGTCATTAGTTCAAAAAATCATTGATATAGAAATTTTTAATTTTGTAGAGGTATATGTACCTACTAAAAAATATCAAAATTTCTATGATAACACAGCCACGCAAAAAATCGACTACGCTAAATCCAATTAACCAAATCCCATAAACATTTAACTCAATGATATCCCAACTTAATAAGCCCATGAACTCAAACCCCAATAACTCCATAACCAAGGGAATAAATCATAGGCAATCTGTGTTATTGCAAAACATCACATAGCAGAGGACTCTTTGAAAACCCTAGTACTCAAACCCAAAATGTATCCTAGATATTGATCTAGATTTCACATGTCCGGTATTTTTATATAATCATTCTAGTAATACATATAATTTTTTGAGTTATCTATTGTTATATTTTGGTTTTTCATTTCATTTAATCTAGTCAAGAGAGATTCTTAACATTAATCATTCATTAATTTATTTTATTTCTATTGATTAATTTATAGTACCGTCTATTTTTTTCAAAAGCTCTTATGAAAGCTATATGATATATGAAATCCGAAACCACCTCGTGTTGTACATCGGGTAATGCTAAGGTCGATGGTCCTACAAATTAAAGTTATAAAAAAACTAGATCGACTGTAACACTCGGTTCTTTGGTGAATGAGATCAAAGTACAAGGTTATGCAGTTGTGGTTAGGGAATCGTGGGGTTATGAATTGTAGGGTCATAAGGGTTTTGGGGTTTGAGTGCATTGGTTTTTAAGTTAACGTTTAGCCATAATACAGATTGCCTATGTTTTATTAGTTATGGGGTTATGGGGTTATAGGGTTATGGGAATTTTTAGGGTTTGAGTACTTGGGTTTTCAAGGAGTCCCTAGCTATGTGATGTTTTGCAATAATACAGATTGCGTATGATTTATTCCCTTGGTTACGGGGTTATGGGGTTATTGGGGTTTGGGTTCATGGGCTTATTAGGTTGGAGTATCATTGGGTTAAATGTTTATGGGATTTTAGTTTAATTGTTCAGAATATAATTTTTTTGAGGTTATGAAATATCCTGAGGTGAAGGGGTTAAATAGACCTCAGATTCGGATTCAGCGACCCAAAAAACTTGTAATAAACATGATCTGATATCTAGGCCCGGATGTCGATTTTGTGTGGCTATGTAATGATTTGACGTATTTCGTTATACAGAGCCAGTATAAGTACCAGTAATTTTGTTTGGAACAGTAATATTACTTCCTTCATGTTGGCAAATAAATTTTTGTGAAATTAAAATAATTAAATCAAGATTACCTACATTAAAACACAGTATTCTGTTTCATCGGCTGTGATTGGTGTAATTCTTTACGAGATTCTATTCAAACAATCAGCGATTGCATTATCTCGACCGTTCACGTAACGGTTTGTCATTGTTCATAGTAAACTAATCATTAATATTAATGACGTCACGATTTAGGGAATTTTTGTTAAGGTTGCCTAAACTCGGCGGTCAGGTGGCTTGTAAACATTTATGAAGGCTCGGTATTTAAAATTGTATTTCTAACAGAACATCATCTGTATAAACTCTTTCCGTAAAATGATTAGAGTTACTTTCGTTTTGTTTTTAAATTTAAAAATGAAAATTTGATTTTTCTCGATCCTGGAATAAACTGGAAAATATATATTTTCTAAGAAATGAGTGGGTGGAAATTTGGAGGCTCTTAGTGATAAACTCCACTACTGGTCGCTGCACCTGTCAATTTAGTGAATTCTTTACTTTTAATTAGATACATCAGTAACCTAAGTTCCATCATATTGCGTCAACTATCCTCAGAGATATTTGAGAAAATGCTATGTTTTTTTTTCTAATTTCGTCACCCTGTAACTTGATCCACAGTCATACGAAACTTTTTACTTAAAATATTTTTTTCTGAACTAACATGTAAATTTAGTAATTCATTAAATGATGTACGATTTGGTATACAAAAGGAAAGTTCAATAATTTACTTGGAATATTTTCATGGTCAGCATTTACTTGTGTGAAAACTCTTTATCCTTCAAATATCCTTCATATTCTGATAAAAATCATTTAAACAGGATTAATATGCGAATATATAAAATACGACATGTACCCTTTTCAATGCATTTCGAATTTTAGGGTTAAATCGCATATATAAATGACCCTAAAGACAGCTTGATTCATTACGTTCGGTTTGAAGCTTTAGAAATCTTAAATTGATTGATTCTTTGGTATAAAAGCTTTGTGGAGTAATTTATAGTTAAATTATATCGCATATGATCCTGGCTGATCTTCATAACGCATAATTCTAGGTAATATTAGAAAAAACTCTTATAAGCCAAAAAAATGTCGAAGCAACCAAGAAGAAAATTATAGTGCAATGATGTAATGTGTCAATAAATATTCTATTTTATTTAAATAGATCTGTAAGTAATTATTTAGAAAATGGTTATGTGTAATTTGTATAAAAACTGATGAAATCTCTCACTCATTCTGATTCTGCAAAATGCAAAATAATAGTAAGTAATAGCAATTATTGAAATAATATAAGAAAGATATATGCCTAAAAAGCTTCATCCAGTACATTAATTAGTTTCGTCAAATTGTATTATAAGTAAAAGAAAATTTAACCAAACCTAACCTCCAATATAAAAGTTGAAATTAAAAAACAGATAATTAATATTAAAATACTAATAATTAATTAGGTTAGGTTGGTTTGGGTGAAGATGATTTTTTTTTTAGATATAATTTGTAGAAAATTAAAAGACGAATCCGAAAATATCATGGTTGTTACCGTAAATGGCGTACTATTTTATTTAGAAAAATCTGCCAATGATACCCTGTATCTCCGCCACTGGAGTATATAAATTTTAGGGAAAGCCCTAAGATTTTGGACAATGTTTACATAAATACATGTGCCCACTTTCAAATTATTTCACTTACTAGTTTTTAAGTTATTTAAAAAAATTAAAAATATTTTTTGAAGTTTAACACCCTGTATCTTTTTAACGAAGCGTCCTAGAAAAAAAACTTTATAGGAAAGACCCCTTAAAATTCACCAAAGAATGCGAGGTTTTATTTTTGGTCACTATATGTGAATCACCCTGTATATTAAAAAAGCAACTATTTATACTGACATATAAGAATATTTCCTAGAATACAGCTGAATTGATAAGTTCTCGGAATATCTAAAAAATATGACATTATTTATTTTTTTGAATTATATGTTCTTGGTAACATGTGCTTACATTTTTAAATAATAGCCTGGTATAGAATAACAAAAAATTTTCTTAAAATTGTAGAATTCTCTGACATGCTTATTCTAGGTAATTACCATTCTGTAATATGTGTTGATGCAACGTTTTTTTTTTTTTTGGTTTTTGTAACTTTATCTTCTCTGTAAGCTGATTTATTTATTAATATGTAAAAAGGTTACAGCATCACTGGTTTCTACTAAAAAGATATGCCTCATTAATCACCATCTTACATTGACAGAGCACATTGCAACTTATGAAGACCTATAAGAGCGTTATTATATCTTAACTTATAAGTGGGCTCCACTTCATTAGTCACCCTAGTCACTTCTTTGAACAGATTGAATAAAACCCATTCTAAGCTATGTTATTAAAATGTTTCTAACATGGCCTCCAAAGCATTAAACATGTTTGGTTTTATTAAAAATATTATGTGTGTTTTCGCCAATGTCTCCAATTAAAACAATTTACTTTTTGTCTGTAGGTTCTCATCAAGACTTCCTCTGTTTAGTTTAAGATTAGAACAAACTCAGCCAAAATTCTTCCGCTACAAGGCATTTAAAAATATTTCAAAATATTTCTAGTATGACAATGCCAACAATTTGTTGCATTATGTCTTGGAACTTACTGTGAAATTGTAACCTTAGATATAGAGGAAGGTGTTGAAAATGGCGTGAGTTCTTTTCTACTAGAAAAATTACGAATTCTATACGAGATTGTGTTTCTAGTTATTATACCAAAAATGGTGTACACTAAGTGTACTGTAGACAAGCCATACATTCAATGTTATAACCCGCCCTATTACATTTTTGAAGTAAAGTTGCTAAATTGTATTTTCTTATTTTCA
The DNA here is from genome assembly GCF_000390285.2 of Anoplophora glabripennis. Taxonomy (NCBI): domain Eukaryota; kingdom Metazoa; phylum Arthropoda; class Insecta; order Coleoptera; family Cerambycidae; genus Anoplophora; species Anoplophora glabripennis. The sequence continues at coordinate 1,573,670 of NW_019416264.1, read as the reverse complement.
GAACAAAGCAGCTAAAAATTAGTTATAAAAAATTAAGGACATTTTTATTTGTCTTACGAATCAACCAATATTATCTTATATTATTTGAATATAAAAAATATGAATGTAAGAATACATATTTTTTTCGCTAGTGTTTTAAAACTTTTCTCCCGCAAAATATGCAATAAACTTTAAACCATACAAATACTTTCTTTGGGTTAAGTTGAAATCAACTAAAAATATTTTATAATGTACCTAGCGATAAACTATTTTATAGTATCAACTTTAGAGCGTACTATCCTTGCTTGCTTTCTAGTATTGAATTTTATGTTCCTCGTAGAGCTACCAGAAGAACTGGCTCATTTTATGTCGATACCTCGGAGAAGGATTAATCATTTTTTTAACGTTCAGTGCCCAATCAAGGGCCAACAAAACTAATCACTTAGATTTTTTCGTTTCTGTTTTTACATTTGTAAATCAATTGTCTTTATGTAATTTTTAATATGTTTTAATTGTGTTTTTGTCTTCTTCATTGTCTGCAAACATTTATTGATTGGGTAATGATCTCTGGCCAGTAAATAAGTTAATAAATAAATTATATTAATCAAAAGATTGAAATTTAATTGTTTTTCTGCACATTAGGGAAGATTTACGACTTTTGCCTTCAGTTCAGTTGTTCATTTAAAATGATCTAGAATGCATGCGATTGAATAATTGAATTTCAATTTTATTGCTCCACTAGATTCCAGTTTTCCTAGCTCTCCGATAGGACAATATGGTCTGTACATGCTTAAAATAGAATCCCAAAAAATAATAATTTAACCAGAAGCCCGCACTTACAACCCGTACCGATGCTAGTTAGGTTCCGGGCGAACCTCTTTCTTTATTCAAGTGATGAATGTGTTCCTCTGTTCCCGTCTCCACGAGAGAGTCTGGAACGAGAAAAGAGACTGGTACGAGTTGCCTGGCAACGATACCAAATTCCTCGCCTGGAGCAGCGATCAAGGTTACCAACGACACGCGACGTTGCCAAACGGACGCTGAAGCGCTCTTATGAGGTTTTCCAGGTTCTCTATATGAAAACAAGATTACAAATATAACGACAAAATTTTCAATGACGAGCAAATCTTTGTGACCTTGAATCAGCTGAATTATTTATATCTGTTTTATTGATCTGTTTATGATATTAAAGAAAATACAAACAGAAGACTGTGGTATAAGGATAATGTGGGTATATAACATTTTAATTAGGTCTAATGTATATTAATGATTTGGATAATTTGGAAATATCTCTTAAGCTGAAACCATAAGATTGAATTTCCTCTATACATGTCAGTAGCTATTTCGTGGCAATGTGGGTTGATGGTGTTAATTTAGTTTTCCTTCATGATTACCCTCACAAAAATTTTATGTAAAATTACACACTAGACCATTGGTTATTTTGACGTCATAGTAGGTAGTGGTCTGGAACCTAAATCTATCAATTTTTGTAGTATATACAAATATAATGTATACAATGTTATCTTAAGAAAGACCCTGATAAACAAATAATACAAAAAAGTGTCCCTAAAATAATAAATAATTTCAATTATACAGTGATCCATTTGTTAGGCTTTATAACTTAATGTTTCCAAATGAAACCAAAATTATGCTTTTTCTTAATTAATTTGTTGAAAACAAAAATCAAATGTATTTCCAAAAGTGGTTTTAAAATGTATTTTTTTTACAAATTCAGAACATGACATGTGAAACTCGTACCAATAATGAATGAAATAGTACCATTTAATCAATAGAAAAATTGTTAACATGTAAATACACAAAATTTATTAGAAATTTGCTAAAAAAATAACAGTAACTGTCCAAAAAAAGCAAAATATTCAAAATCCAATATTACAAGCTGTCAGAGATTACACTTGAAATTCCATCTATACTCCGAAAGTAGGCCTCTACAATAAGTTTATCGTCTTCTAACGAAAATACCATTTTCTAATCTAAAACAGTTCTTTATATCGAAGAAACCGTCAGTATTTACTTCGTTACCACAAATCTAATAGTTAACAGATGATTAGCGTTGAAAAACACTGATTATTTAGAAGAACAATAAATTCAAGGAAAAACACAATCCGCGACACACGGGAAGCATAGACGTCTCTGAATTGACAGATCGTGTCGGTCGGAACTCTAAGAAAACGGAAAGTAATTTTGATCAAATGGAAGTAAATTTTAATATCTTTGCTAACATTTACATGTGACGTCAGCTTAAATCATTCGGGATCGCTCGATATATAAGAATTTTTCAGTCAGCTGCACGCACAATATTCTGTTTAATTATCTTGAGACAGTCCCAATTTTTTTTTTAATTGTCGTCGAAATTGTGAGGCCGACTGTTAAAAATCACAATAAACGTGACTTTTTAATTTACTTTATTTTTAATTTTTTTTTAGTTAAATATTAATTTTACGCAACGTTAAAAGTGCTAAGCTTCTTCAAATTAATGTAAAAAATTTGCTCAACTATGTTAAAGAATCTTCGTGTATAAATAGTCCAATTAAATGGGCCTTTAAATCGCAATTTTTATCAACTTTCCTGAATGTTTATAAGTTAGTTTGAGGTATATAATAGCCATAAATAACAGTATTTAAGAAGATAAAATAAAGGGATTTTTCATGGTAACTCAAAAGACATAAGAGCTAGAAAAATGTTTCTTATAAAAGTTGTAGTAAATTCTACATAAAAATGGTCTATTGATTTTTTCTTGTACTATTAAACTATTAAAATTAACAGAGTTCAGGAGACTAGAAGATAAGGGATGATTTCAGAAATTAAAAAAATCATATCAGGTAGAAAAATGAATGAATCTGCATCTTTTTTACAGAGAAAGATCCAAAAAAGTAGTTAACAAAAAAATTTATGACATTCAAAACTTTAGCGCCTACAAATAGGATATCGAATTTTAGGTTTGTTTCTGCAGCAGTCTCAGATACACTCGGCCAATTAAGTTGTCTCGTACTCTCAGCGAGTAAAAAGTTTACGAATCAATTGGTCAAATATCTCTGATAGTTTCAAATCAGTCCTCAACTGCTGCAGAAACAGATCGTTTGTTAGCGAACAGCTTGACAATTGCGCGACGTGGCAACTGCGCCCCGTCTAGGCACGCTCTAAAGTCCGGGCGGAACTCCGGTGCTGGTGCTGCCTCCGGTGACCAATAAAAGCCGCTGTGCGTAAATATTGCAGGATGTAAAATGAGTAAATAATACCTACTTGAATTTCACTTCTCGCGTTTCTTTCTTATCGACAAATCTTGAATGGAAACAAGCATAAAAGGATCTAAAGACCCACGTAGTCCTTTGAATACCGACTGATATAATTTATGGCGAATCCATTTCTGCCCACAAAGCTCGGAATTACATTGACGCTGAGGTGTATTAAATTATTTTTGTCGAGAAGAAAGAAGGCCTCAGAAGGAGGTTTTATTAAAATCGCTGCAGAAGGGATTTATCTATATGATACCTATTTACATAATTTGTAAACATTTTATTTTTATAAATACCAAAATACATTTGGAATCAGTTTATTATTAAAGTAATGGACACTGCCCAAACGTGTCAGATTGAAAATAATACATAAAAGATTTTTTTTAACTTACAACCAAATGTCACTGTTAATGTGTTAATTTAACGCTAAAGCGATTCCCAGTATTCTGAAAAGCAATTTGACATGAAAGTTTTGAGTTTATTTTTTAAATATACTGATGAACCATTATATTGTTAGTATGAATATTAGGATAGTTTACTTTCTTGGTTGCCTATGTATTTATTCATTTTTTTTATATTAAGATTATCCTAAATAACACACTGATGTAAATAAAATGTATATAAAAGAATTAACTTTTGTCTTTTACGGACATCTAAATATCTGCCAGAAAAACATATTTTAGATGTACGGGGTGTTTTTTTTTTTCACTAAATATTGTAAATTGTACAGGGCGATCTGGAATAATGTGCGGAAAATTTGAGGGTAGATTTCGTAAACGATTTTAGTTGGGGTCCTTTATATGAAATATTTTCAAACCCCTCCCCCCTTGTGGATTTTTTTCTGGGTTAATAATTTAGACAAAAAAAATATTTTTGATGTTTGTTGAATTTAAGAATTTTCTTGTCTCTTGTAATTTTTTGAATAGTACAAGTTTTTGATAAAAAATGAGATTTATAGAATCTTACCTTTCTAATATGTTCATTAATGATATTCGTAATAATCTACTAACGTTCTTTTATATGCTGATGACTTTAAACTGTTCACCTTTTTTGGAGACTCTACGGCGCTTATCAAGAAAGAATGAGTGATGCCAAAATAATAAATTGCCACTGAACATATCAAAGTGTTGCACTATAACAAATACACTACAGAAATTAAGGGATATTAAAAATATATTATTTGTACACTAGTACAAGCAAAATTTAGCTTAATTTTGCTTATTGTTTAGTTTACGAGTACAATATAGGTATAGAAATTGCGTAATAATATGTAATGTGTAGTCTGTAATGTGTAATTTGTAATGTGTAATATGTAATGTATAATATGTAATGTGTAATATGTAATATGTAATATGTAGTATGCAATATGTAACATGTAATGTAATGTGTAATTTGTAATGTGTAATTTGTAATGTGTAATGTGTAATATGCCATGTGTAATATGTAATGTGTAATATGTAATATGTAATGTGTAACAATATATAATTGTATTATATTAATAACATCAATAGAAGTTTTGGTTTCATTATAAGAAATACCAAACATTTTAAAGTTTCCACAATAAAATACGTTTTCTCAGGTCAGACCTTTTGAAACACTACATCTGAAAAAGGTATATTTATAACGAGCGTTCAAATAAAAACGTGGTCGAAGTTGGCTCTGACACATTGGACGTAGGGAGTAGCTTATAGCGACCAACTTAACCTCATTTCTCAACGAGCTGTATAGCAGCTGTCAGTTTCAATAACTTTAATGACTATATAACTTTATTTTAAAGAATAATCGTGATAACAATAACAAACAATTAAAGGAGCTGCGGAAAGTGTCCCCCTCCTTGTTATAACAATAAATTAAAGCAGCTGCTGAAAGTGTCCCCCTCCTTGTTCCAAGCACTTTTCACACCTGTTCCTCAAAGAATTAAAGACATTTTCTAAGATGCTCGGGGTATTGTTAATTTCACGAATCTTGTCTATAAGTCGAGCCTGCAGATGGTTTAAATCAGGAATAGGCAGTTCAAAAATAGTGTTTTTAAGGTAAAGCCACAAAAAGAAATCACACGGCGTAATATCACATGACCTCGGTGGAAATTCATGTTCAGCATTGAGACTTATTAGTCGATTTTGGAAAACTTCCCTCAACATATTCATCGTCTCGCCTGCCGTATGTGCCCTTGCGCCATCTTGTTGAAAGTAAAAGTTTGTAATTTCGTTTTCTTCCAGCTGGTTAACAAAAAGAGTGATAATTTCTTCTCTATACCCTTGCGCAGTAAGAGTACCATTAAAAAAAATAGGTCCATAAATCCTCCTGCGATTGAGAGCACACCAAACTCCAATTTTTTGAGCGTGTGAGCTCGACAAAAAAGTTATCTGGTTTTTCAGTAGACCACATTCTCATATTCTGTGAGTTTACGTAACCACTTAAATGAAACCAGGCTTCATCGGAAAAAAAGGTGATATTATGAAGTTCACCGTAGTTGTTTAAAAACCATTCACAAAATACAGCCCGTCGCGGAAAATCAACTTCATGAAGTACTTGCTGACAAGTTAAACGATAGGAGAACAAACGCAAATCTTTTTTTAACACTGTGTGGCTGGTACCGGCTGATACTCCCACCATTTTGTACAGAAGTTCTTGGCGCATTTTCCATTATTTGTTGGACATTTTCTTTTAATTCTTCAGTCCGCTTTTTAGGTCGGCCGCTTCCTTCTTTTCTTGTTACACTGCCCGTTTCACGAAAAACATTAACACAACGCTGAACTGCACTTTGAAAAATTTTGTACTCAACAACGCCGGGAAATTGATTTTGAAATTCTATGAAACATTCCTCAATAGAATACTTCCATATTCCATCAATCTTGCGTCCATTTCTAAAGTAGGACTCTATGATAAACACTTTTTGTTCTTGAGAAAACACCATTTTAAACACTTTTTAAAACGAAAATATTCAAATTGATAGCGGCGATGCTTTGACAGATGACGTTTAAGTTCATTTGCTATACGCTACGCCCTACGTCCAAATTTTCAGAACCAACTTGACCACGTTTTTATTTGAACGCTCGTTACTTATAAGATACTATATTCACATAGCAAGGTCTGTGTAATATTAAGGTATTAAATCTATTTGTTACTACTAGTTAGATAGTAATTAAAACTGCAATTAGAACCGTCAATGTCGAACACGAAGTCATTTTATGTATGTTTTATTCAGCACATTATTACTTTACATTGATTTCTTCTACATCCCCTTCAGGGGAAGTAGAGAACTTCCCCCAAAGCCTTTTTATTGTCAGCGCGTCAACTCCAGTATCACTGAATTAAGCTCGTCACAGACTTATCCTGTTCTGACAGTTTTAGTCGCACAGCTGTTCGGTCGCCCAAAATTGATGTTGAAAGCATGGAACTCATAATTAAAATAAAATCAACTGGAAATCGTTCCTAATGTTTTTTACTTTGTTTTAACTTTCATTTGACCATACTTCCTTCGGTTTTTAAATGAATCTGCGGTTTGTCGGTTTTCTCCCATTTTAAAGTTAATACGAATATGAATGCAATAAAATAAAACGTGAAATACAATTGCCTGAGAATATATCTTTTTGCTAATAGACAGTCGTAAATATCTTTCTCGTCTCCGTATATTTATAAATAAAAAAGTGTTGTCTCTCTTGGGCACAACAGAGTAGTCTAATATTTTAGACAAAAATGCCTAAAATATTTTAATATTTAATGGAACAATGGGGTTATTCAATAAATTTTCAAAAACGTTCTTACGTATACACAAAGTATTGCTCATGATTAGACGATCCTGAAAATTTCAACTCAATCCTTTGAGCGGTTTTCAAACTGTATGATTTTTAAAATGCGAATATTTGTCTCAACCGTGGCAATGCAGTGACGTCACCGCATGGGACGGTCAGCCGACTTGGTGCTACTTCCAGATGAGTTTCTGCAGCTGCAGACTGTTTTAGCGTTTGTGCATACTAAATTTAAAAAATGGAAGCAAATTTCGTACAAGCAGATTCTTCTAATTTGCCAGAAGTAGGTTTGTTAATGGTTATGGATTTTTTAAAATAAAAACCACGACTTTATCGGTCTTGAGATGAAAGGTGTGAAAATGCAAAGGTTGCGTTTCAATAACGCTTCTTTAAAGTACGTTTGTAGCGAAAATTTTTATGTTTTTGTACAATAAGAATAAGGATTTTGCGTTTAACTGGACGAAACCGTTTCTGTCACATATTTCAAAGATTTATCTAATCAAATACAAAAGTCTGAATACTATTTTTATTCCCATGGAAGCTACATAAAATCTACCTAATATCTTATAAATATATTAATAATATAATATTTATTATGTATTTTTATACATATATTTAGTACCTATAGGTATTTGTATAATGTTTACAGAAAAATCAACAATGGAAGACACAAGTGTATAGTGTTTCTAAAGGATACAAACCTATTTATTATCTAAATTACGCAGGGTAGTTTTGTTGCTTTGAATTAAAAGATATTAAAAAAAAACAAATCCAAGTAGAAACTAATAGACTTTTAGATCCGCACGACAGAATTACGGGGACATTATTATTTTCTTAGGCGTCTTCACACTAGTGCTCTCACACTGGGGAACAATACAGTATTTGTAAATTTTTTCTATTCTGTGTCTTTCATATTGCTAACAAAATTCGATATCTTAACGTACTCAAACTTAACAGGCAACTAAAACCAGACTACCCGACTGACTGACAATATATGCGAGCATGTGGTATCGGTTTCCCATGCGGTGACGTCACATCCGCCGGTTCAGCGGATACCTACTCAGCGCGCCAGTTTATGATTTTTTTTGGATGACTTCTATGCGATATAAAATTCAATTTTTTTTGCAGAAAACTTTACAATTACAATATCTTTCTGCTAATCAAATAAAAAAAAATGCTGAATAAGCCTATTGTTGCGATCAGTTACAGGTTGTTGCCGGTTGTACACAAAACTCTTAGTTTAACTTCTTATATGAAATAGGAACAAAAAAGTTAAATAAATACATACATACATTAAAAACTTGAAATATCTTCAGAAAATGGCGTTCTTCTGCTCTTGTCATTCCTATCTCCCCAATAAACAATTTCTACGTATATGAATATTGAGATTTTACTGTGGATTGAACATCTTACAAACAGTGTACACCGAAACCAAATTTGTTCAGTTATCCACATTTTCTTCATTTTTGTGTAACAAATATACCCCTTAGTTTTTGCCGTAGCCGCTTATAAAATTTTTGACACATATGCACTTTAACTGCAGAGAAAATATATTTTTATATACATATCTGCCATTTCAGTATTCTTTTAAACCCTTATATTCAAGTGGAATACTCAATAGTGAATCAATACAAAAATGTCAACCCGTTCTGTACAAGAAACAATGATCATTGAGTTTGGGGATGCATAGCTCTTAAGCCCCAAAAAATTAGAGCAGAATGAGATTTGAGCAAGTTGTAGTTTTCAAATGTGCGCCTTTTCATAAATATTTGCTTTTCATTTGTTTTTTTTTTACTTATTATGTTATTGGTTTGCGTATTTGTAAATTGGAAGGTCATTTAAATACATACGCTGAATATAATTTACGGTAGTTTATGCAAACTAATAAAATGGAAGCATGAAACAACCAGAATAAAGTCTAGCAAAGGACCGTAATGAAAACTGACAGAATGGGCCGAGTACGACTCTGTTAGGAGCCGCGTCTGTCGAACTCCAGATCAGTTCGCTAATCAGCAGCATGTAAGGATATTATGATTACCTCCCATCAGGACAGCGGTTCTCAAAATGTACATGTGGATGGTCGGAATTAAAAAAAGTGTTCGTAAATACTTGTAATTTACTCTTGCGGATGTCAACTAGTTAAATAATATATTATTTTCTGGGGCAGTATGAATATTGTTGATGCTTCGCAAATTAATAATTTTGAATAAACAACAACTTCGTCGAAACAAAAGGCTTTGCCTGACAAATAATATTCACATACAGGATCGGAAAGTAAGTAGGATAAAGTAAGTCATAGAAATCTGTGCGATAGAGAAAGATGGCTATAATGAAGGCGTCTAATAGTCACCGCCGATTTCGCCCATCCACAAATAAGAAGTGGATCTTATTTGTGGAAGTGCGGAACGGGCGGTGACTATGAGACGCCTTCATTATAGCCATCCTTCTCTATCGCATGGATTTCTATGTCTTACTTTATCGCTGTCAGGTAACGGCAGATGGACCATCGGTACTTTCCGAACCTGTATACGTCAATACAGGTGAAGGTATAATAAAATTAGTTTCCTCACAATAAACTAGTCGGTAAATAGAGAACGAAATTTTTTTATTTCATTAAAATCATTAAAAATATTACAAGCTGGTTACATTGTCACCTTTGCATATATAGCCATTGGTATATGTATATTTTTATTATTAGATTTTTACTAATAACGTATTTACAATTACTTTTTGAGTTTGATACCATTCGGAACATTGTTAAAACGTTTTTATATTTTGCTAAATGTATGTGTATGATGCTGTCATTCCTTTTATTCTCTTTTTTTTTCAAGTTGCAAACTACAAGTTACTTACTTGCTACTTTTTAAAAAGTGAAATTTATTTTGGAAAGTTAGTAATAAATAAAAAAACAATTGAAAAAAAATTCAACAGGCCTACCTACATAAAATTTGGGGAGAATAACGGATGATGGCCGCTCCATCCTCTTTTTTTTTAATATACAAACCTCCATAACTGCATAACACTTGCAATGTAACAAATAACGTCTACGTCAAATAGGAAAAAAATCTGAAAATTCTATTGTAACATACCCTATGTTTTAAAGGAAGCGTTTTTCTATATGAGTAAGCTTATCTAAATCATCATATTTTCATCCCAGAAGTGTATGGTTATCGGATTGGCCTTCTTTTCTGGAACACTGTGTATAATAAATAGATAGGAAAGAAACTTGAATGCTATTTTCTCCTACGTTCTCCTCATAAATTTTTTGCAATATGACGAACAAAAAAGTAAGGTAAGTATGCATTTTAATAGAATGGGACTTATTTCTTTTTAACTGTATGTTTGTAAAACAATTTACATAAGTAATTTTTTGTAAATATGTTCATATGAAAAACACTATTTATTTTTAGTACTATCACACATTTTCCACATCTGACGTTGTAATCTCAGTCATGTTAAAACCTTGTTAGGGCAGCTATCCATTTTTTTTTAACTCTGTATCACCCTGTCAATAATTTCTCGATATTTCTGTTTACACCCAGTACAACAGAACGTTTAGAATGTCCATAATACGTAGTTATTATTTTAATCTGTCAACCCGCTACTCCTACCTAAACTGACGAACAAACTCTCGGTAGAGCATTCGAGATACGCGGGCAAATCCAATATATTCGTCCCTCCGGGCTGCAGCATCATTACACAGCCAATTTTTTGTGTGCCAGTCATTCAATATCACGAGAATATTTTAATTTCCTGACCCCATCTCTGCGCTTCCGAATTGTATCGACCGGAGAAGAGAGTAATGTTTACAACGTCGCTCCCGAATTACACCCACCTCGGGATGGAGCCTGAGCGGGTGTGCATCGCTGTGGGAATATCAGGGCTGTTTGGGAGTAATTCCTGCTAACTTTCGCTGTTTCAGGGCTATTTTCTGATAAAAGTGTGCTAGCATCTACGACAGAGGAGGTAGAAATTGTAAAACAATATGGTTTATTCATAACGGACTAATAAATAATATTTTAAATGGATATGTTAGAAATTTAAACTTAAGGGCGGCGCACAGTGGGCGAAAACGCTCAAAATTCCGCGCGAGGTAGTAAAAGTTGTCCAAATTGGGATATATTTTTTATATATTCCCAATTATGTCCGCTTTCTTATGTCACTGCGACAATAGGCATGATGATAGTAACCAAGAATCACTAAAATTATGTATTTATGTAATCAAATATGATTCATGGATTATAAAAAACGTAGTTATTTTTATATTATGAGCGAGATTGATAAAACTACAAAATACAGCAAACCGACTTGATAGGTTGAACACCAATCAGAGCGAATTACGTCATATCTATGTAAATGTCATTTTGTTTCATTCACTGGCGACTTGTGACATTGAGAATAGGTAAAGCATATTCATTGATTGACTAAATAGAAAAAAAAAGCGCCGCAGGCGATAATTTTCAAATTTTCAAGGTCAAATATATCTGGAAATTTTTAGTTGCATTTGCAATATTACCGAAAAACTTACGTTCGTGAGAAGGATTTTCATTTAGATTTTATAAAAAATAGAAATATTAATTAAGCTTGTGGACTTCTGCGAACATTAACGCACACCGTACATGTATGTTCCAAAGAAGTTTTGTGGTTACGATAGCCTCGCCTGACGTTCCCAAATTTGTTAAATCTCTCCTTATTCCATACGTCCGACTTTACACTCACAATTAAACACGGCATACTGAAAAGTTTTTTTTAAATAAGCACTTCCACACAACCACTTATACTCCGAATACTATTCATTCCGAAACTTCCGANAAATTTATTTAGCAGTTATTATTTGGCAACAAAGCCACCACTGGAACTGCCGCCTATTAGCAAGTAGAAGAGTTACCACGCTAAATTTTATAGCTGGAAGCCGGCTAAGGAGACCCTGCTTCCAATTCGGGTTGCCAATTTCCAGCATTTAAGTAGCAGTCTGTAGCGATACGCTATATTGTCTGTGATTATAGTAACCAAGAATCACTAAAATTATGTATTTATCTAATCAAATATGATTGAGACTGATAAAACTACAAAATACAGCAAACCGACTTGATAGGTTGAACACCAATCAGAGCGAATTACGTCATATCTATGTAAATGTCATTTTGTTTCATTCACTGGCGACTCGGGACATCGAGAATAGGTAAAGCATATTCATTGATTGACTAAAAAGAGAAAAAAAGCGCCGCAGGCGATAATTTTCAAATTTTCAAGGTCAAACGGTTTTAAATAGATCTGGAAATTTTTAGTTGCATTTGCAGTATTACCGAAAAACTTACGTTCGTGAGAAGGATGTTTATTTAGATTTTATAAAAAATAGAAATATTAATTCAGCTTGTGGACTTCTGCGAACATTAACGCACACCGTACATGTATGTTCCAAAGAAATTTTGTGGTTACGATAGCCTCGCCTGACGTTCCCAAAATTGTTAAATCTCTCCTTATTCCATACGCCCGACTCTCCACTCACAATTAAACACGGCATACAGAAAAGTTTTTTTAAATAAACACTTCCACACAATCACTTATACTCCGAATACTATTCATTCCGAAACTTCCGAGCTTACACATTGTCTTTGACTTCCTCTTTTTTTCATATATAATAAGGCATCGGTCTCTCGCAATTTAAAAAATCCTTTTTGTCCTCAATATTCCATCTAGAAAATGGCATTTCCAATAAAATACATACTGGATCATACATAGGGAACATTTCTACAATTATTATACAAAACAAACAACAAGAACCGTTATAATCGTGCACTGAGCGATGCGTATCGTATAAACCACAAAATATATTATAATAGAGTATAAACTGTTTAAAGGCAGGCGATGGGCGAAGACAATGCTGCTTCAATATCCGCATCACTCGTTCCCCCACGCCGTAGTTTACTCCCGTGTTGGCCGCTTCGTTGCCATGACAACCGTCGTAAACAACTCTTATACTGATAGACTGATACAGACTGATTTCGATCTACGTCACTTGCGTTTATTATACGTTGTATGGTACAAGATTGACGTTCGCTGGGGAAGAAATTTAAAAAATGTGGTCTAATGCATTGCAAAAACTATTCCATGATAGCAGGATCGCCTAATAGAATCTGTGAAGACAATATTATTGAAATTAAGTGTATCATGAGTGAGGAATCCTGTACATCTGTAGAATGCTACTGGATGAAGTCCAGACTGTCCAGTTGAGACTACCCTAAAATATATAACTTCGAAATAATGATCTTATGGTAGGCCTAGCTTGCCATCAAATAGTGGAGTATTTTAAAAGTTTCTAGAAGGAGGAAATAAAAGAAAACTCAACAACTGCGAGTTAATAAAATATCAAAAAGACCATGTTTGCGATAAAAAGTTTATCCATGCATAAATTGGTGCTGAAATACAAAGAAAACTCCTGCGACACATTTTTGAAAAAACTCGTATTGACTGATGAAGACGATATGAAAGTTGAAGAAGAGACGAGACCAACATCAAAGCTGTTTTTGGCATGAGTTAGGATATTGCAGAGTGACGGCCTCACGAGCGTTTGAATTTAATCGGTGCAAAATCAATTATGCAACTCTGATCACGTTATTAATGGGAGTAAAACTCTCAGATGCACCGGCCATGAAACGCGATAAAATGTTGGAGGATGAGGCGAGGAAAACTGTAAGTATATACCAGACTGGGGAAGAAATTTAAAAAATGTGGTCTAATGCATTGCAAAAACTATCCCATGATAGCAGGATCGCCTGATGGAATCTGTGAAGACAATATTATTGAAATTAAGTGTACCATGAGTATGAATACTTAAAAATTATGTGGAAAAAGAAAAACCGACCCAGAAGTTTTATGTGCAGATGCAGCTACAAATGTATTTAACAGGACTAGCTAATTGCAACTACAGTACAAATAAAAATGTAGAAATAATTAATGTTACATTTGATGACAACTATGTGTTAAATTTTCGTAATGTTTTAGTCTCTTCTTGGAAAGATAATGTGTATCCATTATTATACCAAAGTACAATTTGGGGGTAAATAAAATGCATATACTATTATGGTAACTTTGTATTTTTATTTAATTAATGAATCTTGCAACACAAAATATTAGTGCCTTATGTTGACTGTTGATAAACGTAGATGTGACGTCACGTAGACGCCGGCGACCGTTTTTGCGTGAATTTTAATCTTAAAATTAAAATTTCAATATTTTTCTTCTAAACCCTTTATTTTCTAAAGAAATAAGAGGTTTTTTTGGAAATAGTAAACAGTTCCGAACATCATAGAACAATTTTTCAAAATCTGTCATCATGCCTATTGCGATATTTTAAGATCTCAACTTGCGATATCTAAAATACTCTTATAAACTCTACAATCAGAAATGTTTCCCATAAATGATACCACAAAATAGGGACAATATTTAGCGAATATATGAAATGTAAGGTATAATTTTTTTTAAAACCGATTAATTGTAAATTTAGGTTTATTAGGTTAGGATTTTAGGCTTATGGTTCCAAGAATTTGTGGCTGAAAGGTGTACAATTAATTAACTCAGATTCAAGTAAAACGAAAAAATAACTGAATCTGTTCTGAGAACCTAAACATATTTACCTAAATAAACGTATATTGTGCTATGTAATCTTTGGTGATTTCATACTCACGGGAAAAAGTCGCATGACATAAAATCGCATGATCTGAGAAAAGTCGTCCATTAAATTTCTACCGTAACAAGTGAATAGTTTTACGTGCCGTATGGCAGATGGCACCATCCTGCTGGAACCACATGTGTTCCAAATCCATGCCATCCAAATGAGCCCATAAAAAGTTCAAGGGTATTTCTCGATTTCCATTTAGTCACTACGTTTCCAGCCTCATTTTTAAAAAAGAACAGGCCAATCATCCCATTGGCGTAAAATCCACACCACACTGTCACTCTTGGATACCCAGTGGTCGTTCTTGAATGACCCGAGGATTGTCTCTGCCCCAAATTCGACAATTTTGCTTGTCCACTAAAATGGAAAAGTGCCTCGTAGATAACAATGATTTAGCAAAATCACTGTCCACATTTTGATTCTCCAAAATCCATTCAACGAATCTCCGGCGCATTAAATGGTCGTCTGGTTTCAATTCCTGGGTTACCTGAATCTTGAATGTACGCAGTTGCAGATTTTTTATTAAAACCCGAAGCATTGCATTTTTTGAAATGTTTCATTTCAGTGACAGCTGCTCAGTGGGGCCAGTTGCTTGAAATTGGTACAAATTCGTGATTAGATCGAGTATGCAAGGATATTTCTTTTTTTTTCAGTGTAATTGATCCTATTATAATCCAGTTTGAAATAGGATAACGCTTTTTACCCTCGACAGCCGCATATCATTTTTTTAAGTCCGTGAAGTTGAAGTAAATTTAAAACGTAGAGTTTGTGACGTATTTTTTAGAAAAGTGACTATATTATAGTTTTGTGATGTTTATATGGTTTCTTTTTATGTTTTCGGGATTTTTAAACACATACACATATATGTATAGCTTTGTCAATACGTCATTTTTGTGCCAAAAAACAGATTATTATCCTCCCTCACCCCTCTTACTGGCTAGACTTCTTATTTCCGAAACAAAATCACTACTAATAACAAGAACCAATAATGTATAAAATTAACAATAAAGTTTAAAAATATAGAGTTTGTATTCATCTAAACGTCTCATACATTCATGTATTATTTTATGTTGCGTCACGTTGACAGCTAGACAAAATGATTTATTTCCTTTTAAAATAAGCATTCATATCGTACAAAAAATATTGTAATATTAGATATTCGTGCACAAAGGAGTTTCTGGCGTCTTGTCAATTTTCAGTTTCAGATCGCGTGCCAAAAAACAATTATTATTTTGTACAATAGTTGTATAAATATTTTTGGACTCTGCGCCTATAGTAGGATCTGTCGTATAAAGTGAGCGAGCTTCAGATTTCGACTATCTTTCGAATCCAAGTAAAAATTTCACCCATGTTTCCAATCCAAACCTCAAAATCCAGCACCGAGCTCCAAGCCCAATTTCCAACATAGGAAATCAAAGCACAAGCCTTAAATTGCATAATGTTTCTAACTCCGAAGACGAAGTCGCTGTCAGAGGAGAAAGTAAAAATTTCACCTATGTTTCCAACCCAAACCTCAAAATCCGATTTCCAACCTAAGAAATCGAAGGCAAAGCATTAACTTACATAATGTTTCTAACCCTGAAGCCGAAGCCGCTGTCAGGAGAGAAAGTAAGAATTTCATCTATGTTTCCAATCTGGAGGCTAAGTCCGCCAGTAGCAACCTCACCTACGTTCCTATGATACAAAATCAAAGCAAGAGACAGGATTTGCATAAAGTTTCCAATACGGAAGTCAAAGCCTCCCTTGAGAGCAAAAGTAAAATTTTCACCCAAGTTTCCATTCCGAATCCAAGAATCCCGGACAACGTCCTAAGTCCGATGTCCAGTAACACAAACCAAATCCTAAGCTATAATTTGCATAAAGCTTCCATTCGCAAAGCTGATATCACTACCAGAGCGAAGAGAGAAAAAATCGACAAGATTTCGAATCCGGCTACCATCCAGCCGCCTCGAAACAAGATGAAGCAGTATCCAAAGGAAACAAACAAAACCGACTATGTTTCAGATTTCCAACATCGCAGAGCCGCAGTTGAGCCAAGCCAGCCGATTACAAATCCACAAATCGTCAAAAAAGCGCCCCCTGGTGATGGAGAAGAGATGGACCACATCGAGGACGACCGATGTGAAGCCGACAACAAGCCAGCAGCCACCATCCAGTCAAGAAATCGACCAACTTTCCAATGGTCCCCGGCCTTGCAGGGGAGCACCGGCCAAGAAGAGGAAGAAGAATCGTATAAAAAACCCGGGAATCAACCGCGGATCAAGGCCGCGAATCCCCTATCGCGATGGATCGTCCACTGCGGGCANACTAACCAAAAAAAAAAAACGATTATTTAAAAAAATTAACGCATAACGAAATATTTGGTTTTTCATGCTTATGTAAGGCACTAAATTAGCAAAAGGAAGATGTAATGAAATGATTTTAGTAAACTTAAAAAAAATAAATTTGAGAAAAGAAAAATATGTTAAATGTATTTATAATTACTTATTTTGAAATATGTATTTATGTAACAATATTTTAAAATATGTATTTATGTAACAGTATACAAATGACATCAGCTTGACACCCATTAACTTAAGGCTAACAAGGTGCCTATGAATTAAAGAAAAGTAAGTAAGAAGAGTAAAAGGCTATGGTTCACAGAAAGTGAGTAAAGCGTTGTAACCGAGATTGACATCTTTAATGTAAAATTAGATTGTCGTCGCCATTTTAACAAAATTTTGGTTTTAAATAATTCTGTTAGCTTAAATACTATAGGTCTGTTTCTACAGTGGTTGAGGACTGATTTGAAACTATCAGAGATATTACACCAATTGATTTGTGACACCTTAGACTCGCTGAAAGCACGTGACAACATAAGTGACCGAGTAGGTATATCTGGCAGACAGATTGAGGCTGATGTAAAAGCAAACCTTATACTAACGTTAATTGGTTTCTGCTTCAATAAAAAAAATTTTAAAGAATATAGGTATAGTATTTTATAAACTCAAAAGGTTTCGAAAAAAATTATTAGATAAAAGTTGCTGCTTTTGATGTTAAATGAGTGGTTAAAATATTGGTACACCCTGTATATCATTGTTTAAAACAGTCAACATCATTGTCAAAGCTATATTTTAAATAACAATGATTTATGATCACATGATTTTTCTTTGTTGTACCTTTTTTATTTAGAAAATTATAAATTTGGTGGTGATATGAAACAAACAAGCTGTCAAAAAAGTATCTGGAATTTGTCATGTAAAAATTCCACGTAAAGATTTTTTTTTTTGGTACCTATAAGGTTAGTACTCTACTCTGACGCGAGGTTTGAGCACCATCTGTCAAGCAGTTCGTTTACAGCCATTTTTAATATGGATAATGTTATTGACCAAAGAGTTTGAATAAAATCTTGTGCAACCAACGGAATTTTTTGTGCTGAATCAGTGAAAATATTGGTAAAGACGTACGGTAATTCAATTTTATCGAAAACTGAAGCATACCAATGGTACAAAGCATTCAAAAATCGAGATCGTGGTTCTTCAACTGAAGGAAACATCGATGAAGTGAAGGAAATAGTGCTTGCAAATCGTCATTATAGTTTGAGAGAGCTGGCATATGAACTAAAGCTGGTTCCAAAAAAGAGCTGAATTTTCTTCAAGAAGAGCATCGCAAATATGTTGCTGAAGACATGCTTGAACGAGCTAATTCGACCTTTACATTCATCGACAACGCATCATAACGGGTTTGCGAGTTTAACATGCAAACGAGCCAACAATCTTCGGAATTGCGTTTTTCTAAGCCGAAACCAAAAAAAAAAGTTATAAAAATCGTCAGTCGATCAAAAATCAAAATCATTGACTATTTCTTTGACGTGGTGTTGTTCATACAAAATTCTTTCTATGGAGAAGCAGTCAACAGACAATATTACCTGGGCGTTACGAAGCGTTTGAGATAGAGTATCCGCCACAAAAGACCAGATTTATGGACGGACAATTCTTGGATTTTGCACCACGATAATGCACCATCACATAAAACGATAATTGTGAATGAATTTTTGACGAAAGACTGAACGAATGTCATCGAGGAACCACTATTCGCCAGATATGGCTCCTGCTGACATTTCCTCTTTCNTTTCATACTCACGGGAAAAAGTCGCATGACATAAAATCGCATGATCTGAGAAAAGTCGTCCATTAAATTTCTACCGTAACAAGTGAATAGTTTTACGTGCCGTATGGCAGATGGCACCATCCTGCTGGAACCACATGTGTTCCAAATCCATGCCATCCAAATGAGCCCATAAAAAGTTCAAGGGTATTTCTCGATTTCCATTTAGTCACTACGTTTCCAGCCTCATTTTTAAAAAAGAACAGGCCAATCATCCCATTGGCGTAAAATCCACACCACACTGTCACTCTTGGATACCCAGTTCTTGAATGACCCGAGGGTTGTCTCTTCCCCAAATTCGACAGTTTTGCTTGTCCACTAAAATGGAAATGTGCCTCGTAGATAACAATGATTTTCTTAGCAAAATCACTGTCCACTTTTTGATTCTTCAAAATCCATTCAACGAATCTCCGGCGCATGAAATGGTCGTCTGGTTTCAATTCCTGGGTTACGTCAATCTTGAATGTACACAGTTGCAGATTTTTTATTAAAATCCGAAGCATTGCATTTTTTGAAATGTTTCATTTCAGTGACTACTGAGCTACAGTGGGGTCAGTTGCTTGAAATTGGTACAAATTCGTGATTAGATCGAGTATGCAAGGATATTTTTTTTTCAGTGTAATTGATCCTATTATAATCCAGTTTGAAATAGGATACCGCTTTTTACCCTTGACAGCCGCCTATCATTTTTTTAAGTCCCTGAAGTTGAAGTAAATTTAAAACGTAGAGCTTGTGACGTATTTTTTAGAAAAGTGACTATATTATAGTTTTGTGATGTTTATATGGTTTCTTTTTATGTTTTCAGGATTTCTAAACACATACACATATATGTATAGCGGCCGCACACTCAGCTTTGTCAATACGTCATTTTTGTGCCAAAAAAAAACAGATTATTATCCTCCCTCACCTGGCTAGACTTCTTATTTCCGAAACAAAATTACTACTAATAACAAGGACTAATAATGTATAAAATTAATAATAAAGTTTAAAAAGATAGAGTTTGTATTCATCTAAACGTCTCATACATTCATGTATTATTTTATGTTGCGTCACGTTGACAGCTAGACAAAATGATTTATTTCCTTTTGAAATAAGTATTCATATCGTAGAAAAAATATTGTAATATTAGATATGTAATTCGTGCAGAAAGGAGTTTCTGGCGTCTTGTCAATTTTCAGTTTCAGATTGCGTGCCAAAAACAATTATTATTTTGTGCAATAGTTGTATAAATATTCTGCACCTGGATTGAATGTATAGTTTCTGTTCATAATATTATAAAATAATGAGTCACTTTTACTTCACTATGGATTTTTACTTTTATTCTTTAACAAACACAAGCCAACACCAATTCAAATGATTGTCGCTGTAATTTCACAGAATTCTTATACGTGATATTTATGTGGATTTGCATATATTATGTCGAAACAGTATAAAAAATAATTTTAGTTAAAAATCGGTATTCTTGATATTTCGGGCCAATGAACGCAAATAATAGCATGTAGATCCAGAAATTTTCATTGTTTGAATGAATAAATGTAGTTAAAAGATGCACTTTAGTGATAGTAATACCAGCATAATATTCCATATTCAAATTGTTTTGTAAAATAAAGAAAGCGGATGGATATTGATAATATATGAAATAAAAAAAAGTCCTCCCCGGCGGGGAATCGAACCCCGGTCTCCCGCGTGACAGGCGGGGATACTGACCACTATACTACCGAGGATGTTTAATATTGTCTGGAGAATATGGTGATATTATAAGATTAACAATTAATCAAAGTTATATAGTCCAAAATGAGCTTCTTACAATCCCCATTATGACTAACCCAAAAAAAAACAATTATTTAAAAGAATTAACGCATAACAAAATATTTGGTATTTCATGCTTTAAGGCAACAAACTAGCAAAAGGAAGATGTAATGAAATGATTTTAGTAAACTTAAAAAAAATTAAATTTGAGAAAAGAAAAATATGTTATGTTATTTATAATTATTTTAAAATATGTATTTATGTAACAATATTTTAAAATATGTATTTCTGTAACAGTATACAAATGACATCTGCTTGACACCCATTAATTTAAAGCTAACAAGGTGCCTATGAATTAAAGAAAAGTAAGTAAGAAGAGTAAAAGGCTATGGCTCACAGAAAGTGAGTAAATCGTTGTAACCGAGATTGACATCTTTAATGTAAAATTAGATTGTCGTCGCCATTTTAACAAAATTTTGGTTTTAAATAATTCTGTTAGCTTAAATACTATAGGTGTGTTTCTACAGTGGTTGAGGACTGATTTGAAACTATCAGAGATATTACACCAATTGATTTGTGACACCTTAGACTCGCTGAAAGCACGTGACAACTTAATGACCGAGTAGGTACATCTGGCAGTTTGAAAACAGATTGAGGCTGATGTAAAAGCAAACCTTATACTAACGTTAATTGGTTTCTGCTTCAATAAAAAAAATTTTAAAGAATATAGGTATAGTATTTTATAAACTCAAAAGGTTTCGAAAAAAATTATTAGATAAAAGTTGCTGCTTTTGATGTTAAATGAGTGGTTAAAATATTGGTACACCCTGTATATCATTGTTTAAAACAGTCAACATCATTGTCAAAGCTATATTTTAAATAACAATGATTTATGATCACATGATTTTTCTTTGTTGTACCTTTTTTATTTAGAAAATTATAAATTTGGTGGTGATATGAAACAAACAAGCTGTCAAAAAAGTATCTGGAATTTGTCATGTAAAAATTCCACGTAAAGATTTTTTCTTTTTTGGTACCTATAAGGTTAGTACTCTACTTTGACGCGAGGTTTGAGCACCATCTGTCAAGCAGTTCGTTTACAGCCATTTTCAATATGGATAATGTTATTGAACAAAGAGTTTGAATAAAATCTTGTGCTACCAACGGAATTTCTTGTGCTGAATCAGTACGGTAATTCAATTTTATCGAAAACTCAAGCATACCAATGGTACAAAGCATTCAAAAATCGAGATCGTGGTTCTTCAACAACGTCTTCAACTGAAGGAAACATCGATGAAGTGAAGGAAATAGTGCTTGCAAACGGTCATTATAGTTTGAGAGAGCTGGCATATGAACTAAAGCTGGTTCCAAAAATGAGCTAAAATTTCTTCAAGAAGAGTATCACAAACATGTTGCTAAAGACAGGCATGAACGAGCTAATTCGGCCTTTAAATTCATCGACGACGCATCATAACGGGTTTGCGAGTTTAACATGCAAACGAGCCAACAATCTTCGGAATTGCGTTTTTCTAATGAGCCGAAACCAAAAAAAAAATAAAATAAAAATCGTCAGTCGATCGAAAATCAAAGTCATGTTGACTGTTTTCTTTGACGTGGTGTTGTTCATACAAAATTCTTTCTATGGAGAAGCAGTCAACAGACAATATTACCTGGGCGTTACGAAGCGTTTGAGAGAGAGTATCCGCCACAAAAGACTAGATTTATGGAAGGACAATTCTTGGATTTTGCACCACTATAATGCACCATCACATAAAATGATAATTGTGAATGAATTTTTGACGAAAGACTGAACGAATGTCATCGAGGAACCACTATTCGCCAGATATGGCTCCTGCTGACATTTCCTCTTTCCCAAACTCAAATTACCACACGTTTCGAGTGGATAGAATTCATAAAACAAAAATCGCTGAAGAAGTTGAAGTCCATACCGGAATATGCGTTTAAAAAGTTCTTTGACAACTGGGTTGTTCGTTGGAAAACAATGTATTACTTCAAATGGACCCTATTTTGAAGGAGACATAATAAATTTTGATAATTAATTGAATATAGGTATTGTGTTTCACTGACAAATTCCGGCTATACATTTTTTATTGAATGTACATGGATTTTCAGTGAGCACCTATTTCACACACCTCCACAGACCAAAATTGCGGAAACGCCACAGCCCACCGAGCAGATAACGGTATTTGCGAACGAAAAATAAAAAGCCGCCGCTGCGGCACAGAATAAATCAGGAATGGTATCTGAAATTTATGGATGAAAATAATGTATTTATGAACTTTGCAATATCTAGCATAAATCAGAGTTATGTTCTTTTTGCTCTGTGTTCAATCAGCGATTTTGTTTGCTCATGCATGGAGCTCAACGTCGACCAGTTTGCCAATTAGCCATTTCTACCCCTGCGCGCTGCCCTGACAACGCCCGCCCCAACCCTTTTAAATTCAAAATTTCATTTGTTTTGAATTAATATGTGTTCAGCACAAAAAGATACTTATTGCAGAGCGCTGTCTAGACGTATCAATCGATATCCTGATTTAAATCCCTTTAGTGTAACCTTTTGTGAAGAGGGGCACATACAGAGCGTTCACTTTTCACCATTCGCCACTAATTTTCTAAATGTCAGTACTGTTAGTTTTCCACAATCTGTCAGAGGTCGCTAGTTACGATTTCTCCAAGCAATATTTCATGACAAAACTTTTATGAAGTAAGGTCTTTGCAGTGTATGTCATTAGCAAAGTGTAACATAAAGATGAGGACAAAATTTAAGAGAGTACTGAAGGGATGAAAATATCGCATTTCAGCCTCATTTGCCTCTATGCAACATTGTTTAGTTTTCGAATACAAGCTGTCAAAATCAATTTCTCTTTTCTGTGTTTGTCAAATACTTTAGACATCTATCATTTTTTTTTGTTCACATTTTACACATTTTTGGGGGTATTTAAATAGTATATTAAACAACAAGTTTAGAGAAGCGAATATAGCTTTTGAGTACGAGCGAGCGCATGCAGCTAAAATGAAAAGCTATATGAGTTTAGTAAAACTGCTTTTCTTACGAGATTTGTTTATATTATATTTTAGCATCACAGGTCAACAAGGGTCAAGAAGCAGACACACTAATATGCATCACCGAAGGAGTTTGGTAAGCTGAATCCGAATCTGGCCACAGAATTGCTCTATCACGTCAGGTTTTTGAGATATCCTAACCTAAAAGTGCAAAAAACACTGTGTTTTGTCATATTTGAGGTTATGTAGTAATGCCATCTATTCTTTTTTTTTTTAAAAAAAAAACATAAATCAAAAGTACAAGGCTCCCTCTTTCGAATGCCGTTGAGTTTGCTCAAATATCTTTTTTTTTTCGTTGAGATATCACATGTTGAAATTTCTAAGTTTATCAGTTTCTTAATATGCGAAAATCTACTAAGGATCCCTTAGACGTCAAAGAGTTGATTGCAACTTCCAATAGTTGAAATAATTAAAATAATTTAGAAATGTTAAAAACAAGGGTTTATTTAGAATTAAAAATTGTAATGAACAGTAAAATAGTATACATTAGTAAAAAATATGCCTTTTTGAGAATAATTGCTCAAACTGTCCAGCTCTAATTTCAATACATTTATCAACGCGTTTATTAAAATATTATCTTATTTTAAAGTATAAATCCTTAAATCGAAAAGATTTTGCAGCATTTGAAACCTGCTGCCAAAGTTCTTCTCAGGTGTTTCTCCATAAACAACTGATTTCATGTAACCCCAAAAACGAAAGTTTCGGCATTACATCTCACATTTATGTATACATATACAATTTAAATTGTAAGCTACGACGTAATTTTAATCAAGGAACGACTAATACTTAATGGAAAGTGGCATACAAATGACAGCAATAAGACAAGTGGAAAACAACAATTATTTGATTTTCGTCCTAATCCTACTTAAGAAACTTTACCGCTAAATTAATAATACCTGTAGGTAATTGTAATTTAATGCAACAGCATTGGAAGTTTCAAAGCCAAATATCTAGAAAACGGTGCGAAACAGCTACTTCCATAAAGTATACCTTTTTTGTGTAAAAAAGTTGGAAAATAAGAATTTGATACTGTGCAAAACCGTACTTGTCTTATCAACTTCCACGTCACCTGCTACATAGATGTTGTATAACAATGAAAAAGTAATATTAACGGTCGATAGAAGGAAGCACAAAAAACAGGCACTTAGGTAGGAAATTCTGGAAGGAAGCCTAAAGAGTCGAAAATAAGTAGTTGAAGTGAGAACAGTGAGCAGATAGGTGCAAGACGATCGGCGGGCAGTGTGTCAAAGTAGTGAAAAGTTAATTGTTTAAAGTGTTATTAGTTAGCAGGTAATATTCTTTAAGTAGTGTGTTGTTAATTGTTCTATATAATCTTGTGATTGTGGTGATTGTAGATGTTTCATGATAATAATTCTTTGTAAGTTTAGCTTCCATTGCTTTATGCTCAAGGGCAATATTTTCCAAGGTAAAATTGTTATAATTATACTTAAAGTTTGCCCATTATTTATTTCATGTTAAAAATATATGTATTGTCCTGATTGCCAGACATTACAATGGCGCTTTCTTTGTTTCGCGTCTGACTTGTTTTTGCCACGATTACGTTATACGTAAAATATAGATGTTTCATGATAATAATTCTGTATATGTTTAGCCTTCATTNGGAAAACATCAATTATTTGATTTTCGTCCAAATCCTACTTAAGAAACTTTACCGCTAAATTAATAATACCTGTAGGTAATTGTAATTTAATGCAACAGCATTGGAAGTTTCAAAGCCAAATATCTAGAAAACGGTGCGAAACAGCTACTTCCATAAAGTATACCTTTTTTGTGTAAAAAAGTTGGAAAATAAGAATTTGATACCAAAGATGAGATACCTTAAAGTATAAAAAAGTTATATCGTTTTTAACGGATTCAATCTACTGCAGCTAGCGCCCTCTATAAACTTTAACCAAAATGTGAACAAATTTCAATTCCTCTACCCAAAGAATCCCAAACCCCAAAATTTTGTGAAGATATTTGCATTTGTTAATGAATAAATGGAAAAAAAAACTGAAACAATATTTTACATTTAACACCCTGTATCTCTTTAACTATCAACTTTTGGACTAAGGTAAGTTCGGCTAAATCGCAATATTTTTGCTTTGGGATTCTACCTATGAATTTTGGCCCATTACCTCGGGACCACCCTGTATGTGTATAACAATGTTTCCAATATTTAAATACTTATAAATATAAATATATAAATTAATATTATTCTGTCAAATTGTTTTCTATTAACAGTGAGATTACTATATATCTAGTAAAGTGACATTTCATGTGGTAAAGTGTCACTTTAGTAGACGATTTTGAATTTGGTAAAATAGCACATTATAAGTCAAAATGTGAAAAACGCATATTTCGGACTTTTTGAACCATTAATAAATAATCAAGCTTCTACTCAAGATTTTTTATATTGAACCGATGGATAGGTACCTCATATAAGGTTTTAAAAACCTCATGACACTACATTGTTTAATTTTTGTCCTAGGATCCTCCATTTGTAAGTAAAAAGCATGTTTTTACACATATCATTTACCCATTTGTAAAATAGTTAAGTTATTTATTCGCTTAGTCCTCAAATCCATGTGAGGTAAAATCAAGTATTTGAGCATAACTGCATCTATTCGTTATTTTTTTTTATTTGATATTCAGTTTGACGTTTAAAATTATTGAATTGAATGGTCTCATTTAGCATATTTTTTTAAATTTGTGTTCAGAAAGTATAAATTATAGTTAGTGTACAAAAAATCAAATTTTCTCTCAGAAATTTCTCTCTTGGAGTGTTTAGTTTTTTCTGATCTGCTTCCATTGCAAGATATATTGAAATCTATTATTTTTCAGTGTAAGATTTTTGGTTAAGCAAAAATAGTTAAAAAATATCTTCGAAATGCAAATGCAAATGCAAATTAATTAATTTTTTTCATTGGGTGGCAAAATTCCCAAATAAACCGAAAAATGGATTGACGAAAATTGATCTAAACTAATTTAAAATATAATAAACTGATTGAACACGAATTTCGATCATTTTGATATCACTGAAAAAAAGTTCATCAAATAAAGAACTTACGTAAAGTTCATTTAAAACTGACTCATATTTGTGTCAACAACTGCCTTTATATGAAAGTTTATTTTATCTACATTTTCTCCCTCTGATTGTGTGATGTAACCAAATCGCGGTGTTTAAGAATAGTCCCCAGTTACAATTGAATCGATATGCTACAAAGAAAAGTGAAATTTTACCTCGTGTTCGACGAGCAAGGCAGCGCAGATTTCATAACACAATATTAAGACCGTTCAACAATAGTGAGGTTATATTTGTATTATTGTATAAGCAATGACAATCTAACACGTATAAAATTTGCGTGATATAACAAATTTAAATTTTAAAAGCCTCCCCACTGCAACGGAACTTTGCCAGGAGCGTAGCATAAATTTCCTCGGCAAAGAGTCAGAAAGGACAATAATTTACTATTGCCGTGTCCTTGTTGACAGATAAAATTAGAAAAGTCTTTAATTTTACAGCGCAAACAAAATAAATTTTGTATTGGTTAATTTCATCAATTACTTATTTTAATTCCAGTATTTAGGATAAGATAAAACTCTGAAGTATAACAAATCTGATGTGTTACAAATTCACTGAATTAGGTGAAACTATTTATTAGATTGGTACTCGAAGGTTTACATATAAACTTTTTAGAAAATGAATACCTAATAATGAAGAATATACCCTTTTGTTACTGTTTCATCTTTCATCCCCAACTTTCTTATTTTTACTACTTTCTTTAAATGTTTGACTATGCTATTAAAGAGAAGAACGGTATATTGTTGTTTAATTTTGACAAATTGTTTATGTTTTAAAATATCGAACAATTCCAACATTTTTTGTAAAACCTTAGATGGGTTGAGCTATTATGTGCTTATAGATTAATTTAATATAATTAATTGCTTAATCAGTGCATGCTTTTAGAAAAATATTTTGATTATTTTGAAAAACAAATAAAACATATTTAATTTCTTCTTGACCATATATATAGTAATTATTTATGAGGTCCCATATTAACATCGAATTACTGAAGGTATTGTCTATAATTGTTTAGTTGAGGCATTCTCAGTTACTCTTGTTATCTGATCAAATAAAAAGCGTAAAGAATGTTTAATTTTCTGTTATTAAACTTATTTATTTGCATAGTAAATTAAATTAAGTATAATTTATTTTTCAAATATAAATAAAATTCTTATCCAGTATTATCGTTGCCTGGTTATCACTAAGCTCTTTTTATTTTAATTTGCAACTAGCAGGTATACAGGGCGATTTCTCGTTAAATATAGAAACTGCAGAAATAGATTAATTGCCAAAAAATAAGTACAGTTTGCTCCATAAACTTTTTCTAGGGGACGCGCTATTCGAGATACAAGGTTTACAAAAAAAAATCTCTTTATATCTTCACAATGCGCTCACGGAATTGAATGAAATTTACTACAGCGTATTCACTTAATTAGACTTTTTATTGAATGTAATATTAACCTCGTGGCTTTAACCAGTGGCGTACTACTGAAGGTACCGCTCAATTTTCCTAAGACAAAAATACGCCACTGGCGGCTTTTTTGTAGAAATAATTTTTAATTCAGTTACTGTTACGTTAAATGTATGAAAAATGTTACTTGGTGTTTTTTGATAGTATTTTACCACCATATTCTACGACGAAAATTAATGGGGAAAAGTTGCTCATAAACGCTTAGTTTTCGAGATACAGGATGTTGAAGTTGAGAAAATAAAAACGATTTTCAAGTATTTATCGGAGATATGTTAAGGAATTTTTTTCTCATTTGATATGGAGAGTTTTAACGGGGATCTAGACCATTTGCTCCGATTTCACATTAATAGAAAAAAACAGAGGCGTGCAAACTATATTTTCGAGACCCTTTCCTAAAGAGCAAGCAAAGAGGAAATAAATAACATTTTTAAAATTTTCAATGATTTTTTGACATAAAAAGTATACCTGTTATCGCTTAGAGACACCATTTTTTAAAAAATTACGTTTACAGTTGGCAAGAATGTGCAGTTCATGGATAATGTAATTTTGTAACTTTGAGACTTTCAGCATGAGTTTAAGTTCAATATTTGGTTTGGAATAATTGAACTTCCGTCATCTTTAAACGGCGAAAATTATCTGCACTTTCTACAATCTAATTTAATTGAACTACTAGAAGACATTCCTTTGAACATTAGAACTCCCATGATGGTACTCCTGCTCATTATCCTCTAATAGTAAGAAACCATTTAGATAATATATTTCCTCATCGATGGATAGGAAGAGGAAGTGAACACCCATGGTCTCAACGTAGCCCAGATCTAAATCCGCTTGATTTTTTTTTCGAGGATTATATTAAGGCCATGGTTTATAGTGTCACTTTTATCAACAATAGAGATGAACTGTGGCATAGAATAGTTGCAGCTGCTATAAGAAACCTGAGCCCATCATATTTCACTGTTCGGAGAAATTTCTTAAAAAGATGTCTTTAATTAAATGGGGACCATTTCGAAAATAATCTTAAACTAATTAATGTTTAATTAATGTTTTTCTTAGTTCTTGTTATATTTATGAATTAATTTTTGTTAGACAAAAAAAATGTTTATATTTTTATTTTAGTTTTCTTAATTGTTTGATATGTTTTACTGTTAATACCTGAAATATCATAGGTAAACAGTATATTGTAAAAATATTAAAATATTTTAATGTTCGTTAATGCTACTTAATTTTCAAAAAACTGTGGAATTACGTTACCCACGAACTGCACATCCCTGCCAACTTTAAAAGCAGTTTTTTCAAAAACGGTGTCACAGCGGTATTCAACAAGTATACCTACGTTTTATGCCGAAAATGAATATTTGAAAATTTTGTTTCCGCTTTACGCAGTGGGGTAACATTTTTTTTTAGAAAAGGGTCTCGAATATATAGTTCGCACGCCACTGGTCCTCTATACTGACCAATGTGTATGTAATTACATTTTTTACATCTGAATATAAGCAGATTTTTTAACAACGATTTTTTTCATAAAATGAAGAATATGAAGCTTTTTCTTCTTTTTAACTACATTTCTTTACATCTGAACCTATACAAATATTTTTTAATGACAATGATTTTTTTTCTGTCATGAAAAGAAAAATATAAAGCTTTTCAACTTTTCAAATTAATTCATTAAAGTAAACTGAAAATATAAAAGTACTCTGTATATTAAACACTGAATATTGTATCTGGAATTGTTGAAAGCTCTACTCTAATAATGACAACGTTTTTACTTTTTTGCGCTACAGTTTCAGTTGAATTTGTATCTTCCTACGCTGTGAACATGTTTCTGTACAATTTTTTGTGCATTTATCTCACCGCATATGAAATAAAGGCCAAAGCGAACGTAATTGGAAATATTACTTTTGTCTACTCCACTGGTTTGCACCTTCTGTTGGCAGGATACATGTGCTGACGTCACAGTCCTGGAGCGTCACTATGGAAACCATCTAGGGATGCTGCAATCCATCTTGTTCCTTCCTCCTCTCGCTCTCTCTTTCCTGTAATTTATTTTGTTTCCGTCTCCCTCTCTCTCCTATCGGTTTATTTTCGCCTCGCGCGCTCTCTCTCGCCTGTTTTCAATCCATAATTTATTTTCAACAATGTACTCTAATGTTATTATAAATATCTGCGAATATTAAATTTTTAATTAACTTTTATTTACGAGGCCCCGCGTTTTTCTTGCCCGCCCAGGCTTTTGTTGCCTTGCCTTGCCTTTGGTTCGGGTCTTTGTAATAAATTACATTTTTGATACAGTTTTTCTGTACGTGATGAGAGGAAAAAGTAGGAAAGTAGGAGTTAGTATGTAAAAACGGATATTTGTTAGAATAATATGTAATATAGTAACAAAAATACATATGTAAAAAAAAATTGATACTTATAATTATAGAGGATAGTTCTAAAATGCAGCTAAATTGAAGCGGGAGATAGAAAATGTCAACATAACAATTTCTACGCATAAGGATTTGAAGTCGTTTATCAGAAAATATAGAGGGTGGTAAGGGTGTCCAAGTGCGTATGTATTCTTCTTCTTAAGTAAAAGTAAGCAATTGGGCTATTGCTTCCTTGAATGAAAACAAATTGATTTACCTCAGTATCTAAGATTTTTAAAATGTTACAAACCTTTAAAAATTTATTTCTGTTATACTATTTTAACAGATAGATATTTTACTGAAATTTTGTGTAAGCGTATGAACATGAGTGCAGATGAATACTGTATAAATATATCTTAATGATTTTATTTAATTGGGTTTGAAAAGAAAAAATAAATAAATAAATAACTCAAAAGAATCGTGCATTTCATTGTCGTTCGTGCGTGAATTTTAGACTTTGCTTGTTGGGTTTTTTGGCCCTTTTTTTTTGGCAGTCAGTAGCATTGCGTTTCATGAGCATAGAGCGGCACAAGGCTTGACTAGCCTAATAATAGCATATACGAAACCAGAATTTATAGCAAACCAACAAATAGCAATAGGTTTTTAAATTTCAATACAAATCATCACATAAATATAAAGATTTAGCAAAATGTTTATTTTATGGAACAACATCAATATCCAGTAATATTTGTTGACAGAATTTTTGACAAAGACAACAACAAAATGTTATACCCTATATTCAAGAGTTATCTGGAAAATTAAATATAATTGGCATTAGCCCTAATATTAAGACAGTTTTTCAAACCAATATAATTTAGGAACAATTTAATCAAAAACTGAAAATGAGATACAAATCTCTAAATACTATAAACACAGTATTTTTTGTAATGTGCAATAAACACTATGTTGGCGAAACTTCGAGATCGTTAAATGTTAGAATGGAGGAACATCGGAAATACATTAGTCTGGAAGAATGCATGGTAAAACGGTTATGCATGTTATTCAATGAAATAACACAAACATTTTTAATTGTTAAACGACGATACATGTGTTTTAAATTATTATTTCAACTTTGATCAATATTCTCAACGACGCGACGTGGTCAGTACAAACAGGATAACTAGGATATATATTTCTATGTAAGGGAGATAAACATAATAAAAAAGTCTTCCAAATTCAACATTGTTAATTTGAGTTTTGGGAAAGAAAGAGGGGCTTTCAAAACGTCAACTGCCTCATGTGTTGTAGTATGTATACTGCGTAATTGAGAAGAATGATATATTTTAACTAATGATATTGTGGTAAACAAATACTCTGCGGACTACAGACCCTTTCAGTATCGAATTGACGATATTCAGTATACACCTAAGATTATTCGTTAGCAGAATTGTCAGACATAAACCGACGAGACGACCAAAGAACAATTTAGTCTTGGATTTCTATATACCTCTATACCTATTTTAAGTGTGCGAGATATAACCTACTACTAAATCAAATGCCTACTGGTAATGATTTGTCAGTAGCGATTAAGTAGTATTGACAATTAAGACATAATATAGGTACTTTGTAGGTTAATATTTTACACATAATAATTTTATAATTTTTCAGTGTAAGATTTTTCGTGTTAAGCAAAACTAAATTTATAAAATCAACAGCTTGATTGATCTCTTTGGAGCAATCGTTTATTTCTTACCTAAAATGTAGAGGTCTCTAAGAACAGATTTTTGATTTTTGGCATAGTTTTGTAATTGGTAGATATTGAGAAAGCGAATAAACGTTCTTGCACATAAAGAACTGAAAGGCACAATATTTAAAAGGATCACAACGTGTGTCTCAAAAGTCATGCGCATATCGGAAACTGGCAATCGCTGGGACAGGTCAATTTTGTTTTTTGGGGTTCATACTTTGGTTAAATTTAATTTAAAAAAATATAACCAGTGGCGGCGGGAGGGGGATAGTGTTTTTTTAAGGTAATCACCATTTTTATTGGACCACATGAAAGCTTGGGTCTTTCTGATTAATTTGGTATGTTACATGGATTCGCAAAAATTTCGAAAAAAAGAAACGAAAAAGACTTTTATTTATTTTTTTCGAAGGTATAAACACATTTTGTTGAAATAGCTCTTTTTATTTGATTTTAATGAATCAATTGTTCAAACTGCCGACTGCCTGCAGTTTGGCAATAATGCAGCCTGTTGACAAACTGTCTCTGCATATTTCTGATTGTTTCAGGTGGTATTTGCCTGATCTCATGCTTCAGGTATTCAGTGTTGTCCGGTCTGTCACGATATACCTTGCTTTTCAAATATCCCCAAAAGAAAAAGTCGAGTGGGGTTAAATCGGGAGGCCTTGCCGGCCACTCAATTTTCCCTCTTCTGCCAATCCAACGATGATGATGGCTTAAATAGTTTCTTACGATCGCTGCGTAATATGGCGGAGCGCCTTCATGTTAAAACCATATTTCAAGACTTATTTCGTCAGGTCTTCCTTCTGGATAAAGTTCTACGAGAACAGCAACCAATTCCTCTAATAATTCAAGGTATCCTGGGACATTGAAATTCCCGTCAATGAAATAAGGCTCAAGTATTCGGTTTCTTAGAATACTTGCCCACACATTTACCATTTAAGGATACTGAGTATGCACCTCTTGCATCCAATGTGGATTTTCGACGGCCCAATATTAACAATTTTGTCTGTTGACTCAAACAAAACATAGCCTTGTCGGAGAAGATGACGTTGGTAATTAAATTCTCATCATTGTTACAGAGATTTTACATTAATTGACAATTCTTTTACATGATCTGTGGACCTAAAATTTTGCAAAATTCTTCCTACTTGTGTATCTGGTGACCAGGATTATTAGCATTAAAAATATCACGAACCACAATTTCAGTTTGTTTCCGATCGCCATACCCTATCGTCATGAGGATCTCAATCCTTTGTGTCTCATTTTAAAAGTTCCTCTTTAAAAAGACTGATATTCGTATAGCAAAAGAGAAGTGATTACTGAAGTTATTGTAACGTTTCACTTTTGACTTTGACTTTTGAGACATCAATAAAAATTAATTGTGTTCAGGCATCTAGACTATGCTATCCCGTTGGAAAAAAAAGAATAAATAAAAGTTTACGTTTTTTTTCGTTTTTTTCCGAAATTTTCCCGAGCAACCCCTTACATCCTTACAACCTACGCTTTCATACGGTCTAATAGAAAAAGGTGGTTGCCATATAAAAAAGCAACCCTATCCCCCACCCCGCCACCTATGATTACATTTTTGAAAATTGAAATTCACCGAAGTTCATGCCGCAAAAAAACAAAATTGACCTGTCCGAGCGATTTTTCCAAAAATTGCCAGCTTCCGAAATACGCTTGACTTTTGAGGCACACTGTATATTCTCTAAGAATCATTTTAGGACAAAATTTTATTCTAGTTCCTTTTTTGTTTATTTAAACGTTGAAATATGTCCTGAATCGCAAATTTTCTATTTATTAAAAATCTCAGCAAAAGTATTTCCATAAAAAAATGAAACAGAACTCTCCCTTGCGAACTGTTATTTCGGGCACGAGAGGCAGTTATTTTGATTAAACATGACAACTGTAATGCATTGCTTTCACGAGCAAGATTGGAGAAATATAACTAGCTGATTATCGATTTTGACAGATTTCCACTGGCAGGGCCACCCCAGAATGCCACAGTGTCGATCACACTCATGCAACTATTGCAGTCCAGCTAAGTCAATTAATAATTAAGTAACAGAATTGGCACGGATTAATTAATCGTCGAAATTGATTTTCATACAATTTCAGTGTTATTGTTGCGAAGAAGTTGCGTCTAAAAGGACACACGTTACTTAAAGAAATGCCACATAACAATTATCTTAATTTTATTAGGTACCTATTATTTATTTCAGATCATATTGGAAAAGTTCAAATTCCATTACTTAGTAATGAAGATACAGTTTAACTAAACAGAAGACTTTAATAATACGATAGGTATCTTCTGTGCAAAAATTTTACAATGTTCTGGTAAACACAATAATTTAATGAAGGTTTTATATTTAAATGTATGAGCACATTAGCTGTACTTGACCCTATTTATAGTTAAAGAGCCTTTATAAATGATTACAAGCCACATGCCCTAAATTTTAGCGTCATCAATGTTGATGATTCGTTTACAGTGAATCATTATTCATTGTTTGCCATTGCAAACCGTTACTTCTACGCTCGATATAATGCGATCGCTGATTGGTTGAATAAAATCTCGCGAAAAATTATACCAATCACCAGCCAGTGCGATAGAATGTGTTTAATCTATTCTTGATCTTACTGTTTACTTTAATTTTATCGAAATTTAATTGTCAACGTGAAGGAAATACTGTCCTAAATAAGAAAATTACTGTCCCAACTTTTCTACGTATGTCAAAGTGAAAGTGACATTTTTTTTAGCTATGAATTGCTGTGAGTGACGCCCAAACAAGATCTATAGGGTTTAGGTCAGGATTGTATGGTGACATTCTCAAGATAGTATCATATTTTTTGCTTCATTTCATCCTTTCGATATGCAGACGTAGGGCATTTTTCAATTTACAATTATTATGATATGGTGCATTGTTATTCACTAATACAGAACATGGCCGCAAATTTGGTATAAGTTTCATTTGTAACCACTTATTGGAATCTTTAAAGTTATGACTTAAAAATTAGTTTTGCGTTTAGTATGAAATCATTTTCCCATCCAGCAAGAAGTTATACTAAGCGTTATCCTATTGGTTCAGCTCTATGTTCTTTTCAACACACCAAACATTTTCATGAGTGTGCAAAGGATATCGATAATGTACGTTCATCTATATACACTGTAAGAAAATCGGTGTGAGTGAAAGCAATAAAGGTTTGGAGTGAATCTATTGAGTGAAATTATTGAGTATATTTTCACTCAATATTGGGCATATTACTCATTTGTGATTATATTTATACTAAAACTGATTACTTTCACTCAAATATAGGTACTTCTTAAATAAATTCTTCACATAAACTTGTATTTGGTGCACTTGCACCTAAATCAGGGTAAATGTCCTCATTACTGGGTGCTCGCACATTTTTCAAATCCAGATGCATTGTCTTTGTCTGTTCCCATCGTCCCATTAGGGGAGGCGTGGGGCAGAGCGCGGGGCCTTTTTAGCCTTCGTCATCGAGCTATGACGTCACAATGTATGAGAAAAAAAACAGTCTTTGCTCGTAACTCCAAAATGGTTGGAAATATAAAAAAAAATGTTAGTTTTAATTGTTTTTTAGAACAATTGATCAAGTTAATTGTAATTAATTTAGTTGTAAGACACAATTAATTTAGATTAATCCAAATAAATTAATTATAGCGTGCAATTAGTAGTTCAGTTGCAATCGCAATTACTTTTTTAGTCAATTAATTAATTGATTGAAAATTTAATTGATTAATGCCCAACACTGGTTACCACCATAGTACGTCTAAGCAGTAGACCTAACAATAATTAATTATTGTCCTATCTTGATATATTTTCGATATTTTCAAATTTTTATTTATATGGTCCGTTTAAATATACTCATATATTAATTTCGAGTAATATAATTTGAATGGCGTCGTGAAGATGGCACCACTCACAGATTGCTTCTGTAATCTCAACCACAGTTGATAGGGGCCCTTTAGATGCTCCAGAAAAGCGTGATCGCCAAGAGAACAGGCCTTAGCCGACCGTTCTCAGCTGGCGGGTCCCAGCTGGCGGGTCTCAGCTGGGGGATCTCAGTCAGGATAGGAGAAGGCCCCGCGAACTGAATTAATTTCAACACCGTATATCCTAATGAATCATTTATGAGTGATTTATTTTTGCACTCAATATTTAGTTAATAAAAATCAAGTCTGAGTAAAAAATGACTCAATATAATAATAGTTAAATTTAAATCAGATTAGAGAAAAAGTCAACTCTAAATTGGTTTTGTATAGGTACTCAAAATAGAAGTTAAAAGTCGCTCAATTGATAGTTAGCAATAACTCGGATTTGAGTAAAACTCACTAATTTCTGATGCAATAGTTTCACTCAGTTGTACTCATAATAATAGAGTGAAAATTTCACTCAATCGGGTGTGGACAGAAATTGATACATTATTGAGTGAAATTTGAGTGAATTTTTTGTACACTGTATGTAGTTATGTAGTCACGTAATAAAATAGTTACGGGATATATGGATTTTTAATAAAATTCTTAAAATTTACATTAATAATATTGTCGGAGTAATTCTTACACTGCGTACTAAAGCCACGATCAGCATAAACATATACGGATTTTGAACTTATGTGTCTGGTGATTCTGGTAACAAGTCCTTTTAGCAGTTTGCTAGATAATGCGAGTGTAATTGGGACATTAGTCTGCGGAGTAGTTGTTTCCTACAATATCATCAATTAAAAATGTTGTTTCGTCCTATGCGACATTGGTATTTGTTTCATAGTACATACCTGCGAAATACATAACAAGTCACTTTCAACTTTTTTCCTTTCCCCCCTTGTATAATTTCTGTGTAAAGTTCTCAAACGCAGAATTTTAATTTATATTGCTACATGTTTCGAATTAATGTGATATAATCACCCCTTTCATCTACTCCGATTAAAGTTAATGGTGACATAATTTCAATTTGCAACCATGGACCGTGAAAGTATCTCAATGATGTCCAGCTGCTTAAGCAAATTTAAATAAGGAATGGAGTAGATGTCAGTAACATGATACTAATTAAAAACAAACACGCCGCCTCTGACGTTTCTAAGGATTAAGTTTTTATAACGCTAACATGTAATCTTTGTATGAACCAGCAATGTGTGTAGAAAAACTGAAAGTAAATACCTAGTCTTATATTTACATCTTCACATGAGGATTTCAGAGACGGTAATTTGTGAAAGCTTGATTTAAATTTTTCTTAGCAAATTTCTAACAGTCTTTTTTATTTCAGATCAGTCAGTTCTATTTCAGTGTACAGGGTGTTCCTAAATAAGTGTCGCAACGGAAAACTGTAAATTCCTCTTAAAAAAAGAAACATTATTTTCCTCTTCCATTTTTCTCTCCGAGCTACCGTTTTCGAGATACAGGGTGTCAAAACTTTATTTTTTTTTTTAGTTTTTGCCAGTATCTTAGGAACCATTTGAACTACAGGACTGAGCTTTTGTACACACATTACCATTATTAATAGCTACTTTTTCGCATCCTTCTCGAATTCATTGGACGTGCCAGTGGTGGATATTTTAAGGTATCTCGAAAACGAAAGCCCAGAGAGAAAAATACAAGAGGAAAAAAATGTCCGTTGCGATACTTATTTAGGGACACCCTGTATGTTGATGAAATATGGAATGTACAATTTTATCGGAGTTAATTTAGTGTCTGTTAGTTATCATCTGTATGATATGAAACCATAATGATAGAATAATTACATTTATTTTAATATTTACACAACTTACATTGTCCAAACTCTGAGGGCTTTTCCTAAAATTTACATGCTCCAGTGGCGGAGGTACAGGTTGTCGGTGGCATATTTTTCTAAATGAAATAGTACGCCACTGCTTTACGGTAACAACCATGATATTTTCGCATTCGTATTTCAATTTTCTACAAATTACTATACTCTCTTATATTTTTCGAAAAAGTCTGATTTTCGAGTAAAACTTAAAAAACCAACTGAAAACACTTTTACTTGAATCACATGACAAGCACTAATATTCGGTTATTTATTCGAATAAAGAAATTAATAACATTAGTCGTCATTTTAATGATTTTATTTGAGTAAATGTTCATATCTCCATTTCCACGAACACATGCCCGACATCTTTTTAGTAACGAAAATGTAATTTGATCGAAATATATTGTTGCTTGAATCTGATGAAAAGCATTATGTATTCTTCCTTCGAACTGCTCAGAATGTCAAAGTTGCTATTGCAGACCACTATGTAATTTTAAAAAGCATTATATTCGAATATCGAAGTGTATTCTCAGTTCGTTTTTTAAGTTTTACTCGAAAATCAGACTTTTTTCGAAAAATCACAAGAGAGTGGTAATTTGTAGAAAATTACGAATATTCGAAGACGAATCCGAAAATATCATGGTTGTTACCGTAAAACAGTGGCGTACTTTTTTATTTAGAAAAGTATGCCACAGATACCCTGTATTTCCGCCACTGGAGCGTGTAAATTTTAGGAAAAGCCCTCAGATTTTGGACAATGTTTACATAAACACGTGCTCAATTTCAAAATATTTCACATACTAGTTTTTAAATTATATAAAAAAGTTTAACACCCTGCATCTTTTTAACGAAACGTCCTAGATAAAAACTTTATAGGAAAGACTCCCCTTAAAATTCACCAAAGAATACGAGGTTTCATTTTTCGTCATCATTTGTGAATCATTCTGTATATGATTGTAATGATATGAAATGAAATCAAAGTTCAATTTAATTAAATCTTTTATTGCTTTAAATTGAGACAAAACATCCAAACTCTACATGTTGGTAACTCTGACGTGATTTAAATACAGGAATGTCCTGGATTTTAATGGGTCACACTGTATATTAGACAGAAAAACCAGATAAGTGGTACAATTTATACAACTCTCGTCTTTTCAGGTACCTACGTTTTTTTCGGCAGTCTAAAGTGTGTGGTAAGTCTTCCCACCGTAATAGATGCTTAAACACGAGTATCTTTCCACCGAACGTAGGAAAAAGGCCATCCTGCGCCACCAAACCGAGTCTTCTAATCCCATTACGCCCAGCGTCTGGTAATTTAAGCGGCGAGCGAGTCCTCTCTCGCAGCGTATAATTTTTCTCTCGGAGATCAATCGGGGGCCTCTTAAATAAACAGCCCTTAAGACCTGCCATTTATTCGGCCGCCGATTCTGGGTCGCCAGATCGAGGGTGTTTAAGAATCAGGGCGTAGTCGTTCCGCAGCTCGTTTGATTGTTATATTGATCTGGTGTTGCTAGGAAACGTACAGCATCCACCAGTAGCTCTCTGCCAGGTACTCGTGTATTTGCACATACGTGCTGTACGGGATGTCCCGTCTTCTTTAGGAAATGGAAGTTAAAATCGTTACATTAGTAATAGAAATACTCATGAGGCAAA
Organism: Anoplophora glabripennis; assembly: GCF_000390285.2. Classification (NCBI taxonomy): domain Eukaryota; kingdom Metazoa; phylum Arthropoda; class Insecta; order Coleoptera; family Cerambycidae; genus Anoplophora; species Anoplophora glabripennis. The sequence goes on along the minus strand of NW_019416264.1, from coordinate 1,533,962 downwards.
TCTAAAACACAATATTTCTTCTCTTCTATGCTAACTACAAAAAACGTTTAAAAACTCTAAAACTAGGACTAATGAAACAAAATCAAACTCAAATTGGAAACATCAGTTGAAAACATCGCGGATATGAATCCAATAATTGGTCGATTACACACACATACAGGTGTGTACTGTTCTTTTGATCAGCCGGCACCAGCACCATCTTTGTTCAGCACCAGCCCCCACCATTTTCGAGACAATGCAGTTCATGAAAAAAGTGTTTCGAGAAATACCAAGTCGGTTTAGTTTTTTTGGATTAACGTTTTCTCTTGCAGCGACCTCTTTTATCTTCAAAGGCTTTATGTATTGCGTCTCTCTTTCTTTTTTTAGCTCTAACCTTACAATTTTTCTGAACATCCAACAACAGTCGGCCATCAATTTACGTCTCACGCATCCTGACACTTCCATTTCCCTTAAATATAGGCGAAATCGATAAAGGTCTGAGATTTGCAAATGCAACGATCGGGATTTTTTTTGCAATATTTATTCCTCTTCCAAATCAAAACTTTGAAAATAAGGACTAAGATACTAAGTTTTCTTCCCTTTTTGATGGAGGTTAACTTCTTTTAATTTTGGATGTATTAAATAAACCTTCACATCAGCAATATAAAGTGATTTTCTAGTGGCACATAACCTCATGCCAAATTTTGCTCATAAAGAGCCAAGGAAAAATAATCAGATAAGAACATAAGATATTTATAAAGAGAACAATACTTAGGAAAACGAAAAAAAGTAACTCAGAATACTAATGAAATTTTTGCTAGGAATTTTAGGTGAACTTGAAATTGCTGTGCAATTAGATTCTAATAGCAAGTCCAATTTACAGGTTATGGCCTTACCAGGGACAAGATCTTAGTTATAATGATGATCGCCATCAGTTGCATTTGGTTTTTGATGATCAAATTTTGAGTGACAAGTCATGGATAGCTCTGACAAATTCTTTTTATTCACATAAATCATTCTGTAGAGCACCCTCAGCAAGGTAAATAAATTGGAAATTTAAACTACAATAAATGGCTATATCTAATTGCAGTAGATCTATAATTTTCCACTTTCTGGCATATTTTTAAAAACTAACATTTTTTAAAACTATTTTTTATAAAATATTACGCTAATATAAACAAATACCTATATCAAAAACTTTATAAATTATTTTTAATATCTATTTTTTATTAAAATGATTTACAGTTACAGACCAAGTGATCCCATTGACTTTTGGTGACTCATGTAGATATGGCTCCCAAGAATCTGTTTAATCTTTTTTTTTATTCCAGTTCAAATTTTAAAAATATTACATGATGGTTCAAAATGCAAGCAAAATAATGTCAGTGTTCAAAGCTATCCTTATTTCCCGGGACAATAGAAACTTCAAATATTTATCGAAGGTACGCAATTGTCAGTCTACTAAGTCTTGCGCAATCAGTACGGTATACGGCCGTTGTTTCTGTGGAAACCAACAAAAAGGACGACATACAAATTCACCTGTTCTCCAGAGGTCCGTTGGGTTACCTCTGGAGAATGAGATGAGACATCGTCTCGTTTTATGTAACCGTTCTAATTTTCGACAGGACGATAAATGCACGTAGTCCATTTTGTTTTCTGTACAGTATGTTACTGTTTTCTTAAAGTGAATTAAAGAGACTAACATTTATTAAGAAAATTATCAAGGAAAATTTCATCACCAAATTATCTTGCATTGATTTATTGTGACAAAATTTTTTATCTATCCCTTTTTGTAACCCAAATTAAAAATTGCTCTTTAGCTCAATGTTCAAGTTTTCCCTAATTTTATACTCGATATACGTAGATGGCAGATCATGAAGAAATAACGAATGTAGCACTATTATTCAGTTTTCTAATACTATTAAACTATTACCGAAAAAAAATCAACATATACACACATAAAGTTAGTTGCTGGTAGATATACGACAGTTCAATATTTGTATTAGTTTTACCGTTCCGTGTCCCAGGATTCCAACCAAAAAGGACGAAGTATAAATTCACCTTTTCTCTCAAGAGAACTCTGTGGAGTCTCTTCGCAGGACAGGGTTAGCCTGAAATTTTACAATTCTGGTTTTATTTCATTGTCTCTTTATGCCTTTAGATAGAGGATGTGCAACGATTGGTTCTGTATTTTTCATGTATTAAATTCAGAAAACAGTATTCGTAAAATTCAACAATCTTCAACCTGCTTTATCTTTTTTACATTTCTAACTAGGAAAAAATGGTGAAGATAACAAATGCTTCATATGATTCCAGAGATTCATAAAAAAACAATGAAATGTTGCGTTTCAGAGACATGAATTAAGCTTGCTTTTTCTATTAGGAATATTTTTCTAAAATCACGTCTCTTTTCTGATCATGGATAAAGTCAAGATTGCCATGGAATCCGTGCAGATCTATGTAACATTGAACTGTTTTTCTTTGAGATCGCTAGAATGTTTCCTAAAATTTTAGGTACCTATGTATATTTTTTCCTACATAGAAAGGCAAACGAGATAAAAGTGGTAGAATATTATTAAATGCACATGGTTAATCCATAATAATTGTATTTTGATTAGAACTTACTTCTTTACTGTTCAGATATTAAAATAAGAAAAATGATACCGAAGGAACCGATTTTTTAAGAAAAAAATCTTGTGATATTTTGTAGGATACAAAATGATACCTATGACATGTAGGTACTAGAAGCATTTCAGGGATAAGTTATTCGTCACTCATATCAACTGTCATTAGGTAATCATACCAAAATTAATTACACTTTTTTGAATGTTTGAATATCGATGCCTTTTTGAGAAAATATATTGTAATAGAATGAGTTGAATTTTTAAAATATCAAAGGGAAAGGCAAATTTGCAAGATAAAATTAGTAAAATTGATTTTAAAGAAAAAAATTTTAAGTTGAATAAGTGTGACCAATAGGAGTACAGTAAATGGTGGAAATTGAGAAAGGAAAGACAAAATAAATAAAATTAGTACATGATCAATTAAAATATTAAAAAAAAGGAATTACAAACAAAATTTAAAGAAATATAATATAATAAAGTACCTATATTCGAAATTAAAAAAATGTGATTGGTAATTAAAATTATGTTTACTAGAATAAGAAAGTGATTTATAAAAATTAATGGGATATGAAAAGAAAAGAGTGAGGTAACTAAGAAAAAAAATAATAAAGCAAAAGTGGTAGAAATTATATTTTGAATTTTAAAAAGAGGAAGATAATTTAATAACCATAAAGAAATAAAAGGAATAGAAGAAAACATAATCACAAAAACTAAATCAATTGAAGATTAAAGCCAAGAGAAGTCAAAGTAAGTCCAATAATGAAACAATTTACCTAAATGTTATAGATAGAGGAATAACCAATATCGAGTACGCCCACACCTAATTAAAGTCATAGACCAGGGAGTAGTAATAAAGAAATATTAGGAAGAAGACAAATAACAAGGAATTGACAGATGACAAGACAAGGATTGAAGTTGTGCTAAACGGTTCAGAACAGAATTAGAGGAGAGAAAGGACCAGCAAGAGAAGAAATAAGAGTGGAGTGTTAGACAGTGATCGAAAGGTATAAAACCTTAATATAAAACAAACTGGTATTAGATTTAATATTGAAACCCAAATAATTGGATATTGTTATTTCATTAAATTAGACTAGGACGAGGCGTAGGTAGAGTTTAAGAAAGTTTTATGGATCGAAGATTGGATAATGTTGGTAAAGTAAAAAAAAATTAAATTAAGTGTTAGCCATTCATATTATTTTATTTAATTGGAAATATAGTAAATTCAAGTCATTAAATTAATTAGAAATTTGTTTTACAAAAAATAGAATAACTACCTAGTCAATTAAAATTCAAATACATATATATTTTTTTGTCTTTGCCCTCTCAAAATTTAATATCTAAATTCATTAATCAGTGTAATAGGTATTTTAAAATTAGTTTACTAATCTTCTCAGAACCTTACCCTGAGGTGAAATTATTCATGTTAGATTAAAATTTGATAATATCTTAAATTAATTTGTTTTCAAACAAAAGCTTTTTCTAAACATAGTGAACAAAATTTTGAATTAAAGTACGATTATATGCTCATGTGAGCTGGCGCCCAGGCAAGAAAGAAGGAAGTAAAATACAAAGAAGTTAAGCAAAATAAGAAATTAAGGTAAGAAAAATTTCTATATCTCAAGGAATTACTACAATATACATATAATGTAAAACGTTGTTAATTGTTATTTGTTCCATTTTATGCAACTTACATTTCTGGAACAATTATCTTAACTGAACGAACCCCTACGGCCATCTATGCAATACTGTAGCAACAGTCAGCTTTACACTGGAACTGTTAGATGGCAGGTAGTAAGGGAATTAAATAAAATCTCTAATGGGAAAATTAAACAGTCTGTTTTGAAATACTTTTAACTATTTAATAATGTGTAGAGAAATAAAAATATTAACTATATCAAATTTATGAAAAAATTAGTTAGCAAATCATAGAATAGGTTTTTATATAATTTATTCGAATAAAAACGCAATGTCAGGATGGCCGAGCGGTCTAAGGCGCCAGACTCAAGGTTACCTTGCCTATTCCATAGGTTTCGAGCGTTCTGGTCCACTCTGTGGGCGTGGGTTCGAATCCCACTTCTGACATAACTTTTTTTTCATTTATTTGTGTTAAATGTACTTTTTTCAAAGTTAAATATATTTTCTCTTCTTCAAATGCAAAATGTAAAATAAAATAGGTGGAAACAAACGTATATTACATTTTTCTATTACGAAGTAATTAGATATTACTGAATTACTCTTAATTATGTTATTGTATACACTGTTTTAATAAAATGAAAAAACTTTGTCTCTATTTTTTTATTTTAATACCTCCTTAAAAGTAAGTTAGCGGAATTAAGTGAGACTATTTCTTTATGGACACGATCCTGAAAAATCATTATTTGACAACTACTGGTTTTCCATTGTCACGAATGCCTGGCCTACTATGATTTTTTCCAGTAGTGCTTTTTTCAGAAAATCATATTTGGGATTTCTTTTATTATTTATTTAAAAATAATAATGTAAGATTGTTCTATATCCTCTTAAAATAGTTGTGTATAAAATTTGAAGAAAATATGGTTATTTTTCTTTGCGCTGATGAACTTTAAAAAAATGTAAAATAGAACTTTGAGGTGTGTGTCTATTATGCCATGAAATTGAAAATAGAACACGATAAGGCTATTCTAACTCATCTAAAAAAGTAATTTAAAAATTTAAAGAAAATACCTATATTTATTTGGTGTTTTGGAGGCTTTACAATAGTTCTAAAGCAATACTTAGTTGCAAATGATTGCCATAAAAAGATTAACTTGATTCCACCGCCCTTTTTGAATTTAAATGATTGTTACCACCAAAAACAAGGACACACTGTATTTTGACAAATTGAATGGAATGCGTTTTATTATTGCCGTTAATTATTTATTTTTTTAAATTTTCAACTAAACATCCGTAAATGTCAAGCATGTTTTCAAATACGTATTTCTCACTTTCGAAAATAACAATTTTAAGATTAAATTGTTCATAAAAGGCAATTGTATGTGATTTGCCTGTGGAACTGTCGCTAGTCATTCGTTTGCGGTCAGGATCAAAGGACACGTTTAGTTTAATTGAATTCCGCTAAACGGCAGCACTTTGCAGTGGCTCAACCCCTGGTTGCTATGGTGACAGCTTCCTCTTTTGTTCTCTTTAGCACTCGTGCTTTAGTTAGGGGTGTTCATAATAAAACTGACATATACGGACCAGTGGCGTTCTAACGTAAAATTTAGATCGAAAATGTTCGTTATCTATTTCCCTCTTTTCAGTTAAAGTTATTGCGACATTTAATTTAGAAAATAATTGGCGCATTCATATAAGTACCTCAAAAATAAAGCAACTATTTATCAACTGAGGTGACAACGTAATTATTTAACTTCTCATTTCTACATAGTCATAATTGTTTTAAGGCAGCATATAAAATTTTAGTAGTACAATTAATTACAGTATAAAAATGCGTAAAATAAACTACACTATTATGAAGTGTGAAAAGTGTGTGAGGAGGACCTTATATGCTGAAAAAAAAAATTAGTATAATCACGTGAGACATTCGTAAAACACCCTATAGCATTCGAGAGCATTGTTTTCAATTTCTGTGCATCAAAAATCTACACGTACATAAAACCGCTACTCAAGAAACACAACTGCTGTTTAACAATTGTCCGTTCTGCGTTGAATGCAAAAGGTCCGAAGTTAGTATGTCGAAGAACAAAAAAGTTTGTCAAAAATTACAACAGCAGTGGCGAACGCATTATCTTATCTCAGTATTGACTGATGATTTGTTGTTTTCAAATAAATTTCGTATTCAACTACTCCTTGAGGTGCCAGTAATTTTACACTGTGTTAATTTTTTTGAACACCTTGTGTCACAAATATGAGCACTACCAATGGCATCGATGATATGCAACATTTGTGTCAATAATTATTTTACCTATCTAAAGAAATCAACCATAAGGGAGCAGTACCCATCTAAGGATACACAATCTGTATAATGCAATTTTTTAAACATTGGTTTTGATATCGTACCATATGGAAGTCGACGTACAAATCTAAAAACATTAATTTCGAGTTTTCGAATTTTCTCATTCCAAGGTGATATAAAATAAATAATTAAGTAGGTAAATTCATAGTTTTAATTCTAACTTGATTTATTTTATTTAGCATTTAAGGTAAATGTGATTTCCAAACAGAACATAAGTTCCATATCTCCTTAATTACATAATTGAAAGCATTAAATTTATTTAGCAGTTATTACTTCGCAACAAAGCCACCGCTGGAACTGCCGCCTATTAATAAGTACAAGAGTTACCACGCTAAATTTTATAGCTGGAAGCCGGCTAAGGAGACCCTGCATCCATTTTAGGCTGCCAATTTCCATCATTTAACAAGCAGTCTGTGGCGATAAGCTACATTGTCTGTGGTGGTATCATATTTTAGTTGAGCTTCCTATTAATAGATAGCGCATAATCAGTACATTACATCTGTCCACCAAATTCGTTTTACTTTTACAATTTTTTAATTTACGAGTTAAATAATGATTTCATACAAAAATAAAGAAATGCGAGTCAAGATTTTTCCTTACTATTTCATTTTATATAATGTCTAAAAAGGTGACAATCGCCCTATTATAGCACCACTAAAGATGAGCCCCAATTTCGAAACAGATTTTCTCGCGAGCAGCTAAACTAAGTTTAATGATATTATTCTTTTAATTCCAGATTTGTTTCTGGATGCCGGCTAAGGAGACCCTGCATCCGTTTCGGGTTGCCAATTTCCAGCATTTAAGTAGCAGTCTGTGGCGATAAGCTATACTGTCTGTGGTAATACGTACATATTTAAAGATAATGTCAAAAATATATTTATTTTGCAGTTAGTTTTTATTATTGTACCCATGAGATCAGGTATGGTAAAGGAATGGGATATGTGAATGCGTTTATTATTTATTTTTAAATTTGCAGTAGGTGGAAGGAGATGAGTAACAATCAAAACGTTTTCCTGTACATAAAATTTGTTAGGTACGTTGTCCTTACAAAAATAAGAAAATACAATAATATTAAGACAAACAAATGATTACAACAAATAGCAACAATATGATGGGACTCATGACTATCATATAATACAGCTTCTATTAAACTCAATGAAAAAATCTCCTACAAATTTGTTGTTGTTATTTCATCTACACATTAGAAAATGCGTGCTAATTATAGAATTTTCTCTACTTTTTAAACAAACCGGTAAACAAAACATATTTTTCCCCTCAGTACACGTCATTGTAACGATGAATAGCGCAGAAGGTATTTATTTATTTTTACGTCTTGACGTAATAATGAAAAGTAGCCAAGTCGGAATGACAACACGATCCTACAAGAATGGAACATCTGCAGGGCAGGTTCTGCATTTTTTCCAATTCTCTAATCGAATACTGTTGCCTTATTTTCCAGTTTTATTTTTATTTTACCATAACGTACAATCCAGGAATCGCCTTTTATGGAATGTTCGTTTGCATTGTTCACGTTATTGTAACTGTTATTCTTCTCCATTGTCGCGACTCTACAAGTTCCTAACTACATCCGTGTATTGGACGCGTGTAGTATTTAATATTTTATGGTTAAATTGCAACGTTTATTTGGCCCACAGAAGAGAATTTGTTACATACATACATACAATAATATAATAGAAAAGAAAACGAACGAAACAAATATTATATTTAAGTATAAAAAGTAATAGTACCTTTTTTATAACGGTATATCTCCGGTGAAAGGTTAAATGACTGTCGAAATTTAAATTTCCAAATAGCAGAAATGCCATAAGAAATGTTTCTCCCAAATGCAAAAAGTATGGTAGAAAATAGACGCCTCTACGTGATAATAGGGACGATACTGTTCCATATCATTGAATATTTGAATATATTTAAAACATGTTTAAATTATCAGTGCCAAATATGCTAAACGTTTTTAGGCGACTCACAATCTTAGAAAGTTCCAAAAAATGTTAGTGAAAACTTCCCCTTAAGTACAAACAACTACCCTTTATTATAAATGACTGTTTACTCTTTAGAATTAGAGTGGGTTTCCTCATTTGGAATCGTAGTGTTATCCTTCACACTTTATAATCTTCCCCTCCCCTCGCAATCTACGTCCCTGCTTCCTAACCCCTATAATGCTTCTCATGGGGTCGCATCTGTCAATTTTTCAACTCTAGTTTCGCCTAGTGTTGTGGTGGTTTAGTTTGTATTTAAGATTAATTTTAACCGTGCCCAAAATACAAATAAATAATAAAAACTCCCAAGTAATATTATTAAAATCACAACCTTCATAAATAATGTGGTGTTAAATCGAAAATACAAGATGGGTAGTGTGTTGTTACGAATAAATAACTAGAATGCTGTATTCTGAGGGATGTAGATCGCACAAATGTATCCAAAAGTTGCAACAAATGAACGTGAGTCTTATAAAATTTGTTTACTTTTTACTATAAACTATTAGAAACATCTGTTGAGATGGAGTTCAGTTAACACAGTGATTGCAAGACCTAGTGGTGAAAAGGTGGATGCAAAGAGGTTTAAAATAGTGCAGGAACTGTCCTTGATGTTATTATTTATTAATTAGCAATAATGAAATCTTTTGAATGCGAATCTTCCTCTGAAGGTGATGAACCTACCGTCCACGCCATCTCTCGGGGGGTGGTGGAACCGCCGCAGTGGTTGCGGGAAAACGCAACGCCCGGCTGGGGGTGGCAGGCAGCTGTAAGTATTTTCACATTACAGTAAACTTGACAGAACGTTGTATTGATCGCGTTGCTTCCTGGTGATTTTTTTGTATTGTGATACAAAACCTCAACAAGTTTTCACTCACTTTTTCAGATTTTTCAAAGAAAGATTTCTGTAATTTCAGTAATAAACAGTTATTCACATTTTAAAGGAAATACTATAAGGTTTTGAGTATAGATCTAATCAGAATTAATTGTATTGTTTAATAGTATATCGGGTGGGGTATTTATCTTGAGACAAAATAATATCTCGGTTGGACTCGATTATTTCGAAAAAAGTTTTAGACAAAAATTATAGGGCACCGAGGAAGCCATTGAAAAGTCCATATTAAGACTTCCGGTCTAGACCGGAAATGGTGATTTTAGATTGGAAGTTGATTTTTTAAATGGAAGCACCACGGGTTTCGATAGAAAAACGAAAAATAAATACTTTTTGTTCTTATTATTTCTTTCGATTTAACCCATATTTTGGCCATAAAATGGCCATAAAAACAAAGAAACAACAAAAATCTTGAGACTACGGAGTACTTTATTGGGATCACTAAAAAAAAACTTGACATGACCTTTAAAATGACCTTGACCTTGACTTCAAGGTTGTTTGAAGATTAAGTTCAAAATTTTAAATGGGACCCTCTTTTTTGACCTCAGAAATTACAAGAGCGGGAAGTTTTACAGTAAGATATAAACTTAACCTCAAGAACAAGATCAGATATCAAGGTACTCTCTTGTGTCAAGATTTTTGTTTGTTTTTATGGACATTTTATGGCCAAAATATAGGTTAAATAGAAAAAATAATAAGAACAAATAGTCTTTTTTTGTTTTTATGGACATTTTATGGCCAAAATATAGGTTAAATAGAAAAAATAATAAGAACAAATAGTCTTTTTTTGTTTTTCAATCGAAATCCGTGGTAAGAAATGGGTGTTTCCATAAAAAAATCAACTTCCGGTCTAAAAACAAAACCTTACGGTCTAGACCGGAAGTCGTAATATGGACCTTTCAATGGCCACCTTGATGCCCTATAATTTTTGTGTGAAACTTTTTGATTTGATTGATTTAAATTGATATAGTACGTCACTATTCATGGTCATAAATTCTTCCTTCTTTATTTTTATAATACTACTCTTAGAACAAAAATCTCCTTTGTATTTTAATTTCCATGGGTAATTTCAGTAATTCAGATTTAATATACTTATACAATATTAAGCCGTCTTCAGATAAAGAAGTCATTCGACAAATATTTGTCATACGCCACGTAGAAGGTGTAATTGATTATATCAGTGACATTTTTCTTATTACGATTATATTTGAAATTTTCCACGAATATATATTTTAATAGTAAGAATGAGATGATAAACATATAATAATTATTATTATTCACTAACGCATTCAATGATCTATATCACTGTAGAGAATAAGACATAAATTGACTTTGTACTGATGGGAACCTCTCCAAATCTGGATCTGCAGAAGAGAACCAAGTGAAGATTTTGTTCTATGCATAATTATATGGATAACTGTGTGTTTAAGTGCAATAAAATAAAAGATTTTCACAGTAATGTGCGCAACAATATTAATATTAATTTGGAAAGATATTTAAAGATTCCAATTATAGTGTTTCACCCTTTGATGTTACAAATGTAGTTTTATTTTAGAACAAATAATGTAAAGTCTGATTTTACTTTTATACCTATGAAGCTGGTTAGAAGTCTATAGCTATAGCAATATAAATCAATATCTCTATTGCATCAGGATTCTATTAATAGTTTCTCTATATTTATCCTCTTGATTAATACAAAACTTATTATTATTTAAAGTTATGCTCTATTATTTGGAGTACGTGCAAAAAATTATATTACAATTTTAATACCTATAATATTAGCTAAGTAGAATAATTGTTTTATCATTCTAGATACATCAATACATTAATTACGGTTTTTATTTCACTTATGTATCAATTTCGCACAAAGTTTGATGCAATGTTATAAAAATATATCAATTCCAAGCCATTGAATAACCTAAATTAATATAATTTAAAGTTAAGATGACTTTACCATTAAGATGATTGCGTTTAGTAAAGTTAAATTCCAAAATGTAGTAGTGCAGTAATAGGAGATGCGGTACTTGATGTGTCAAAAATGCGACTCAAAGATTAGACTGGATAGATCTAAGTATTCAGCTTCAGGTTCGAATCCCGCTGCAGTAGATCTATACCGTGGGTGCCTGTATATGTCCATCAACAGGTTGTAGGGACTGCAGGTATACCCGTGAAGAAAAAAAAAAGGAAAATCAATCAATCATAAAGTCATGAATCACTTTTCAACATAACATCCACGTATGGAAAACCTATAATTATAATAATTATATATGTGTTCTAGGAACACTGAATAAAGTGAAGAAATAGCTATTTTCTCCATACGTAAACAAATAATGTCATATCGTGTAGATGTATATCGATATATAAGGCTTTTTTTCGCGAGTGAATATTGGTGAATACGTCTGACTTGTAGTTACTGTTTCTATCTCTTTTAATCTTATTTCTAATCTTTTCTAACCTGAATAGATCGCGAAAATGTATATATTCACTATTCAGTGGTGCAGCCTGTCATATGTACTTTGACGACTTTGACATATGAGTTCTAACTTCTAACCATAATTTGTCATCCTTTATTGCTTCCATTAATCTAGTGTTGTGGGAATTGGTGTTATCTCACTATATAATATATGTATTTGCTTCAAATAAAACTAAAGGAATATATCAATGCTTTCTTTGGAATATTTTTAAGTGGCAAATTTTAAAAGGGTGAAAAGTATGTAGATTCTGATGTTGTAAGATATGCGAATATTCGACATAATCGTTATCGTAAGAGAATGGTATTTGGTCATTTATGTCAATGGCTACAAAACAGAAATTGGGACATGGCTCTATATTTTTTGATATTTTTGTGGAATGAGGATGATGATGTTCCTTATTTATGTTATAAGTTTAGAGAATCATATCATATATTCTCTATTCCAGATCCAGAAAAAGTGCCTAGAAACAGCCCATTTTGCTTCAAGGCCCCCCATATATGTGTTTTTAAATTTTCTATAAAAAAAATTAAACTAGGAAGAGGTTAGGTCGGTTTTTTATGTAATTCATACGAAAAAGACCTGAATTACAAATGATTCCACCAATATTATCTCTGGCCTAGGTCACAAAAAAAAGAGGATAATCCTGAAGCAAAGTGGATGGCAAATATGTCCCATATAAAAAATTAATCTTACCATTAAGTAAAATATTTGCCGTTTCAACGTCTACGTTTACTAAAACATCTGTGCCTCTAAAGTTTAAATTTAAACTGACCACTTCCACAGTCGTATCAGAATCCTTCATTTTGCTGAACGATTTTTATCCTCATTCAAACAAAATGTCAAAAAGAAAAAGGTTAAGTTACCTTCTGACAATGCTAGTTGAATATACCTACCAATAGAATATTCAGCTGAAGGGCGAGGAGTTCAGTCATTTGATCTAAACTTGTGACGTCACATAGTAGTTTAAATGACTGACTATTCTCATACTACACATACTACAACATACGACTTCATTCGCGAAAAAAGCCTATATATTCTAAGGCATGTCTTCACTTGTCAAAGCTATTTATCATGTGTTCATATTTCACATCGTGTTTAATTGGCCATTTTAGCCAAATGTTTGACACATTTATGCTTGACAAATGTTTGGCGAGTACCCATATCGTCTGAAGGTGGCTTTAATATAGTTTTAAGAAAATAATACATTTGGAGAGTAGCTGTTACTTCTGTCTCAGAATTATTTAGATTCTGGTCATTTTAAGTTTAATATAGCAGTTTTTGCAGTGGTACGTTATAAAAATTTTTGTAAAAAACAGCCATGCAAGACACTATTTATGGTATCAAAATTTAACCAAATATATTAACATCATCGGTGATTGCAAAAATATTTTTAGTTTACACAATTTGACATCACATAACTTTTTAAAAAAAGTTGCTTTTTTTCATTATCTCATAATGGAATATAATACAGTTCATTTTTTATATGCACCCTTTGCTCCAGTACTATATATACTCTAATATCAGTTTTTGTATGAAATTGTAAACTTAAAAGTTTACAAAAGTAAAACAATAAAACATTATCCGACACGCCTATCTTACTCTAGGATTTCAAATTATATCAAAATTTTATAAAAAAAAGATCCAGTGACTTTCATTGAACTAAATGAATAGAAACAATAAAACAATATCCTCTTCAACTCCAATTCTATAACAATTCTGGTAGTCTGGTAAATTCGCCTCAAATTTCGATAAACAATTATTTAATAAATACCAACTCTGTGGGATCACTTTCCAGTGCTAGACTCAACAGAGAACAGTTTGGAGACAGCGATATAATATTGATTGGTGTTAAACCATATATCTACATTATTAACGCCGGTCCTATTAACAACCTGCAGCAGGATTGCTGCATTGGTCTGGGGGAATCGAATGAATTTTCTATTCCGTCTGGGAATTACGCCAAATTAATACGTACATTCTAACGTGACGGTTAATACATGCTTCAAGTTCGTGTTATCTTGGCAATTATTAAGTCACAGTTAGAATGGAATCTAATTTGGCTGGTGCTGGTAGGTATATTTGGTGGATTGATATCTAAAGGCAAGGTTTCCGGGCATGTATTAAAATAATTATTAGATGTATAGAAATGTTTCTCTTATTTCTGTTGCAACGAATCAAAGGCGGAACGTCAATATTTTGGCAACATGTAACATGCAACATGAGGAAAATTTGGTAAAGCATGCTTGCATGGACTTTTCTGTATACTTCTAACATTCTTAAGACCTTCATTTAAATGTTTCAGTCATGAACAAAGTTCCAAATAAGCTTCATCTCATGTCAGCAGTCTTCCAAAATATTTAAAATTAGTTTTTGGTGCCATTATTCAATTAATTTATCTCCATTTAAATATTTGTTTTGTTTCAAATTCAAGTCTAAATTCATTCTCTAAAAAGCATATTAAATTTTTTTAACAGATTTTTTAGTAAAATTATCTTTCTGATTATCATCGTGGTGTTCAGGTTTTTCTTGACGTATCTTTGCTCGTGGTGTCGGCTTTATAAAAAAATTTCAGTCAGTTAAAATTCAAAATTTAAGGAAAATATGTATGTACGAGAGAAGTAATTAAGTAACATACCACTTTCGATATATTTTTTTAAATGCTTATACAAGGTGTATTCTAATGAAGGAACCCTTCAATTGGGACATAATACCTTAGTAGATATTTATTTCATTTGCAAATGCTGAATATTTAGGATATTCGATAAATTTATTTGATTCGTAATTGTATTTTAAAAAGATGTCTCTTATTTTAACAAAAAGTCAAATCATTTTCAAGGTATCTTTTAGTATAAAATAAATTTCTTCTTCTTCATCTAGTGGTTGATCCTTGAAAAGTCCCACAGCACTGCGGCCTAATTAGGCCTATTGTGCTTCCCACTACCAGTCCTTTTCAGCAAGTAGATTTGTCCTTTTTACAAAGTCCAAAAGCTTCCTTGCTGATACTTCTCTCAGTTCCTTGGGTTCCAAATAGGGTCTCCCAAGGAGCGCCATTCTACTACGTGCAAATCCCGGGCACTCGCCCAGGATATGCAGAGAAGTTTCATCCGCCGATTCACATCCTCGGCAGACCGGACTGTCTACAAGCTTTAGCTTATGTAGATGTTTCCTAAAGTGACAGTGTCCCGTTATGAGTCCTGTCACTTTCCTGAGCCGGATTCTGTTCAAGCTCAGTAGCTCATTCGCTCTTCCCTTCGAAGGATACTCCATAAGCTCCTTAGAATGGCTATGTCGTGGCCTTGAAGTCCAGTATTTCCTGTGTTCTGTCTCAGTCCATTTGCCCAGAGCCCGCCTGACCACACTGGGAGATGTGCCACAGAACGGCTCCGGGCCAATGAACTCTGTCTCGGATCCCTTCCTATCAAGTTCATCCGCTTTCTCATTTCCACAAATGCCTTTATGCCCTGGCACCCAACACAGTCTGAATGTATTGTTGGTGGCCAGTTCAGTCAGCATTTGTAAACAATCCCACACCAGTTTTGAACTTACCTTGTGTGCGGCTAAAGCTTTAATTGCAGCTTGACTATCAGAGAATATATATATGAGTTTACGTCTGTAACCTCTACGTACATTATCTGCCAGACACGCCATTATCGCGAAGATTTCTGCTTGGAATACAGTGGGGTACTCCCCCAGACTGTAGCTTGCACTCTATCTGGGTCTGAGTTCATATATTCCTGCACCCGTCCCTCTGGTCATTTTGGAGCCATCTGTAAACCATACTAGGCTCCACCTTTCCAGGGTATTAAACCTTTCCTCCCACTTGCTTTGATCCTCTATTCGAGTCTCAAATGGCTTGTGAAAGTGAAACCTTGGAACCATCTTGTCGGATACCATCCCTAAAGCTGGTTCCGATATAGATGTGTCTATGATCCTGGAGTGGGAACCACCCCTCCAGTCATTGTTATTCCTGAGTCGATATGCTGCTAGCCGCGCTTCTCTTTCCACCACTATATGCAGCGGTGGCAGATTTAGCATGACTTCTAGTGCAGCTGTCGGGGTCGATGCCATCGCCCCCGTTATACCTAAACAGGCCAATCTCTGAATTCTATTCAGTTTGTCCCTCGCTGTGGTCTGTTGTGTTTTCTGCCACCAAACCACAGCGCCGTAAAGGATCCTAGGTCTTACTATCGACGTATACAACCAGTATGACATCTTTGGTTTCAGTCCCCAGGTGCTTCCAATAAGGCGACGGCATACACACAATGTCTGCCTCGTCTTACTCACCACTTTTTCCAAGTGCGCATTCCAGGTAAGCTTATTATCCAGTATCACTCCTAGATACTTTACTTCCCTGGAAAGTGTAATGCTCCTCTCTCCTATCATAGGTTCAGAGAGTCCAGTTAAATTCCTTCTCCTGGTGAAGGGTACTACGACCGTTTTGTCAGGGTTTACTGACAGTGCCTGCCCCTTACACCAGTCATCTATCCATTTCAAAGCCTCTTTCATGAGTTCTGAAACGATAATATTATGTTTTCCGACTATGAGAACGACTAAGTCGTCCGCATAGCCTTGTGTATAAAATCCCTTTCGATTAAAGCCCTCCAGTGCGCCGTCCACCACTAATCCCCATAACAAGGGAGACAGTACGCCTCCCTGGGGGCAGCCCCGGCCTACCTTACACCTGAAAGTCTCTCCCGAAAGGGTAGCTGTTACTGTCAGGTTTCTCAACATGGTATCTATCCAACGACACAAAGTGTCATCAAGGCCCCTGTTGCGAACTGCCGAATTAATAGATTCGAAAGGTGTATTATCAAATGCCCCTTCAATATCTAAAAAAGCTGCCAAAGCTAGATCTTTGTCGTCCATCGCCCTCCCTATCCTAGAGACTAGGCTATGAAGGGCTGTGTCGACTGATCTGCCTGCCTGATAGGCGTATTGGTACCCGTGCAGAGGATTTGCCCTCAACACCCCGTCCCTTATATGCCTATCAACTATTCTCTCCAACGTTTTCAGGAGGAAAGATTTTAAACTTATCCGGCGATATGCCTTTGCCTGGGCATACGATGGACGCCCTGGTTTAGGAATAAACGCCACGTTCGTCGATCTCCATGCCAGCGGTATATAACTAAGTGCAATGCTGGCTCTAAAGACGTGAATTAAAACCGGAGCTCGACAGTCCACTCCCTGCTGTAACAGTACAGGTAGGATTCCATCCGCTCCTGGTGATTTAAATGGGTCAAAAAAACTTATTGCCCATCTTATTCGTGACTGACTCACCACCATCTTGGCAACCTCCCAGTTCTGTCGAGACCCGGTCGTTACCCTCTGCTCCATGATTTAATAACCTGGAGCCTGGAAAGTGAGTATTTAGAAGTAATTCCAATGTCTCCCTTCCAGTTTTAGTATATTCCCCACTCGGTGCTTTAAGAGACCCGAGTTTCGTATTTCCATTCTTAGAGAGAAGTCTCTGGAGTTTAGCACACTGTGGGACACTGTTAATATCCTCACAGAACTTTCTCCATGAGTCTCTCTTCGCTTTCCTAATTTGTTTATTATATTCAGTGAGGGTTGCTCTATAAGCCTCCCACTCTCCTGTCCGCTTTGCTCTATTGAAAAGTTTTCTTGTCTGTCCCCTCAACTGCGTGAGTTCCTTGCTCCACCAGGGTACGGTGTGCTTGTCGGACCTCACTTTGATAGGACAGCTATATTCATATGATCTTGTGACGGCGTTTTGGAGTTCCTCCACAGCCTTCTCAAGATCATATGTGTTCCTTAGTTAAAATAAACTTAACACAGTTGAAAAAAAATCTAAAACTAAAAAATATAAGAGCGTTTTTGTTATGAATATAAATTTTAATACAATGTAGTGGCTTAGAAATTTGCCACTTACTAGGTACTCTTTGAAACTGTTAAAACTTTTACGAAAATGTTAATGATTATGTTGCATTTAAAATTATTTGCAACAGAAAATTCTCATACACGTTCTTTGTGACTCGGAACAGTTTTAGAGTTATTTTCTTTTTACTTAACTGTATAATAAACTTATTTTAAACATTAGAAAAAAACTTTACATTAATGACAAGCTTTTACAAAATTTTGGGATTATTCTGTAATAGTTTTGAAAAAGTATGTAATGTTGCTAGATTTATTAAAAATATTAAAATATTGATCTCTGCAACACCAATAAAAAAAAAATTAAGTCTTTGCTCCAAAAGAATTAGTTTGATTTTATAAATTTAGTTTTGTCTAATCAGAACTAGCTCATACTGAGAAAATAAATATACAATTTTTCCTGAAATAAAGTTCACAAAAATATATTACACAGTTTACTTTTCGAAAAACTGTCTGTTTTTGTTATCAAAACTTTCGATCTAAATTGACTTAAAACTCAAATGTGACAGTTTCTTTATTTTGTTTATTTATTTTCCGTAGAGGTAAAAGATATAAAATATTTATTCTATTATTACTTATTCCATCTTTGAGAATAATCAACCAACAAAATAAAAATTCATGGAATTATTTAAAATGCGTATTTATTAATTTTTTTCCTTACAGTGTGGCAGTAATACTCAATTAAATCAAATAAGTAACCGAAAATGTCACAAGTAAATAATTATCTACAGACAACATCTCAAGCAATTCTTGTAAACACTCTTGTACATACTATCACAGTTATTAGACGATCCCAGTTAATTACCACACTTAATTGAAAATGAATATACAGGGTGTGTCATTAATAATGGTACACAGCTTAATGGCAGGTTATACTGACCTATCAATGTAAAAATATGTCTAACTTTTTGTATTTTACAATTTTGAATTTTTTAACTATAAATTAATGAACTGCGTTCAATTCTAAGTAAAAAAGATATACTTATCGATAAACTCAATCGTTTGCAAGATACATATGTTTTAAATTTTTGAGATTCGGCGGGGATTAAACTAGAAAATTATTTTTTCCAAAGTAGTTTGCATAAGACATAATAAATTGACAGCTGTCACTACAACACCATATTATTAATTATTAATCATAAAATATTCTCAAAGCAATCACCAGCCACTTCAATGCACTTTCTTAGCCTTTTTATTTAAATTTTATCTGACGTTAAATGAAGTTCTATGTTGTTTGATAAAATGAACTGATTCTTAAATATTTGTCCACAGTTGTTCTTGTCTTTGTAAACTAGAGATTTAAGATAGCCCCAAAAGTAAAAATCCAGCGGATTTAAATCAGGGCTACGTGAAGGCCAAGGTACTTCGCTACCGCGTCCAATCCAACGGTGCGGGAAATTTCTATTAAGATGTTCTCTTACTTCTCTAAAAAATAAAGACAAGAAAAAAACTACTTCCATTCAAATTGAGTAGAATTGACAGAAACAATATGGTATTGTATTGACAGCTGTCAATTTTTATGTCATTGCCTATTACTTTGGAAATAATAATTTTCTAATTTAATTCCCGCTGAATCTCCAAAACTTAAAAAGTTTATTTTATTTAGAATTGAACTTAGTGCAATAATTTCTAGTTAAAAAATTCAAAATTGAAAAATACGGTAAGTTAGACATATTTTACATTGATAAGACAGTATAACCAGCGCTCTCTAGACGTGACCCCAACACTGTTTGCATATTCGTATTTGCCACCTCAAAAAACGTAAAACTACAAATTTTTAAAACAAGCGGTACGTACATACTTAAAATATAGAAAAAAACGAAAATATTTTTTCAACTTTAACAGCCTCTGTTAAAACCAAAAAGGAGCAACAATTGATGAAGACATGTTTGGCTCAATCGCAATTTTTTCACGTAAATAATCTGCCATTAAGCCGTGTACCATTATTAATGACTCACCCTGTATTTGGACTAGCACAAAATCGACCTTGCTTACGAGCCTATCGAAGTGCTATGAATTCATGAGCATCAACCCCTTTAGTGGTAACATCTAGTTAACATCCAACCCCTCATAATTTATTAAACAGCCGATTAATCACTCGCAGGGCAGTTCAGCAACTGGTCCCAGCTCGTCTCAAGCGGTCACCGCTTTGGATCAAGTTGGCTTTGCACCTTTCTCGTCCAACTCCACCGAAGACAGTCAAATTCCCGGCAGGAGGACCCCTCTGGGGGCCGTGGGTCTCGGGGGATTCTACTTCCAGGGCTGTCAGCCGAACGTGGCCAGTCACGGACCTCCCTCGGATGAAAATAATCCCGATCCGGGTTGTTCCAGTCAGAGTGGTCACAGGTAATTGTCTGTTAGTCAGTATCGTCAAGTAATGGAAGTAAAAGTAAATGTAACATGTATTTTAGTTATCAGGTCGCCAAAATAAACAGAGACCATTGACCACCATCATTTTTCCTCTAACACGACTCTGCAAAAATAGAATGTCTAATAAATTGAGGACATTTAAAGAAATAGATTTAAACTCGATTTAGTTCAGTTGCCCAACAAAAGTCACAAATTTTAATTAGATGTAACCAGTGGCGTCGGGTTTAAGAAATGTATAGAATTTATTTTTTACTTAAATTAGAGCAAAATAATTGGCTTTGTGGTGCTTCTAACATTGGAAGTACTGTTAAATCTATCATCATATTTGTTAGAGTTATATATTTAGCAGAACGCAGAATTTTCATACGAACGCTTTATTTCTTGTACTGGACAAATTACAAAGTTCGTAACCATAACATACTTTTTTGTAGTAATATCAATCTAACAAATGAACTACAAATTACATGACATTTAACCTACAGTGTACATAACTGGCATGAGTGAAACATTAAATGTATTGAGCGAATCCATTGAGTGGAATTATTGACTTTCACTTAATCTTGACTATTTTGACAGTTTTACTCTTATGATAGATAATATTTGATTAATTCCACTTAAAATAGGTGTCAGTTAAGTAAGTAGCCGAAATAAGCTCGTATTTAGTATACTTGTACCTAAATCAGGGTAAATGTCCTCAATTTTGAGTTGTCCCTACCATTACCTAACTATGTGCGTTATCTATTATTCCCATCGTCTTCTTACAAGGTCATCTCGGACAGGTTCACGTGTGAAAGGTGGCTATAAATAGAGATATTCAGTTATCCTGATGAAAATTGTATTTAATACAGTGATTTAATTACAAATTATAATTAAAAACAATAATATATTAGGTCTCAATTAAAATTCCTTCTTGGTTCAAATTAGATATCACTTAAAAACCACATTTTTTCTTTTAGTTTTCTGTGGAATTGGAGTTAACCTGTTCTCTTCGTTCATAGTACATTATTTTTTATTTGCCAGAAATGAGAAATAATAGGATTGATTCAAAATATACACAATTTTGAAATTTAAGAAAGTCTATTTAAAGAGCTTCTTGAAGTGCTCAAGCTTACGGATAAGCTTATGGAATTGTAATAAGTCCAAAAATTATTTTTTGTTGAATAATACTGTTGGACTTATTTATATAGTTTTGAACCTAGTCTGTTAGGATATGTTAAATTCACTAAAATGTGTTCTCAATAAAAAATTTGTATGAATTCGAATTTTTATCTCCTTTTTCGTTATTGACAGTCTTTTAGTCTGTTTGTTTCAATCAAATATTTTGAGATATACAAGTTTGAGAACTGTGTAAAATTCAACAAATATTGCATTTGCTATTGGCTATACAGGGTGTTTCATAATGATGTGCAAATATTTGAAGGAGATGTTTAGAAAATAATTTTAGGGGGGTACTTCTAAAACATTTTTTCGATTTCAGCCCCCCCCTTGAGAAAATATTTAAATCTCAAAATGGCAGAAAAAATTAGCTTTTATTTTTTTTATTAAATTTTTAGTTCATATTTGCTTAGCTTTTCCTATTGATAAAAAAGAATTTTTGCAAAAAGTATGTCAAAAATGACATGAAATGAATGAATGAGGTACAATAATTTATTTTGTACCCGTAAACCATTAAGTGTACGAAAAAATGGGAAGAGTAAAAAAGTTTCTAAATAAAATATAGTATTAAAAGCTTTTTTTGTTGTTGGCTAACGTTGAAAAAAGTTGTGAGAAATAAAACAAAGCGGTGCTAATTTCTTTAATTTAGACATAAACCAGAAAAAAAGACTACCAAAAAATACCAGTCAACTAGTTGTTAATAATTCAAATTTCTAAGTTTAATCGTTTTCGTGAAAAAAAAATTAAAGCTAATTTTTTCGGCCATTTTGAAATTTTAATATTTTCTCTGGGGGGGGGGGAGCTCAAATCGAAAAAATATATTAAAAGTACCACCCCCTTAAAATTACCTTCTAAACACCTCCTTAAAATATTTGCTGATCATTATGAAACACCATGTATAATAAGTGCTAAAAATTAACCAGATCAGTTAAATTATTAGTTATTAGAAAAATATTAAATGTACAGGATGTTTGGAAAATGGTGGTCAATCTTTCGGATTTGGATAGGTATTTTATTTAGAAAAATATGCCACCGATACCCTGTATCTCCGCCACTGGATCATGTAAATTTTAGGACTCACACTTTGGACAATGTTTACATAAATACATGTGCCCAGTTTCAAATTACTTCACTTACTAGTTTTTAAATTATTTAAATGAATTAAAAATATTTTTTGAAGTTTAACACCCTGTATCTTTTTAACGAAGCGTCCTAGATAAAAGCTTTATAGGGGAGACTCCCTTTAAAATTCACCAAAGAATACGAGGTTTCATTTTTGGTCACCATTTGTGAATCACCCCGTATATCGTAAGCAATTACTTGTACCAACAGGAACTTTCTAAATACCATCTGATTTTATTTTTCAGATCTCAGGAATCTCGAGCACAACACCCACAAAACCCATCCTCCTCCAAAGGAAAAAATCGTCAAGGAAAAAGCGTAAGATTGAATATCAACGCACGGGAAAGGAGACGAATGCACGATTTAAACGACGCCTTGGATGAGTTGAGGTTAGACATCTAGCACCTATCTGCTAAACTAAAATTAATTATAGGTTCTAAATACCAAATATCAATTGGATTCATAACGCTTTAAAGATAATTTAGTCTTATACTTTTTATTCATGTGTCTCAAATTTTTTACGGAATTAACAATCTCACACCTACAGCCATGGACAGTCAAACGTTTCCCGTGTCAAGTGATCTTAAGATACGAATGCAACAGAATAGAATAAAAGTAGAAACACATTATTTTTTTAGATATAAGCTTTTTAACTTATTTAGGTTGATACATTAATGGTTCATTTTTTTCATCCTCAGAGGACGAAGACAAAAAAAAATACTGTCGTATCAAACCGAATAAGTATAAACAATGAAACGATATATTACCATGGCCATGTTAGCAATAGGCCGGCCAGCAATAGAAACGGGCGGGCGGCAATGGCACCACGGTTAAACGTGAATCCCATGCCGCGCGCTCCAACAGTGTCTAGGTAGTTTAGGTACGTCATAATATAAAACTGAAACAATATTTTTACCAATACTTCGTAGGTAATTATATACCACTCTTTATAAAACTACAGTTAATACTACTCCTAGATATATGTGCAGAAGATTGAAGTAAGAAAATATATTATTGTAATATTTACACACTACATAAATATATTCTGTTTTAAAATTAATAAACAAGCTCTATTTTACAAAAAAATATTAACTGTCTTACATTTTTTCGATGGTTTTAATATAATTAGGCCCCGAATTTACAAAAAAATGAAAATATACAAAATCTTGCAACTAGACAAAACTATATAAAATGGAACTACTCTTAGATTATAAGTGATGAAAAAAATTCAGAAAACATATATACAGATGAAATATTTCGCGGAGACGTAGATCGGACTCTATACTATCGACCTGTCACTATTAAGTTAGGAAAAAATAGTTGATACTCGAGCTACGAGAGTTGGCCGGCGGGCCGTTCTTGTAAAAATTGAGTCGAAATATGTAAGAGTGCCGGCCAAAAATCAGAAAATTCAGTTTTTGGCAAAAAAACCTACAAGGCCCGTGCGTACCACCCTTTCCTTCATAGCCGACGGAAAAAGTACGTACATTTGGCAAAAATTCTATTTTTTTCGTTCAACCGACTCCCGCGGCATCCCGGCCAAGCCGAGTGTCGTTTTATGGCTGGGCCGTTACACAAAAAAATACGCAATTTTTATCGAAAATACCTACGCCGTTCCCTTCTAGGAATACGTGGCCGTCATCGGAATAGAAAAAAACAATATTTCGGGGCCCGGATTAGCGGCTGTGGGCCCTCAATTGGATGGCATTTTCTGAAATAGGAACTATTTTTAGTTTCTAAGTGCTGAAAAAAAATCAAAAAAATTACATACAGACGAAATATTTCACAGAGACCTAAAAATAGTTCCTATTTCAGAAAATGCCATCGAATTGAGGGCCCACAGCCGCTAATCCGGGCCCCGAAATATTGTTTTTTTCTATTCCGATGACGGCCACGTATTCCTAGAAGGGAACGGCGTAGGTATTTTCTGTAAAAATTGCGTATTTTTTTGTGTAACGGCCCAGCCATAAAACGACACTCGGCTTGGCCGGGATGCCGCGGGAGTCGGTTGAACGAAAAAAATAGAATTTTTGCCAAATGTACGTACTTTTTCCGTCGGCTATGAAGGAAAGGGTGGTACGCACGGGCCTTGTAGGTTTTTTTGCCAAAAACTGAATTTTCTGATTTTTGGCCGGCACTCTTACATATTTCGACTCAATTTTTACAAGAACGGCCCGCCGGCCAACTCTCGTAGCTCGAGTATCAACTATTTTTTCCTAACTTAATAGTGACAGGTCGATAGTATAGAGTCCGATCTACGTCTCCGCGAAATATTTCATCTGTATATATGTTTTCTGAATTTTTTTCATCACTTATAATCTAAGAGTAGTTCCATTTTATATAGTTTTGTCTAGTTGCAAGATTTTGTATATTTTCATTTTTTTGTAAATTCGGGGCCTAATTATATTAAAACCATCGAAAAAATGTAAGACAGTTAATATTTTTTTGTAAAATAGAGCTTGTTTATTAATTTTAAAACAGAATATATTTATGTAGTGTGTAAATATTACAATAATATATTTTCTTACTTCAATCTTCTGCACATATATCTAGGAGTAGTATTAACTGTAGTTTTATAAAGAGTGGTATATAATTACCTAC
Organism: Anoplophora glabripennis; assembly: GCF_000390285.2. Taxonomy (NCBI): domain Eukaryota; kingdom Metazoa; phylum Arthropoda; class Insecta; order Coleoptera; family Cerambycidae; genus Anoplophora; species Anoplophora glabripennis. Next base: position 1,508,868 of record NW_019416264.1, on the reverse strand, counting down.
GAAGTATTGGTAAAAATATTGTTTCAGTTTTATATTATGACGTACCTAAACTACCTAGACACTGTTGGAGCGCGCGGCATGGGATTCACGTTTAACCGTGGTGCCATTGCCGCGCGCCCGTTTTTATTGCTGGCCGGCCTATTGCTAACATGGCCATGGTACGATATATTCAGAAAACATTATTTAGTTTTATTATCAAATAAACATATTGTTGATAATAATTCAATCCGAATTATATCAAACAAAGTAGGTATTTTAGAGTAACGTGGAAGAAATCAAAACCTTCTGCCGACTTTGACGCCCTCTAGGGCCAATCGAAGCAATTTTAGATAGAAGTAAGTTTAGTTAATCCATTTCTATGTAGATCCAGGTATACACAATATTGGACACCTTGTATCGATATAATAATTATTATTGTTTTCACGAGTCCTATCTGCTGTTAACACTTGCAACGCCTATTCAAAAACATCTTGCATAGATAAAAAAAATTACCGATTACAAATTTGCAGGGCTGTTATTCCATACGCACATTCCCCGTCCGTCAGGAAACTGTCCAAAATAGCCACCCTCCTCCTCGCCAAGAACTATATCCTGATGCAGGCCAATGCCTTGGAGGAGATGAAGAGACTCATAGCATACCTCCAAGGAACCGCTGGAACGGTGGGGGCGGCGATAGTTGCTCCTCCCGGCTTCGACCTGCAAGGCTTCCCTGCTGCGGCGAAATTCCTGCAACAACAACAGGCGTTGCAGGCCGAGAACGCCAGGCACAGTGATGGGAATGGTGGAGAGTCTGGGCCAACGGTGTAGGATGTTTTTGCTTTGTAGCGTGTGGGTGGTACGAGGATTTTTTTAATTAATATTATTTTCCAAAGTTATACAGAATGTCCCGAATTTTAACAAGGAAAATTTAGGAACCTATAGAATAAGTAAAAATAATGGCACTTGTTTTGGAAAAGTTAGATATATTTTGTGTACCTATATTTTTGATATCGAAGAACATTATTTGAAGTCAAATAATGTTCTTCGATACCAAAAATTATTTGAAGTCAAATAATGTTGTTACACAATATATATTTAACTTTTTGATGGGATTTTTAAGAACAATTTTTGAATTTATTTAAATTAGCTTTAAAACCTTTAAAACATAAACAAACATGATGTTAAGGTTTTCTAAAAAATTTCTAAACACTGTGAAAAAGTCGGTGTGAGGAAATGTATTGTATCCGCTACATAAATAGGTACTCCAGATAAACTCATATTTGGTACACTTGTACCTAAATCGGAATAAATGTCCTTATTATTGAGTGACCCCACCAGATTCTATGGTTGTCGTTCATTGTCTTTGTCTATTCCCATCATCCTCATTAGGTCATCTCGTGGCGTGGTGTATGGCGTGTAGTGCTAGACAAGCATCCATTTATCCCGTTATTTTGGTTACAATTGTGTTTAAATGCAATGGTTCGATTACAATAATTAAAAATAATTATATATTGAGCCTCGATTAATATTTTATTTATTAATAGTTAAATAAACGGATAGTTAAATTATTACCTATACTTACTTACGTATCAGTAACGTGTAATATAGGTTATGGCAATCTATTCGTCCGATCTGTTAACCAATTCTTTTAATCCAGACCTAAAATATTGTGTCTGAAACAGATCTGTATAGAAACCACTAATGACATCTTATTAGTTTATGACTTTAATACAATGATATTTAAATCAAAATTTAAAAAGAATATAAAGTGATGCAAAACCACTTCAGATATTAATGGAATGGAAACAGCGGCGGGTGGTGCGGGGGGGCTCTAGGGCGCCGCACCCCTCGGGAATTTTCATAGCACATAACAAAGTTACTCAATAATAGATAAATTTAAATCATATTAGAGAAACAGTCAACTCTTAATTGGTTTTACATCCTCAGAATAGAGTCAAATGTCTCTTACTTGATAGAGGAACTTTATTTATGTAAAATTCACTCATTTCTGTTGCAGTAGTTTAATTAATAAAATTTTAGTTGTACTCATACTAATGGAATGAAAATTTCACTCAATCCGGTGTGGACAGAAACTGATGCATTATTGAGTAAAATTGAGTGAATTTGAATGATTTTTTTTTACAGTGATGAACAGCGTTGGTTACATTTGTTCAAAAAATATGTTACACAACTGGGAAAAAAATTGATTTGCAAATTTTTATTTTGGATGAAAATCATCTCTAGACTTATATTGGATAGCATTTACCGTTTTGGAGCAAACTAATAATTTATAAAGATTATACGTTTTAAATAGATGCTGAATTTATATACATGATTTTACAAAATATTTTCAAAATGGCGTTCCTGTGCCACAATACATCTTCAAAGAGGTTGGAAGAGCCAATACCCACATAGAAAAAATTTAAAATAAGACGAGGAAAACGCTTCTTCATCATTGATAAGTTGTTGTCTAACACCTTGTATAATTTTAAATTTATCTAGATATATCATATTTAAAACTTATCATTTGTGCCAAAGGTATGCAAGAAGTAACGAGATTATTTTCATTCAAAATAAAATTAATTTAAAAATGACGAAAAAATATAGGAGACCTCATATCCACGCTACTGGTTTGAGTTGAAAATTGCTTTTATATTATATTACATTTTATTAATGTTTTGTGACTAGTATATTTCATTTCAGTAACTTGATTTGTTCAGACTTATAATTAGAGATGTAACTATTCTTTTTAACTTTGTATCTCAAAAACAGAGAGGTTTCGAAAATAGGTGTATAAAACACAGTGCCTTTATTTTTGCTTACTCTACGAATCCCTGAATTTTCGTATCAAAATTCAGGATACCCTGTATATGAGGTTAAAACTATTTAATCGGAACCAGAGATATATTGTAAACTATTAAAGATAGGAGTGGTTCAAATGACAGAAAAGTTGCCCAATATTTCATGGAAACTGTTCTTGATTTGATATGTTTTCAACTAGTTTGTAAAGCATAATAAAAAAACTGAAAAATTAATCTAATAACTAAATTTTCATAAAGATAATTGAACGAAATTTGATTTCTGGTCATAAATATCTTACTGACTACAGTGGTGAAAGTTCATAATGTAAAAGAGTTAATTTTATCAAATCAAAACAAAATAGCAACGAAACAATTTTGATAAATCATGTACCGGTAAAATAATAATAGGTAACATTTAAATTTAATCATGTGGTCGCTGAACATGAAACTTCATACAGTTGCCACATATCATTGAATTCGTATTGTTTTCTTCATTTAGCCATATGAAAAACTTATAGCCATATGGCGTCTATCTCACCTATATAATGCCTAGGTACTAAATATCATTAAATGATCTTCGTAAAAATGATCAATCGCACCAAATAAAAAAACCTGTCCAGTTTTTTTCGTTATCCTAGGGACTAGTTGAAATAATTCGAACGAGATTTCAAAAAAACTTTCAATTTTCTTGTAACTTGAGCCACCCTCTATCTCTTACAATTTAAAGAATCTTTGCAGTTTCTCGTCAAATAATTATAATCTAGCACAGATCCATTCATTTAACAAATTTTATAAACTCGTATTTTTAAAATACTGTGAGTCTTCATTTGACTTAAGGATATAACATAGATAAGAGATCGAAAAAATCAACCATACTAACTTGTCATAATCAAAATATTTATTATTATGACACAAGACTGTACTTAGAAATTATTCTATAAGGAAACTATTTTTTTTTGCTTGAGAACTTCATGTTTTTTCTTTATTTTTTACTTTACAATTTTATAAAAAGTGTATTAAATTTATAAGAAAAGGAATATTCAAGCTAAATTAAGCCTACAAGTTCTCATTTAATCGTCATGAATTTGATTTAACATAGAAAGGGTGTGGCTACGTTAAAAATGTATTCAGATTAATATTGTACCTGTCCATATTTGAAATATTTCAATATTTGTTATTACCAAGTCCATACTTAAAAGAATAGTCAAAATGGTGGCAAATTTTGTATATTCTCTTAAATGAAACTAAGCAGTATAAGTTGAAAATATACTGATGCATATAGCATCTAATAATTTAAATTTTTAAATGAGATCTGAGATGAGATCAATTTTCTTGTTTTATTAAACCATTCTCGTACCAAAATGTAACGATCTCAAAGTGTGATTGAATGTAAAAATCTTTTACAGAAAAGATGTATCTACCATTATTAAGGAAATTATTCTTATACAAAAATATATACAGATGGTTTCGTTAATATTTATAGAGGTAACCAGAAAAAATTTGATTTGGTGATTTAGGTTGTAAGCTATACCGGTGGAAAGCATTTTGAAAGAATTAATATTTTTAAATTTAACAAAAGTTTATTATTTCTATTACCATGTGTTAAAAAAAACTGGCACCTCTTGGACTTCTTTCTTTAAGATCGAAAATTTGTTATTTTAAGTTTTATGATGAATGTGCAGATACCTATATTGAAAGAGTTTTTGACTTAAAATATGAGATCTTCAAAACAATTAAATAATGAACCGTAAATGTATGAACCAGTTACTGTAAATTGAAGTATCATCATTAACCAACAAAAATATGTTCCAAAGGAAATTATTTTTTGTTAGTTTTACATCAATGACTAAAGAAAATCCACTCGGTATTGGTTTGATAATGTTAATAAAATGTTAGCAATAAAATTCTGTGAAACATTCTTGATATTGTGAGAATAAAATATATAAATGTATCTAGTCAATTAGAGTATTATGTATTGTATTATTCAAATTTAGAGATATTTGTAAAGAAATGTAGGTAATAAAATTGAACTTAATGAAATATTTGCATTTTTATTGCACATGATATGTAAGAATGTTAAATATTTATAATTTAAATATAAATAATTTATTTTAAATAATTATTCAAAAATCGTAAAAGAAATTATATTCTAAAAAGTTCCTGACACATCATGATCTTAAAATAAAAAAAAAACTGAAGCCTATAAAAATAATAATAATAATAATAAATATGTAAGGTGTTTCTGTAATACGATGCCAACAGTTAACGGTCATTTTAACCAAAAAAGTTTCCTACGAACACAGGTCTGAATACGCTAACAAAAAAATTACAAGTTTCAGATTGTCGATTGCAATTCGTGAATATGGTTGTCAGAGAGAGCCGCAATTCAATGGCGTGCCAAGCGAGTCAACCAAGACATGCGTGAACCGCTGCCTCAGAATGCTTTTCACGTTCATGTCACGTTAGTATACTGTTGCCTTTGTTATCGTGCGGATGTTGTATAATTAATTTCTATTCGTTGATATTTATGGTGATGGTGTATTGTAAATTATATAATCCATTAGAAATTTAGCCAATAGCAATTACAAATTTTACGTAGTTACTATGTATTGATAAGCGATTATACTCTTGACGACGTGGTATAACCGTTTTGGTGTTTCGCCTCCTCCAACAATGCGAACTATGTCATGGTAACGATAGTTTTAACATTTGTCAATAAACGTCAAAAAAAAAAATGGAACGCTTCGGTTCAAGCTCTGAATTATATAATCAGTTATAATATCACAAGAGCATAGAAAATATTCGATTATACTTCCGAGTACGATTACATAATGAATTAATTTTTTTTTGACGTTTAAATTTTTTTTGACGTTTATTGACAAATGTTAAAACTATCGTTACCATGACATAGTTCACATTGTTGGAGGAGGCGAAACACCAAAACGGTTATACCACGTCATCAAGAGTATAATCGCTTATCAATACATAGTAACTACGTAAAATTTGTAATTGCTATTGGCTAAATTTCTAATGAATTATATAATCGTATCGAATACCACTCGAGCAAACGAAAATATTCGATTATACTAACCTCCTCACTCGACGTATATCCTTAAAACACCACTTCAGCTACGCTGTCGTGGTGTTTCGCAGAATACGTCTCGTGACTCGGAAGTATAATCGAATATTTTCTATGCTCTTGTGATATTATAACTGACAATTTAATTTGTTGCTTTTTAATAACTAGTACGCCTATGTCCCGCGGCTCAGTTCTAACCCTACTCATGAACCTATTTACAATGGCGCAGAATCAGATGTGACTTAGGATAAAATAATATGTAGAAAAAGTAGGTACTTTAAAAGACTTAAAAAAACGTACATTTTTCAACATCAATGCAGATTGCACCTTTTCAAAATATTTGCATGAACGTAAGCATTTACATGAAAAACAATACGCATCATATTTAAGAAAAATTATAATTTTCACCAATACATTAACTGATATAATATTACAGTCTAATGGGTTTTTCACATTCGAAGAGTTTTTTCATATAAAAAGACCAACAATTGGATATACCCTACATCTCCGCCACTGTGTATGAGGAAAATCTGTTCTTCCACAAACTTATTACAATCGATAATCTAGAGACCTGCGCCAAAGTTTTACTTACATCTGACTGATAGACTTGAATATAACGATGCGTATTTATCACCCTGTAGCTTTTTCACTAAGTGACTTTTATCTCTTGTGCATAAGAAATTTTGTGCCTAACATTTTTCCCATTTCCCGTTTTAGTTTATCATCACGTTTTAGAAAAGAAAGCGGCCTAGCGATTTGACATTCATGTCATTGATAAGAAAAATCAAGTGATGTTGATCGCGGTTAGAACTTGAATGAATGACCATCCGAGGAAGGCCCGCGATGCTCGTCCACTTTCTAGTGGTCTGTATGTCGGTGTATTCACAGAACCTATACAAATTTAGACGAGGTTTGTATAGGAAGACATACCATCCCCCGGAGAGAATGTAAAATCGCTGGTCCTTTGTCTAACCAATGTTAGGCAAGTCAAAGATCCCTACGCCATGACAAAATGGGGGTTCGGCAGAATTTCCAGGTTGTTTGTCTCCTGGTGTCGGTGTTTAGCCATAGAAAAATAGGCCAACGCAAAATAACCAAATAAACAGAAGAAAGGACAAAGTTATTTCTTTCAAAATTTTAATGGTGCTTTAATATTGCAAATTAAGGATCAAACTAAAATACTACTTTTTATCTCCTTACAAATTCAGGGAGTAACTTTAAAATCTAACAGGTATTACCAGATTTTTATGATCCTTGACTATTTTTTGATTTGCATCTCATCATCATCACTGTTGAGGTTGTGAAATTAATAGCTACCAAAAATTTAAATAATATTTTTTGGACGATTGTAATACTAACCTTCGGCCATTGATATTTATCTCATACCTACTGGAAGAAACGAACTAATTGATTTTTGAAAACATTTAAAAACTGTTATGTACTAAAACAGAAACCCACGTTACACATAAATTTCAAAATCTCTCAACTCTCAAAACGCTGTGCGCCTTGCGGACGCTAATAATATGCTGAAATTATCAGACGTAATATCAATGCAAATTTCTGCTTTGATGAACACGTCACAGTAAAAATAAAACCTGTTTAAGTTATGAGATAGGTAGTAACTGAAAGCACCCACTCGCAAGTCTATTTATAGGATTCAACTGTATTGTTTGGCGAGCATGGCGTGTGGTAACATTTTATAAATATAGTGTAACAAGCGCTAAAGCTAACCATCATTTAAAAATTTATGGCTCTCTTAACTACTGTTGAGGGCATTCTGTCTATAAGGAATGCTTTAATGTGACGGTAACCGGTTTTTTTGTGAACTACGTAAAAAATACCTACCGGGTAATTACAGTTAAAGCAAGTAAAGGAGAATGCAAATTAATAAAATAAGGTCTGACACCTAATAGGACCCACATGTTGAAATTCCTGTCAATACAAAAATATATTTGCCGTAAGCGAACAAAAGTAATAGTGTTTTTAATGAACATTAGGGTGGGTTTAGGGATCCTGATAGCGGGTCCGCCCCCACCGAGCTTAGCCCGAGAACAAGAAGGACAATTCAAAGAAGTTTTAGTACAGTTTAGGTCGTTCGCTGCCAGTAGGTAGCGTTGGCTGTTTGAGAACACGTACAGTGCCGGCCCTTTGAAAGTGAACAACTCTTAAAAGTAAATTATCTATAATTGATCTTTGTGAAGCTAACTTGAAAGTGTCAGTTTCAAATCGGCTGTCATTATATCAAATTTAATGTGTCTATCATCAGGTCAGAGGACTTTGAGAGCCAAAGTAAAACACAATGTTGTTATCAATGAACCATTCTGACGCAACTCTTGAGGTGTGAATTGAACAATTATCCTACTGGAAAGTGAAATTCTGAGTGCATGGTCACGGATGGCAGCATAACATTTTTCATTATGCGCACATAGCTCAGTCCATTGAGGTGCTCTTCCATCCTCCAACAAACACCAGGCCCTTGACAGCTTATCCAAGCCCAAAGGTTAATGGCGAATCTTCCATTGCGCTTTGTGGATTTCACATAAGGTTCCGAATATCTTGTATTCTCCGGTCGATAGACACTGAACCATCGGAGCAAGACTGAAAACTTTTCTCGTCCAAAAATATACCTAACATTCTCCCAGAAGGTGTCTGGTCTTCCTACAAATTATCTTGCTAACTCTAACCTCTGTTCTTTATCCTGGGGAGTCAAAGCAACTTTATTTGAGGCCATATAATACTTCAGTACCGAATCTTTCACCCGCTTCCTTGCAGTTCGCACTGATCCAGGAAATTTCGTCTCAAAGGAAACCGTTACTGCCGTGTCAAAAGGATTTCTTCTTAGGTGGCCAAGGAATAGATTATCTTCTTCAACGGTGCTTACTTTTCGACGCCCACCTCCATGAACATAACTCACGTGACCCTCCGCATTCCATTTGAGTTTAAATATGCTGTTTTTGCATACATGCAGATCATCCGCAATGACCAATCATTCTGAAGTACAGTTATAGCTCTCACTTTCTCTGGTTCTGTTAAACGCAGCATCTTGAATTAACAAACAAATTCATTAATGATACTGACATTCATAATAACAATAGTAGACCACATCACATTAGAAAAATAAATCGCCCACTTTCAAAGGGCCGAGCCGGCCACAAAAAGAAACGAGTTTAACTATGACAATACTGTAATAAATAAATGCAATAATAATAATAAGTCCCCAAAATTTGCCTGCATTCATCAACCTTACTTTAACCAGTAGCGTAGCCTATAATCCCAAGGTTTACATGGTTTTCGAGATGAGTATTGCGGTAGACAAGAAGTAAATACTATGAAAATAATTATGTAGTAGTAGTAGTGTTTTATTTTATTTAAAGCATGTTTGCATAAACTAATACTTATTTCTCAGCTCGAATTGTGTTCCGTTCGTTGTTTGGGTTTGGTGTAATTAAATTAAATTTTAATATTATGTTATGTCTTTCCTATGAAAATCATTTCAGCTGTTAATTTCCTGTTCTAAGTTATACATGATTTCCGAGACGAGTGTTTCGGTAAATAAGAAGTCATCATTCTGTACTAGTGGGAAATTTTTTATTTGCATAGCATATTTGTACAAATTAAAAATACGTATTTCTCACTTCGAACATTTATAACTGCCAGTATAGTATAAGTTCTAAAGATAATCTCTAGTAATTTATTAAAAGAAGATATCTTCTATACATATTTTGACTCGTTTAAAACTACATTTTTGTACCATACATTTAAAACACAAACAGGTTTCTTTGGAGAATTATTTTCTTCAGGGAAACTATCTCTTAATTTTTATTCCGATAACATCATTTTTGGCAAAGACGCAATTATGTCTACAATTTAAACCAACCGTAAAAATAATTTAAAGTACGCTGGTGACGTGGATTATATAATAAATACAAAGTTAATTCCGACATATCGGCCCCGAGACCATTCACGTGCAAAGCTGGAATCGAAGTGATGCTGTCCTCCATTACAAAAAAAATGCTCATTATGTGTCTGGACCTGCCAGAGATTAATTTCATCGGACCCGAATTGCTTGACCGGCGCATCCATTCAAGTAGTATACTAGGGGCCTCCGGCGAATGAAATCACATACCGGATTAAGTTTTATCGTTTTCCAGAAATTACCTACTTTGGGACACTTGTTAGGAAGGCAAATAATTCACTTGTAAGGTGGCTTCTTCCTGGAATTTATCTCCACGTCCAAAAGGGCACAATTACAATTAGTGTCAAGTTGAATTTATTTACCGAAAAGGATAGAATAGGAGATAAAAGGTTTTACTTTACTACATCTATACAATATGTTCTTGGTACAAGAACAATAAAGGAAATTGTGTCATGCTGTTTAATAATATATTTAAGAGATAAGACACAAAAATATCATTTGATCTGTTTATACACGAGTATTACTATTTAATAAATATATTTTAAGTATAACTATGATATTGAAACAAATCTTAAAAAGAAATTCCATTTTTTAAGTAAATAATAAAATGTAAGTAATTTCCCTCAGATAATTCAAATCAATTACCCAGAAATAGTTTTGAAAACATACATTTCAAATTTGGTTCAAAATAGAGAAGCTTGACAGCTTGATTTACGTACCGCTCTCTTCATCAGAAGAAATTCTGAAACTGTGCATGGCTTGTAGTGATTAGCCCATGTCGTTCTGGCCCCTAATATTTGCAGATGATTCTTTTCCAAATTCCTGTTACTTCCAACGTGTCATCTTCAGTGGAAATATCTAGATTTTTTTGAATTACTAGTGCCTCCATATAGTCTTGGGTCTTGTGTTTAGATTTCCTTCTGATGGCTCGTTCGATATTTCTATTCGTGTATCTATTTACTCTAAGGGCAGACCGTAAGTGATGTAGTTCTGGCTCTCACATAGTACGTACTGACATACTAACGAGTTGAGAATACCTTGTTTCTGGGCCTCATCATCACCCAGGTGATGAGATTAGATCAGTGTTAGATATTTACTCCTAAACTTCGGTGTATACAGCATTGCATGTCCATATAAGTATGGGTATAAAGGAGCACAAGTTTCACACGAAGATTAACAACCTTGGAAAATCAGTAGTTGTGGAGCACAGGGAGATGCAGACACGCATAGAAATAATACAGGAATTTTGGTGACAAAGAAACCAATGACGATGACAAGCCATCCACCGGAACGCAGTGCATACAACAAATATAATATCACCCACATGACATAATCCCACTTTCCAAGTTTTTTCTAAAGAGAGTGATGTGTCGCGAAACGTCCAACTCGGCAACAAGCCCGGAATTTGTTCAACTAGTGCCTTTGTATTAATTACGTACCTGCATGTATACAGGATGTTAAAAAAAGATTGTAAAATATTTCAGGAGGTAATAGTATGAACCAAAAGCAGAAAAGTCTTAATAAACATGGGTCCGCAAAGTAACGGTTGCGGAGATATGGACCACTATTCGTTTTTCAAACATTTTATTTTATTAGGAATAAACCGACAAAGGAAGCTTTTAACAAACAAAAAACAAAGTTACAGAATATGTTCAAAGTGCCCTCCGTCCATTTCCAAGCAGGCACGACATCTTCGTTTCAACGATATTCGAACTCTTTCGAAAACACCCTCCTTGGTTTGGATTTCTTGACACTTTTGATTAATCCGTAGCTGCAGCTCTTCCAGGCTATTTACAGGAGTACCATACACTAATGTCTTCAAATATCCCCAAATAAAGAAATCTAGAGGGTTCAGATCAGGCGATCTTGGAGGCCATAAAACAGGTCCGGCCCTTCCTACCCATCTATGTGGAAAAGTTTGGTGTAAATGCTCTCTAACGACCATGGAAAAATGAGCTGGAGCACCATCATGCTGGAACCACATTTGTTGCCTCTGATTCAAAGGAATGTCTTCCAAAAACTCATACAGTGTGTTCTGCAGAAAGTTGAGGTAAACAGCGCCTGTTAATCGGTTTGGTAAAATAACAGGACCTAGAAACCTGTCACCTACAATACCCATCCAAATGTTTAATGAAAAACGTGCCTGATGTCCAGATTCTATTAGAGCATGAGGATTTTCGTCGGCCCAAATATGCGTATTGTGAAAATTAAACACTCCATTTCTTGTGAACCCGACCTCGTCAGTAAAAGGAATGTTTGCAAGAAAACGAGGGTCTTCAGCATCATGACGTAGAAACCAGCGGCAAAAAACCAAACGTGCTTGATGATTATTTATTGGATTTAAGGCCTGTACTCGTTGCACATGGTATGGATAAAGCAGTTGCTCGTGAAGGATTCTCCAAACAAGAGAACCACTAATTCCTACTTCGGCTGATATTCTCCGCACACTCGTACCTGAATTCTGCTCTACCAGTGCTAGAATTTCTTCTTCTGCTCTAGGAGTGGATACCAACCTTGGTCTTCCGGATGGCACTGTTTGCTCAAGGAACCGGTATCACGCAATCTTTGGTGAATTTTTCCAAACATGCGTTGTGAAGGAATCTGGCGATTTGGATAAGCGTCAACATAAAGACGTCGCGCTTCGGTGGCGTTCCCATTAGCACGACCATACATGAAATGCATGTCTGTTAATTCTGCGTTAGAGTAACCAGCCATTGTGCACTGAGAACAACTGTCAAATACGTACTGTTTATTTCACTAAACATCAACCAAGAAAATACACAACGTTTTTGCAAAGTAAAAAAAGGGGCTAAAAACATAAAACATTCCATATCTCCGCAACCGTTACTTTGCGCACCCATGTTTATTGAGACCATTCTGCTTATTTTGGTTCATACTATTACCTCTTTAAGTATTTTACACTCTTTTTTAACACCCTGTATTTAAAAAAAAATGTATTCATGTCAAGAAGTCTGGAGCTTTATTCTGTTAGTAACCGATTAGAAACTATGTTACACATCATATTTTTGAGGAAATGTAAAGCCTTTAGAAGCTGCAACTGAATCAGAAAAGTATAACATCGATATCTTCCCAAAAAGTAACAGAAAAAGGGCGGGATGTGTCAGTATGCGGACAAAGGAAATTGCCAACACTACCTTGGACACAATAGAGCGTATGGCCAAGGTCAAAACAATCAAAACGATAAAATCAAGAAAGTTAAGAAGGAAGTAGTTACCATTTCCAAGGAACTACACACTGATCTCATTCAAAGTAACACTATATACCGTAGCTTTATTGCTTTCCAAAGATCCATAAACCGAACGTACCACTCCAACCAATAGTGAGTGCAGTTGAATGTCAAAAGGTACATCAATAAGATCAACGGAATCCAACTAGCTCCAGATAATATTCTAATGATATTCTTTCGCGTAACGGTGTTGTTTAAAAAACTGGAAATTAAAAAGAATTTCATCGAAGTCAAACCGCAGGAAACAATGGTAAGTGTTTGGTAGACTTGGCAATAACGTGCACCAGATAGAACTTGAACAAGGAGCAGGAACAGTCATGGGCGGCTCATATCTACAGGGTGGGCCATTAGTGTGAGAAAGTAAAATAACTCCCTTGTTACTCATAATACAGAAGAAAAGTTTATATAAAAGTTATACAGAATAAAAAAACCTAAACTACAAAATTAATTTGATACATACAGGGTGATGAGTAAAAACGGGACACGCCAAATATTACATTTTTTAAATGGAACACCCTGTATATTTTTAAACATGGATTTCCGAGAAAATTCTATATATGGCAATATAAACATGGAAAAAACATGACCTCGAAGAAGTTGTATTAACTTTCAGCTACTAACACTTGGAACAAAATAATTAGACAGAGTTATAGGCAAATGTTAGACAAAGGCTCCTATATTAGCTAATACCGATATTTTATACAGGACATTTTTTATAATACGATCATTTTTAGAAAGTTTAAACTTGATTTTCTAAAATTTTTCAAATGGAACACCCTGTATTATATTGTCTTATTTTATTCACGTATCGGTCCACTTCAACTTTTATTAAGCATGTTCTATATCTAAAATTGTTAGTTTTTAAGATATAGCAACATTTCTGAAAAAACTTAATTTTTATTATTTTATAGAATACCTACCACAAATAAATATTAACTAATAAAATTAACTCAAAATGGAATGATAAATTATGAACTGACAAGTTGACACAATGTGACAGTTTTTTCCGAAGCCATTTCGTGCGACCGAAAATAATAAAAATTAGGTTTTTCCAGAAATGTTGCTATATCTTAAAAACTAACAACTGTAGGTGTAGAACATTCTTAATAAAAGTTGAAGTGGACTGATATGTGAATAAAATAGAACAATAAAAAATGTACTGTATAAAATGTCGATATTAGCTAATATATATTTGCTTAACATTTACCTATACCTCTGTCAAATATTTTTGCTCCAAGCGTTAGTAGTTGAAGTTAATACAACTTCTTTTCTTCTTTTCCAAAATTCGAAGAATTTTCTACATAACTTGGCAACCCCGCACTAAAATGTTAAACTGTTTATATTGTCATCTATAGAATTTTCTCAGAAATCCATATGTTTAAAAATATACAGGATGTTTCATTTATAAAATGTAATATTTGTAATATGTCCTGTTTTTACTCATCAACCTATGTGTTTCAAATTAATTTTGTCCTTTAGGTTTTTTGATTTTGTACAACTTTTATATTAACTTTTTTTCTGTATTATGAATAACAAGGGAGTTATTTTACTTTCTCACACTAATGGCCCACCCTGTATCTAGAAGCCGTCGAAAAGGTCTTAGAGTCTGCAATTCTAAAACTAAAGTGATGGTTTTCTGGACCACATTAATAAAAACTTACCTACATCCGAGCATCAGCCTCATCACAGAGTGAAGAGTAAGGTGATATGTAAAATGCTACACCGATGAAATAACCAACCCGGAAATTGTTCATCTATTGCCATGAAATTCTACGAAACATTAAAAAAATTTTATTTTTAACGAACTTTCGTTCGTTTCATTTGGTTAATTGTAAATAAATAACTGAATCAAATCAGATTTCAAAGATCAGAAGTCAAAGGTAAATTTTGTTTCGATGATATTTTGAAATATTCACACTCAATTCACATGTTATCGATCAGAATTATTTATTGCAAAACAATTTCAAATCGAAGTGCAAAATGTAGGAAATAATTTTGAAAATGACAATACAATTGTTTTCAAGGAGTGATTTATCACGTTTAAATAATTTAAGGAAAGACAATATGAATATTATTAATAGTTTTTTGATATTGAATGGTAACAATTTTTCAAAATATTAAAGCGTTAACCGCATCAAGCTGTCGGAGCAGCAAGAAATTCCTATTACTTGTAAGAGGAAAGCACCATCATCTCACTACAATAAAAAAATGTGAAAAGATCAAATCCTTGATAGATAAAGTGTACTAAAATAATGAAGAAAAATATATAAAATAAGAAAATTAGAAATAAATTAAAATTATGATCAGTCCTTAAGAGTAACATAGTTAAAACCTTGTTAATATACATATATAACTACAGAGATGTATTAGCAATCAAAAATATATCTTATAACCCTGGATTTCCTTTTAGTCTCAGATTTTTTTTTTAAATAATGAAAATAGAAATGTAAGAATGTCTTTCATATCCTTAAAAAATCTTCCATTCCATCTAAATTTACTTCGATATTTGTATCTAACATATCAAAAGGCAATTTAAGAGGTATTGGAAAACGAACTGGAACAACTACAACAAAAAATTCGTCAAATAAGTTTTTTTAAGGATAATATTTATTTTTTCGACAATCATTGAAATTTGTAATGGAACCGAGTAAGGTTTCAAAAAAACTGAGCAATAACATGGAAATTAAATTGGTACAAAAATGGTAGGGTATCTTTAAATAGTCGAATGAATAAATATTTTTTTAAAGAGCCTTTAATTGGATACACCTAGAAATATACGTTTCAATAAACAACTCTGGTGTTATTTTTTTAGTTTGAGTTTGATATTTTCTTTAGGTTGAGCTACAATCAGGATGATCAATTTCGATTATCGATTCTAAGCGAACATAGTAGAAATGATTTTAAATATCAAGTGTGATGTTATGTAATTAAATAAACATATACTTTAGTGCAATGATGGAATGGAAATAATGAATCATCTCAGATACAAGTGTAGGGTGTTGGACAGTTTTTGGGCTGGCTGTCACATCGTTGGTTTAAATTTCTTGACAATTCGAGAGACATATCGCTTTATTATTTAAAGGAAACTTTCGAAACGTTAAGAAGTCTAAACTGAAGGCCTGGAATCCAAACTACAAGGTGCTATTTTGAAGTCATCATTGGCGATTCTATTGTTTTTGCCAAAATTCATATGTCGCCCTTCCATTAAATTGATGCAACGAATTAAGTTATATTTTTCTTTTCAAACTATAGTAAATTATGAAATTTAAAATAAGAATTCCTGGAAACAATTTCAAAGGTATATTGTCACATATATTTTAGTACATTGTTGCCATATTTGTTTTTTTCACTCTTATGTCTTATTAGTTATTTCTTTAATTCCTTCTTCTCTATTATTTAAGTTTTTGTTTCTTGTATTACTGGTTTTGCTGGGACCAATTTTTCGATTATTCTATCCTCTCCTGTTCTTTTGGTGTATCCGAGCATCTCGTCAGTTCTCTGTTTTACATGTTCTGTTTTAATTTTTATCTACAATCATGTCGAAAGTGACAGTATTTTACATAATTTCTAGTATAAAGAATTCATTATTATAAAAGTTTGAGCAACAACACGATTTCAGTTAAAAGGTCCATCAATAAGAAGAAAACAGTGTAACAGTAACAGCAAAGACATTGTTGAGATTGCTTGTTTATCTGACTCTTTGCAAAAAATTTAATTTGATAACGCAATTTTGTTTGGCATTGACTTTTCTACGTAAAATTCTGGTACCGTCGATGACTTCCGGCCATGCTTCTTCAACTTTAAGACGTCCCCTCCTGCATCTTGCATATGGTTATAGATGACCGTCTAAAACTATGACTCCTGTATTTCTGTCGATAGGTCAATTCAAGATATCTCGCAGTTTCACTTTGTATTTTAACAAAGATACCTATCCTCTCTACAGAACTTTTCGATACTGTAACTAAAAAATAATCGATGACGAATTGTGCTAGTGAAGCATCTGGACGAAGGCTACATTTACCAAAATAAGGCCAATGCCTTACCAATGTCTGATTGCCTACAATGTTTAATTGTTAACCATATGTAGTATGGTAGAAATTTTATCATAATCAGTTCAATGCATTTCAGTATCAATGCAGATTTCATTGTATTAATACATTGTTATCTAGCAGCAGAATGTTTACATTATTGTAGTGTACGGGTTCATTCAGAAGTAATGGTTGGTCGCCATTACAGGAAAACCGCAAGGGGGATCATGGCATTATTTTCTTGACTTCAAATCCCATTTTGGTAAATTTACCGTCCTAAGGACTGCAACGTTATCAAAATGATCTTTCCCAATTTCATAAAAAGTTTTGTCTATCATATGAAAGCCCTCCGTTTTCTTAACAACTTGTATTAAAAACGATTTTCGATGTCCCTTTCCTTTAAAAGATATAATGATATGTATAGTGAAATTAAATTCGAGCAGATCAAGCGTGTACTTGAGTTCGTTACCATTGTTAGAGAAACCAAATACTTTCAAAGTAAAAAAATTAATATTCAGTGAAAAAGTAGATGGTTCTCAATTTTGGGGGAGCTCTGAAACAAACTATTTATGCCAATAATGAATATAAATATTGAAAGTTTCCTGCTTTCTGTGAATATTCAACCAAATCAAATTTTTTAAAATAGGTTTTAAAAGTTCTTGGAAAGACGCTTCTTCTTAAAAAAACATATCGATGGGTCAATTAATTACGTAGTTATAGCCGATCAAAGTTAACCGTCATTTACACTAAATGAACTGGGACAATCGGGCTAATTTTTTTAAAAATACCTTTGGTATTCCGAATACTTACCAGGTCTAAGATTACAATACTTTTCATCATTGGCAACCTACTTTAAAACTTGTTTAAAGTTATTTATGCAAGCGAGAAATTCAAGAAAATCGTACGGGTGGTGGTGGTGGGGGAAGCAGAGAGCGCGGCCCTTCGGCCTGCTCGAAATTGAATCGGCGAGTTCAAAACCGCGACGCGCTTAAAAATTTTTAATATCTCAGCTTCTAGGGGTCCGATTTTGAAGATTTTTTTAAATCAATGTTTCGCGATTTAAAAGAACAATTAGCGTGTTTTTAAATACCTATCGTTAATAATAATTATTGGTCTTTCAACAGTCCGATAATTATTTATCTTTAAACTTCCTTTAATTATCAACTTTATTTTTCTATTGTATCAAAGGTTAAGTGCATAAATTTTTATACTGTTTATCAAAGATCAAAAACAAATTTATTTAAGTATTCTGAAATTGTTTAAACAACAATTATTTTCAAAATATGATGAAAATTAGTAATATAATGAGTTAATTTCTCATTTGCTTATATTTTAAACAATAAATAATATTTGAATTATACTTTGATCACAACAGAAATGATGATTAAATTAATAAATTAATTATAAAAAATCAATAATATTTTATTCATACTTAATTGCATTAATAAATCAGGATTTAAAAAATGTACAAAAATTCGACCAATGTTTAAAGCGCCAGAGCTCTCCCAATTGACGGATTCGAATTTTTTAACATATTTTGCCGCCAAAAGTTAAGCCCACGTTTTTTATGCGCATACAAAAATTCCTATTTCTAGCGATATTTGAAAGCCAAAAAGCCAAAAATTTCCGTGGATATACGATTCACCCAAACCAAAACAGATACCGCCTAGTCTAAATAGCCTTCACGGCAAATTAGACTAGAGAAAACGCTAATTATCCCAAAATCAACTATTTAGCAGTTACTACTTAATGGCTTAACACGGCAGTACATCTCTCGCGGTTTTCTACAGTTATTGGTTAACAAATAAATTGATTAACCCATCCTACTAATAATTGTCACTATTACCTTCATACAAACCGACACAAATAAGTTTACATCTGAGATAGCCTGCCCACACCCCGCATTGGACACGTCAAGGGAAACGCAGTTATCTCAAATCACCGCGCCTACTTCTTATTCCTTCTAATCGAATGCGTTCTTTCTCAATCTCACGTAGCTCTGCTTGAGTCGGTCACTTGTTTGTGACGGTCTGTACATTGTTTTAATGAAAAATACGTCATATTGATGTATTTTTTGTGCTCTCACTACCAGTCCTTCAACGTGTTTAATAAAGTTTAACATTTGTTGTTTTCTAACTGATCTGTTCAAACTAACTAATTCCTTTCTTTATAGAAGGTTACGGTACATGAAAATTTCTTCCAGAGATGCTCTCAAAGGCTCAATTACCGGAATTTTGCCCCTCGACTAGGTGATGTT
This sequence comes from Anoplophora glabripennis, assembly GCF_000390285.2. Classification (NCBI taxonomy): domain Eukaryota; kingdom Metazoa; phylum Arthropoda; class Insecta; order Coleoptera; family Cerambycidae; genus Anoplophora; species Anoplophora glabripennis. The sequence continues at coordinate 1,489,561 of NW_019416264.1, read as the reverse complement.
ATGACATTATCTAGCCGGGCGTCCAAATTAACTTGGACTCTCGCCCCACGCGGTCCTCCTGTATGCCGTGACCCAGTTGCCGCGTCTAATGACGACCTTTTTATTAATGACCCGAACGGAACGTCATCCATCCCGAATCACTTATCATGTCTGGGTTTACCTAAAAGATTCTCAAACAATCATTAGAGATCAGTTTGCGCAGTCCCGTAGACTGCGGCGCAAAAAAGGCACCAGGCGTGGATCCTTTGTGCGGTCGACATCGTCCTGAGTCCTGGTGAAATGCAGCCGACAAGAAAGCAGGTGTCCAGTGCTTGTGCGCGGACCTTTCGGGATCGGTAATCGCTATCAGATATGTAGTGTGCCGCCGATGACTTTACTCAGTCGTCTTGCCGCCTCCGACGCTGGGAACGCCGACAGAGCTGCCGCCTCCGGTCCCACAACGTGACTGCCTCTCTTTCGAGCACCAGGTTAGTCATATTTTTTTTAATTCGTATTATTATTATTCATGTTTTTTACGCAGTATGTATTCTATTTGTTTCTATATAATTCAACAATTAAATAAATATTTTTTTATTTAATTCCTCCACATTTTGAAAAAAAAATAAATAAAAATTTTAGCTTTTATTTCTTTGTTATAATAATTCAAATATAAAAAATACTATGTAAAATAAAAATTATAAAGCATCCCAATCTTAATTATCTAATCTTAATTTCGAGTATTCATTTTTCATAATTCATTATCAGATTATTTTTTATCTAACTTTTTAATATGTAACAAAAAAGTTCATATTTTACACTGATTTATTTTTCACATACCAGCTTAAAATTTAAATTTTAAATACATTTTCCTTTTTAGGAATAAAATGTAAAATTAACTGAAAATAAAACAGTTAAATACTGACGTCATATATTTGACATTAATTTAGAAAAAATATTATAACTCATGAAAGACATTATCACTGTCTATAGTCTTTTATTCCCCATAATATATATTTTTATTTTATTTTGTTTCATAGTAATATGTGTAATATTCGTAGAAGTATAAATTTATTATTACTTGTCAGTTTATTTGTTATGTACCTTATTCAAATTCTGAAACAAAAAATATAAATTTGAATTATTGAATAAATATAATCTTTAAATTTCATCTTAATTATAATATTAAGTAAATCATTTTTTTTATACCTAATTAAATTTATTATTATTAATTGTATTATTATTATTCCTATTTTTTGTGTATTTTATTCTATTTTTTTTCTGGTTAATTCAACTATTCAAAACACATTTTTTATTTCTTATTTACTTTTCCTAAATTTCGAAAATATTTAGAAATTTAAACTTTTGGGGCAATATAATTTTTTAATTATTTTTTGTTATAATAAAAAAGCCATTTTTCATATACTTACTTAAAACACATTCCAACTGCAATTAATTTTCATAAGAGATGAACATATTATATATTCTTTAGTCTTCAGTAAAAATTATTTTTAAAATCAAATTATTCAAATTCCACAAATTGTAATCATATTAATTTGTCCAACATTTTATTGCATAATAAAAAAAATCATATTTTTAATATTTTTTTTTATTATTTGATTTTATTTATTAGATCCTGTTTTATGATATAAATTATTTTTTAAATCGATATATTTATATATGCCTTAATCAACACAATAGTGTATTTTTAATTTTTCTAATGCATTAAACTTTGTTTTTTACTATGCTTTTTTAAATTGTTCTAAACTGAATTGCGATAACAATATTTTTTTCTGCCTATGTATGTATATGCTACAGAATTATTTATTGTGATATGTGCTAAAAATTAATATTTGAAAATAATTTACTAAAAATATATCAATTAGTGTAACACATTAAGTATTACTGTTTATAATTTTTGTCTGTGCCAAATCTATCTATTAATTTTTTCATTGTAATATAATTATTTAATAAGCATACCTGTAGATTTATTACATATTATTGCTTGTATCACGTCATGATTTTTTTGTCCGTGTTATATATTCTACTTTACTATTTTTCTATATAATTCAAGTATTCAGAAACTATATAAAAAATATAGTTATTTTTATTAATTATTACTTACTTCACTGAAATTTTGGAAAATAAAATTTGAACATTCTTGAATCAATATAATAATAATTATCTATTTCTATGTTACAATTATTGTCATTTGAATTATTTCTTTGTCATAGTTTTAAATAAACCATTTTTCATAGTTAGTGCCACTTTCATACTTGTATTATAATTCATAGTTTTTTGTCTATTTGTCTGTTGCGGTATGTGCTGTATTATTAATTTTCTGTCATTCAACTATTCAAAAATATATTTAAATTTATTTGTTTTTTCTTTATTCAAATTTTGAAAAGAAGTAGAAGAAATTAATTTTTAGATTAACGTAATTTTTTAATTATTTCTTTGACATAAATAATTTTTTTAATTCGTGATATTTTCATTGCCTATTACAATTCACAATTTTTTTATATAATTCGATTATAAAAATGTATTTGTTATTTATTTTGTTAAAGTATCACAAAAAAATTAAAAAAAAATTTCCGGATAAATACAAATTTTGAATTATTTCTTTATTATAATTTTAAATATACGATGTTTTTCATAGATAGTGATAGTTTCATTACTATTCACAAATTGTTTACCTGTGCCACGCATTCATTTTTTTGAGCTATTAAAAGCCATCTAAGTATATTTGTTATACAGGGTGATTCACAAATGGTGACCAATAATGAAACCTCGTATTCTCTGGTGAATTTTAAGGGGAGTGTTTCCTATAAAGTTTTTATCTAAGACGCTTCGTTAAAAAGCTACAGGGTGTTAAACTTAAAAAAATATTTTTATTTTTTTAAATAATTTAAAAACTGGCCAGTGAAAAAATTTGAAATTGAGCACATGTATTTATGTAAACATTGTCCAAAATCTGAGGCCTTTTTCTAAAATTTAGATGTTTCAGTTGTTTTTTTTGTTTTACTCGAAAATCAGACTTTTTTCGGAAAACATAAGAGAGTAGTAATTTGTACAAAATTGAAAGAAGAATCTGAAAATATACCGTAAAGTAGTGGCGTATACTATTTTATTTAGAAAAATATGCCACCGATACCCTGTATCTCCGCCACTGGAGCATGTAAATTTTAGGAAAAGCCCCCAGATTTAGGACAATGTTTACATAAATACATGCCCAATTTCAAATTATTTCACTTACTAGTTTTTAAATTAAAAAAAATAAAATATATCTTTTGAAGTTTAACACCCTGTATTTTTTTAACGAAGTTTCCTAAATAAAAACTTTATAGGAAAGACTTCCCTTAAAATTCACCAAAGAATACGGGGTTTTATTTTTGGTCACCATTTGTGAATCACCCTGTATACTATTTTAATATCAGCAAAAATTATTTTTATATGAAATTATTTTTTTAATTACTTCTGTGTTATAATATTAAATAAACAATTTTTTTTTATAATTGGTGATATTTTCATTACTTATATTACTATTTACAATTCGTGTCTGCACTATTCAAAAAAATATCTAAGTTAGGCACCTTCAGTACGATGTTTGCTAATTATAAAACTACCGAATGATCTGTAATGCTATAGCTAAGATGAACTTTAATGAAGTCTTGATTTCAATTTAATATGTGAACACATTAAACTCAATAAATATATTAAAATATCTTTACCTCTTATTAAAAATTACTTTGGTACATCATATAAATGTCAAGATTCTATTCACTGTAAAAATCCAGATACATTTTTATAAAGGTTATATATTTAGGGTCCTCTTTGAGAAAAATATTACATAAAATCTCAGTAAAATTATTTTCCACAGGTGAAAGACCTTTTCCTGACCTCTGACAGTTACAAAGGGATTTCTCTGGAACACGAATTGATAGCTCTATACACAAACTTTTTAATATTTCATGAGGATATAAGTATTTGATTTCCTAATAACAGAACTTTTTGGAGGTAGACGAAATCCCTTTTAGCAAAAATTCTGAACGTATTACATTGGAAAAGCATAGCTATACACTATTTCATTTTAAATTGTATGTATGAAATAAAAACAACAAAAAGATAAAATATAATTTAAATACTTTATTTCCTTATTATTCTGAAAATAAACTGTTTTCCATATGTTTTCTTTTATTGTTATAGTTTAATTCTTATAATTTAAATCTTATAATAATTACAAAATTTTCGTCATACCGATGTTACATTTAAAATAAAGATAAAAAATACTAGGGACTAGGGGTTGATTCACAATCACATATCAATTACTTTATATACAACATATTCCACCCTTGGTTGGCACCCTTTGCTAGAATTTGAATGTCTTTTCCCAAGAATTTTTTAGAATTTAGATCAATGGCTATCCCTCTAAACATTTCAAGGATTAGTTCATAATTTTTCTTGACTTTAAACACTGAAAGAGGTGATAAAGTTTAGAAATTTTTAGCACTTAATAATATCATTAAAGTTTTTTAAGCATTATAGAAATAACTCAGTGTTTGATCTGAAGAAAAATATAAGTTATTCATAACATTTAGGATAATAAACAAGATTTAAAGAATTGAGACATTTGGCTAAAAAAATAAGAGCCAAGAAGTATTAATTAGGTCTTCTTCCTATAATTTTTTGACAATGTGCATATGATACGAAAAACTAGTTTATAATTTCATTATAAGGAGCTTGATATGAAAAAATAAAACAAAAATTTTATATATAATGAAACAGTATCGACTAAATTGAAATAATCCTGCTACCTGTGAAGATACCATGCATCAGAACAATGGAACTACTACAACATGTTTGTTGCATTGTTTTATTTATGTGTCTGTGCATCTTTATTTCTGACAGGTACTTAATAATTATATTTCTGCAAAAGCGCGTCAGTTGTTCCTTTCGAAACTGACAAATATATTTGTTGTGCATACAGAACTAATAACTATCGGCAGCGGAATCTATAAAGTAGACTGTGCAAGTTTAATCTGTTGTAAGAAACGAATACTTAGACAAATTTAATCTAAACTTACAGTGTGATTTTGATGGTACTGTTCAAGTCTATAAAAACGTCTCACATTAATTATAAGTAGGTACTAAATAACTTCATATCTGTTAACGACAGAAGAAGATCAACTTTTCATTACACAGCCACACAAAAAAAAGTTGTCTGTACTTTTTATGCGACATATATTATCCGTAGTTTTTTTGGCCTCCTGATCACCAATCCGGTGTCAGACTTGATCTATTACATAATAGGAATTTTCTAACCTCAAAAAGAGGTCAAAAATAACAAAAATTCACGAAAAAGTGCTAGGAAATTTTTTTTATATTCAAATGTTCATTTATATGGTTAATACCCCGCCGAACATGCATTCGCAAAAAACGGGTGAATTAAAGTTAGATATCACGAATTTGAAAAAAATAACAGATTCGCGCCAAATTTGGTATACGGGGGTTTTCTGGGTCGCTTATCACGGATCTGAGGCCATTTTGTAAAATTCAAGTTGGCGGATTCAAGATGGCCAACCAAATTTTCAAAAAATAAGACATTCGCAACAAATTTGGTATATGTACCTACTTAGAATTGTGAAGTTCATTTTGTAATATTTTTGTTTACTTTATAACCTGAGTACCCAATCATGTTTTAATTTAATTTAATTTTATACCTATCTTGTTCATTTTTCTGTAAAAGATCTATTCACGGGTTTTCTTGAATTTTGGAAAATTGACCTTATGATCAACGACCCCAAAAACTCCCTTATATCAAATTTGGAGCAAATCTATAATTTTTTGAAAATTTGGTGACATTTTGGAGCCGCCATCTTGAATTTTGCAAAATTGACTTCGGATCCGTGATCAGTGACCCCGAGAACCCCCGTTTACCAGATTTGGCGCGAATTTTTTTAAAATTCGTAATATTCTTCCTTAATTGACGCGTTTTTTTGAGGTTAGAAAAAGAACCATCAATTCTGACCGCTGATTCACATTTGGCGAGGTCTTAACCATATACCTAAATGAACTTTGAATATAGAAAAAAAAATGTTTGTATTTTTCCTAGCACTTTTTCGTGAATTTTTGTTATTTTTTACGTGTTTTTTGAGGTTAGGAAATTCTTGTTATGTGATAGCTCAATTCTGACACCGGATTCGTGATCAGAAGACAAAAATACTACGAATGACATATTATATGTCGCATGAAAAGTAGACAACTTTTTTTTGTGTGTGGCTGTGTTATGAATCCAGGAACACTATTGGTGCATACAGAATGAGATATTTCTTACTTTTCTTATACAAGTAATAACGTATTCAAAAAAGTAACCCAATAATTTTTTTATTTCTTTATAATTCATCATCAGTACTATAAAACTTACCTTTCAGAGACCCTCAGACAAAACAAATCCAGTGGATTTAAATCAGCTGAACGTGGTGGCTAACCTTCATGTTCAAATAGCGCTAATAAATGCAAATTCGTCTATAGATTTCTGGGATATAAGATATTCTTTTATTCAAAATCGTGTTTCAAAAATTAAGCCTACTTAGAAAAAAGTTTGTAGAATCAGGTACATTTATTTTTCTATAAAGAATCCTGTTAATTTATAATTTAAAATGCACTGAAAATAATTTTTTGTAATTTTACTAAAATAATGGGGTTTTCGCAAAATATTTATAACTGGTACAAAGTATGGCTTTGGTTATTTATAGAATTTTTGTAAATTTTCAACGTGATATTACAGTAGTTTTTGTAAATTTTTAGTGTACTTTTATAATATTTTTTTATTTTATATTGTAACATTTTTGTATTTTTTAAATATTTTTTATTTATTTATTTTTTATTTGATACCTACTATTTACTAGTAATTTCACAATTGTGAAAATAATCGCAATGTAAATATAGAATTTTCATATAATTTGTGACTGACCCCATTTTAGGAACTATTGTGTTTAAGTCGGTCGATAGCCGCACGGTTTAAGGCGTCAGTCCTTTAATCGTGTGCAAATTTCTGCCCGGGTTCGATTCCCGCGGCCGGTAGACCGTAGATTAGCTATGCTTGTACGGAGGATTGGCACCCTCTGTGCAGGTATGGTAGGGTGAAAGAATGTTGGCTTGGGTCAATGTGAGAGATTGACACCGGTTGGCATTTGACCACCCCCCTAATTAATGAGGTTTTCCAGGTTTCCCTCATTCATGCACTGAATGGTGGTTAGGGCCTACCAACATAAGTCGTTCCTGGGCGCAAACGCGGCCTGCCTAATAATAATATGTCGCCTCCTCTCCCGCACAAGTCTCCGACTTATGGGCTGATTCTCGTAATTAGAATCAGGAGTAGAGATATTATTATTATTATTATTATTGTGTGAATTTTATGACAAATGTTTTTTCCGTGTATGTGCAACTAAAGAGCACTAAGCACATGAATTCTACTATTTAAAAAAAACTACATTTTTATTTGTTGTTAAATTTATAACTTTCTTCTTTAGAGTCGGAATTGTTTGGGATCGATGCCCGCATCTGGATATATTTTCAAGTAGTACCTTTGCACAAATTTTAGAACACGTTATGCGTCCCTTGGTTATTCCAGATTAAAAGGGAAGTAACGGGCAATGGCAATTTGGAAAAGTTTTGGTAAAATTTCGTCACTGAACAACTTACTTATTTGATTTGCACCTTCAATAGAAGGGACACTTTACATTAATTCCTCTATTTAGGTGCCTATTATAATATGTATGCTTAAAAAATCTCCTAAAAAAATACATAAAAGAATGATGGACGTCTTTTGTCAAGCAAGTGGGTGAAAAGTATAATGTCGTACATGACATTCATATCTTTAATTTAATCTAACAAATAGAAGGTGCCTATAATAAATTAAAATTACCTGATCACACCAAACTCCGCATTGCTGCACTGGACAATTTGTCGACAACTGAAATTTATGGCTGGTCGCCCAGTCCGGCTGTGTTTGTTTGCCGTCTGCCCGCGCGCGCATTCTTCAACTGGGTGACCAGACCTGTATATGGGTATGGCTAAATAAATTTGGGAACAAGTTTTTCAAATATTTCAATGCCGAATTGTTGTGTAGCGACCGAACCTGGTGCATACCGCCAAGATCTTTGGTCTTCAATTGAGACAGTATACGACATTTTAGGCTAAATTACAATATTTCCAAATTCATTTTTTTCAGAGTGAAATAGTTTCATTCCACTTTTGATACATGAGCACTGTTTTCTGTTATGACCTCCAGGTGCTCCATTCCAGATAAATCTGCAAAATGTTTTGGGCATAATATTCAATCGAAAATTTAATAGAAATAACTTACCTCTAGTGGCTCACATCTTTTAAAGTGTTAATAACATGGCTCAATATATCCCTACCTATATTTATATTTTACGGTTCATAAAAACTTGTTTGATTGCATACCACGGAGCGTAATCTGCATTAAAAATACGGCAATTAACAACATATTATCACATAATACGGGACATAATACGGGGCTAACTTAATTAATCAATTCATTCATGCAGTCATTATTGATTAGCAGGTGCAGATGCACCATTTCAATAATTCGGAACAGGTATGCACGCCTAATGATACGACAATAGCAGCCCGCCTCTGTTGTTTCATTAATAAATTCATGAGCACCGTAAATTATTTCATATTTCGCTAGTAAAATTAGAGTGGATACAAAATGGTTTCGATTTGTTTTAGTTATGTGAAACCCAAAATTTTCAATTTACAAGTTGAAATTCAAACTGTCGTGTCCCTTCTAAAACTAAGGATAGGGACGCTATTTTTAATTTGTAAAAATTTTTGAAACGATCCATGCCCGTCCACTGAGATTTTTTGACGTCAGAGTACTGGACTGGCTCGACTTGAATATTTAATACGAGAGTGGTGTATTTAAATAAGTATATACAGTGTGTCCCAGAAGTAACACAAAAAATTCGTATTTTATTTTGTATTGCGTTTTCACAAAAACACTAAAACACGTCAATTAGTAAATAGGAATTGTCATTTTGTTACGTTGCTGAAACCTTTTTTGCGCTATGTTTCATAAACCTATGACGTCATCGACATTTTATTTAAATAGCACTACCTAGTGTGTGGATTTTCAGTGACAGCTAGACATAATATTTTGCCTAGCATTTTTCGTCACAGTCGTTGGCCTTCCAGATCTAGACAGATCACTAACATGTCCATCGTCAAATTAGCGTACTAATCTGCATACTGTAGACGGAGGTATTGGTTGTTCTGGATACTTGGCATTGAATAATTGACATACTTCATAACTACAGATCCTATCTCCGTATCCAACCATAATTAGGATTTCAGTTCTTTGTTTCTTATTCAAACGCAACACCATCGTAATGTAAAGTTATGGTATTTGTAATTTGTAGCTGTCACAATGATATGAGGCACTATTGCATTCGCTAACTGTCGTCTTCAAAACAATGCTTCTACAGGGTTCTTCACAGCAAGTGACGTTTGAGAGGAATCAAAGACAATATGACTCTGACATTTTGTTTGCGGGAGTTATCAGATATGTTCTCTTCAATGAAAATAATGCCATCAACGTAGTACTTCCGGTTATACCGGAAGTAGCTGCCAACTTCGTTGTTTTAAATGGAACACCCTATATATTATTGCATTATCGACAAGATAAATTAAAAATAAGTCAAATATGTTAAAGCTTCCCTGTACCTAAATCTAACCATTTTCGAAATAATGGACATTTTATAAAAAATTTTTCATATGCAAGCGTTTCAAAAATTCCTTATAACTTTCTTCGTTCTGGTAGCTTTCATTTGCTTTTCGGAATACACAATGAACATAAGATGCATTACCTTCTCCTATCAAAATTACTTGAAGAAAATTATACTAAGTGTCCCATTTTTCACGTTACACTTTGAAAACTTAAAACCGACAAAACTTTATAAATTCAAATGGAACACCCTGTATCTTTCTTCATCATATTGTAGAAAATCAAATTATCTTTTCACCGATATAGGTATTGTAGGGGTTACAGTTTAAATTTTCTCAGATATTTGCGGTTTACTTATATTCTCAAGAATATTATGTTAAAAATATTATCAAATGTGCCTTGAAAGGCAAATATTGGTACTGTCATTCAGTATTCTACAGGTATCAAGTATTTGCTGTACAAGAAAAATGCAGAATAATTATTCTAATGATGTTATTTTTTTCTTAATTTATTTTATATCTGTGGAACATTCACCGTTAATCAAAATTATTAGCTGTATTTCTATGATTTGGTATTTTGCAACTGAAACGGAGCAATTAATGAAATGATTTCGGTTGGTTTTCTTAGAATTTTTCTCTAACTTTTAATGTTGTAAAAGTTTTTAAAGAATAGCAAAGACAATAAATCAGATAATTTCAAATAATTAATAAATGCATTATTATTGGAATGAAGTTGAGAGGATACTATAATTTAAAATTTTGGTTATTTTACATTTCATTGTTTTCTTAATGAAATGATACTTATTTGCTCTTTATTGTACGTGCAGTTGCTAATAATAGTATTCCAATGAAAGGAAATCTTATTAGGTATTATTTTTGTGTAAATACAGGGTGATTCACAATTTATCAACAAAAATTTGGGAATAGATGCGGCATGAGAAATGGAGTCAATATTGTAAAAAAAAATTTTGTAAAATCCTTATAGTTTCTGAGAAAAAAATTATTGAAGTTATAGCACATTAAACCACTACATAGCTGGACAACTGTAGTCTCTAGCGTCATTCGCAATACGCGTGGAGAGCCATGTGACTCCTAATACTGAAATCCGTCGTTGCTGTTATCTGTTGTATTTACATCAGTTTTTTGGTAGTTAGTGTCAAAAATGCGTGTATAGCAACTCAGAGTTGATGTATATCGTTTTAATTTATGGTGAAGCAAGACAACATTTGTATTATGGTGAAGTATTTGTATTATGGTGAAGCAAGACATCATTTGTGTTAGTTCGTAGAAAGTGAGTAAGACGGACCCAAATGTGTTTACACGTGAGTGGATAAAATTTTGAACAATTGCTGTTGCAGCATCGGGTATGTCAAATGATTTTATTATTTGAAAACACAAATTAATTTTATTAATAATTAATAAAGGCAAAAGCATTTGAATTTGCCGATATAAAATAGGTGCGATAAAATTCTATTTACATATTTCTTTCCTTGCGAAAGTTTTTGTCCGTTTTTATCACGCCGGCATACCGGTCGCATTGTGCGAGGTCAGGTTTTACAGTGGACCAGTTTCCAGTGCCGTGCAGAAGTGTATTTTTAAATCAATTTCGAACTGACCTTTTTGATTTTTTTCTTTACAAAATTGTATTTGTAAGGGTCCCCTGTACATCCAGATTTTTTTTTTTGGATAAGTTCTGAATCACCCTGTATACCCCCTCATTATTTAAAAGATGCAACAAACCTGAAACAACGCACTTTATTAATGTAATTATGAAAAAAATCAATGTTCTACAAAGAACGCTATTGTATGTAGATTCTTCAAATTTTGTAAAATACCAAATCATATAAATGCAGCTAATATTGATTCATGGTGAATGTCCTATGGATATAAAATAAATTCAAAATATCTTCATTAGAATAATAATTATTCTGCATTTTTCTTAACAATACTAATATTTGCCTGGCACATTTGATGATATTTTAATGTAATATTGTTGTTCCGAAAAGCAAGTGAACGCTCCCAGAACGAAGAAAGATATAAGGAAATTTCAATTTCATTTTTTTTTGTAAAATGACGATTTTCTCGAAAACGGTTAGATTTAGGTACAGGGAAGCTTTAACATTTTTGGCTTATTTTTTATTTATATTGTTGACAATGCAATAATATATAGGGTGTTCCATTTATAATAACGAAGTTGACATCTACTTCCGGTATAAAACTTTTGCTATTATTTCAAACCATGTCCATTCCAATCGTTGGCTTTTTTTCGCACCTGTCAAAGTAAAGTAGGCCAAACCTTATATCGACACATTTCCCTTCAAAACGGCTATCAATTTATGCTTAAAATAAAATACGAATTTTTTGCGTTACTTCTGGGGCGCACTTACAGTCCATGGTTCTTAGGAATAAATCTTATTTTATGACTTTCTATCAACCCTTGAAATCGTGGTACGTTTTTCACTCTATATTCATTATAAATACCTAATCAGAACTCCTGGTATACAATATTTAAATTCATCTAGGCAGCATTTCCAAAGGCTCTGGAGTTCCATGGACTGGCACAAGAGGTCGCCACCGCTCTGAATTATGCTGAGCCGGGGCTTCATTGTTGACATCATGACAGCTCGATATCAAAGCTATCTATCCACTGAATTTTTAATTAGCGTCTGCTACCTACGGTCGCGGTGCCCGGAACTGAGCCATGGTTTCAAAGAATCCCATTGAAGCATGTGCTCCGTGCACATGACGTTAATATCGACTGAATTTCAGCGAACGGCCCGTCGTCCAGGGCCGTCCCGAAAGGCTTTTAATTAAAACGTGTTTATATTGATCATTTCCTTGCAGAGGAAAAGCACATTTTTAGTTGTAAGCTCGTTATTTCATACGAAACTATTATTCTGGAATGGAAGGTTAAACTAGGGTGTTGGAAAGGTTCACAGGTGTGCCACAATGTTTTGGCAGATGGTGTATTTTTCAGAGGGGTTGTATTCTCAACAGAATAGTAAAGGGGGCAATTAACGTTAGTGCTTCTCAATTGTTGTACCTTCAAAATTTAAAGAAGGGTAAGGTAATAGGTCTAATTGTTGACATTGTCCACAGTTTTAGGGGAACTTAGCACGCTCGCGCCCAGAACGCAGCAGGATCAACGTCTAAGAAAATGTGCCTCAAAAAGAGGAAATTCTTTGCTTGCACTGTTATAATAAGATATTCAAAGTGGTAAATGTAATAAACATAATGATAAACGAGTATTTAATCAGATTTGAAGGCGTCGCCGTCGATAGCAACGACTAGGGTTTCTGATTTCTCGGCCTACTTTTTTTCTCGGGTCTCGAGAATTCTCGACTAGGAATTCCCGGGAATTCTCGAATTCTCGAGAAATTTCTAAAACTTCAAAAAGTCATAATTTTGTTATTGCAATGCGAAATATAAACATGCTATTATACTTAAAAATCGTCATTAACATTTATTATTTATTCAGTATTTTTATTAATTACTTATGTTTCTACTTCTACTAACAAAACTAAATTAAACTTTGAGTTTCTTCTTAAAAACTTTATGTTTATTTCAATGTTTTTGAATCCTAGTTTTCTTCCAATAATAATTATTAATAATCATTAATCATGCAGTCTTTTAATTAAATAAATAGTAAATAAGGAATTTAACCGAAGAAAAAATCAAGCTTCAATTTAAAGATACAGAAATAAAATGATCAACTAAAGGAACAGGAACTAAATATTTTCATAATCAACATCAACAATAGGTATCTGCTTATAATAAAATTTCTACACAGACTTATAACTAGGTACAGGGTGATTCACTATATTTTGACCCTCACTTTAACTTTTTTTAAGTTATTAAAAAAATGTGAAATACAAGTTGCACGATTTTTTATGAAATTTTCGAATTTGAAGTTCAAACAAAATGGCCGCGGATGTTAACTTTGTTAATTTAAATGGAACACCCTGTATATTTTTACACATTTGGATAGAACGTTCCCTGTCGAGCACAGTCATATATGGTTTGTTGGGTCCATCTCTAACAATAAGCGAGATAATATTAAAAAACGAAGAAAATAAAATATTTTGTAATTGTTGGACGTTTTTCAAGTATTTCTGTATTTCATATATAAGATTGTCCATGAGTAATTGGCCTCACACGGTCTAATTAGTGAGATTTACTTAAAATACGTATACGCATTTTGGACTATATCAATGTCCGATATGTCAAAATATATTACAACTAAATCTAAGTCCTTACGTAATTGGAAAAAAGGCAGAAATGCCTGAAAGAGGTCTAACAATTACATGATGTCTTATTTTCTTAATAAAAAAAACATCTTTTCGTTTTTTAACATTATCTCGCCTATTATTAGAACAAACCCTATATGACTATGCTCGACAAGAAACCTTCTATCGAAATATGTAAAAATATACAGGATGTTCCATTTAAATTAACAAAGTTACCATCCGCGGCCATTTTGTTTGAACTTCATTTGTTTTTCTACTATCATTTTCGAAAACTTCATAAAAAATCGTGCAACTTGTATTTCACATTTTTTTATAACTCTTAAAACAAAAAAGTTAAAGGGGGGGCCAAAAAAAATAGTGAATCACCCTGTGCATTAAAAAAATAAGAATCATCAAAGTAAACTAAAGCCTTAAAAACTTAAAATAAATAAATCATGAGCTGGTAGAGAAACCACTTTAACCGCTCAGTTATTTGTCGAGAAACGAATTGAACGCATGAACGAAACGAACTCCAGTCAAGAACTTCAGACGCGCGTAATTTTTAAATTTCTCGATTTCTCGACACTTTTTTCTCGTCTCGAGCAAGGCCAGATTTCCCGGGAATTCTCGCTTCGAGAAGTCTCGACCAGAAACCCTAGCAACGGCCCGCTATAATCCATTTGGACTTAAATATGGACAAAATTAAGTAGCGCCTCTTAGAAAAAAGATAAAAAAAATAGCGTTTTAAAGCTTAAGTGGAAAAGAATAAGGGAAAAATTAACACATTTCACCAGCACCCCATTTACAGCCTCAAAATTAAGCCCCAAAATTATAATTTTGGAAAAAAAATTACATTTTTTGCTCTCTCGTTTGGATTTTTTTTTTTTCAAATTATACAAAACATATTTTTATAGTTTTTGAGATGAAGAATAAGAATCCATTGTTTAAATTGAGCTAAAAAAAATTTAGAACTCGTAAATTTACGAATATTTCAGTTTATGATGTTTTTAGACCTAATTTCCGCTCTTATTCATCGATTTGCTTGAAATTTGGACAGTAGGTGGGGAATAGCTCAAGAATCAAAATACGCTGATATATATTTTTACCCTGGTGGTGGTTTCTGCAAAAAACCTTACCAAGAACGCATTATGACGTCATTGAGTGCGACCGAAAACACAACGCGCATCTGGGCCGTCTGCCGTCTAGTCTACAGTTCCCTGCTGACGAGATGGTACCTAATTTCTAGACTTACTTATTAATATAATGCCGTCCTGTCTTTATCATTCATCTTTTCGATTATCGATCGCACCATTAAATGATGTCATGAATTAGAGCAGCGGCAAATATCCGTTTAGAACAATTATTTTGCCCACCAAACTTTAATAATTAATTCTAATATTTTCAATACATGGTTATATAACTTTATATAAGCCCTTAACTAACACTAATATCTACGTAGACTAAAGGGCAACTATTGATTAAATTAAAATAAAAAAACGATTGATAAAAAAGATACCCTACCTACCAAGTAACTACTACGCCACTGGAATATATTTTAAAATCAATATATACTCCACATTCAAAATATATTTTGAAATTTAATTATAGAAATTTTTAAAAAATTTGGTGGACTATTAATACCCTGCAACTTCATAGAGAAATGTGGATTCAAAAAGTTTTACGAGTATGTGACAAACCACAATTATTTTCATCAATAGAACACGTCAAAGATGTTTGGCCAAACTTATCACTGACACACTATTAAACATAAAGTCTAAAAATAGTAAAATGTTTGTTCACCATGTTTTATGGAAAAAATAATATATTGGAATCTGGAAAACTGGAAACTTCCAAACTAAGAATGAACGTTTTACGTTTAGGTTGGCATTTCTGCCATGTTTTATTATGTTACTAAGTTGGCACTGCTAATAACAGCCAATACTTAACTACAGAAATTCGGCTTTCGATTGTTTTATAAGTTCAAATCTATATCAAATAAGCGTTACTGTCATTGTTAAACGTAAAATAGTAAATTAGTGGTACGGGAACTTTATTAAAACAACAATTTTCCGTTCGCATATTTACTATATCCTGATTAATTCAGTGGCGGCTCGTCAGGTGACGCAAGTGACGCACCACCTCACCTAAAATTTCCGTTTGGTTGTGCAATTTAAAATTATTTTTAATTTTATATAAATTTTATAATTTAGGTATAATTCCATATTGAAAATGTATGGTGTTTGTTCGTTTAATACGCAGAAATAAACAGAATAGTTGCGCGGTGAACGCCTTTCAAAAAAACATTGTCTTCGTTGAGCGCGAACACCAACCTCGTACATACAACGTATAATATACGCAAGTGACGCAGATTTAAATCAATCTGTATTCTGCTTCTCTTCGTAGCGTTGTTTACGGCGGTTGTCATGGCAACGAGGCGGCCAACTCGGGATTAAACTACGGCGTGGGGAAACGAGTGACGAAGAAATTGAAGCAGCATCGCCCGTCGCCTGCCTTTAACAGATTATATAATATTTATTTTGTATAATAATTGTAGAAATGTTTCCTAGGAATGATCCAGTATGTATTTTATTGGAAATGCCATTTTCCAGATGGAAAATTGAGGACAAAAAGGATTCTTTAAATTGCGAGAAACCTGTGCCTTATTTCTCTCGATATTGAAAAAGTCAAAAGACAACGTGTACGTTCGAAAGTTTCGGAATTAATGGTTTTCGGAGTATAAGTGGTTGTGTGTTGTGTGGAAGTGTTCATTTAAAAAAACTTTTCTGTATGCCGTGTTTAATTGTGGGTGTAAAGTCAGGCGTGTGGAATAAGAAGGAATTTAACAATTTTGAAAACGTCACGCAAGGCTGTCGTAACCACAAAGCTTCTTTGGAACATACATGTACGGTGTGCGTTAATGTTCGCAGCCACAAGCCGAACTAATATTTCTATTTTTTATAAAATCTAAATGAAAATCCTTCTCACGAACGTCAGTTTTTCGGTAATATTGCAAATGCAACTAAAAATTTTCGGATTCATTTAAAGCCGTTTGACCTTGAAAATTTGAAATTTTTTTCCCTTTTAGTCAATCAATGAATGTGCTTCATCTATTCTCAATGTCACGAGCCGCCACAGGATTAATTGTAACCTCTCCCAAAAAATAACACACACGCCTTTAGCTGATGATGATGAATTCAATTGTCAAGTGTTTTTAGACGTATTTTGGTTTACTTATTTTTTTGTTTTATAACCTTTTTCATTTTTTTCCAAGGTATCTTTGTGAAAACCGTTTTTAATCAAAAGAAAAGCGAAATAAAAAGATATTGCCGTTTACAATTTTCGGTAAGCATTAGTTAAGCAAAGCATATTTTAACAAACACAAACTGAATTTCAACTTTTATTGCTCAGTTTTTTTAATGTAGTCCCAACATAGCTGCCGCTACCTTCTAGGAGTAAGGGTCTGTGTGCCATAATAATGATTATTTAGTCCTTTTGTTAAAATAATAGTTTAGTAAAACAATCCAAGTTCAAATTAGGAATGATATAGGTTGATGATGTACCTAGTACAGGAAAACACGAAAATTGATTGTTCAAGCATTCGTAATGAGAATAGTTGACAGTATTTAAGTTCTTGCTTTCTTTGTCGTGAATTATTTAATAAATGTTTTCACGATCACAAAAGAAGAACTGCACATGTTTCCTAAAATTGAATTATATTTTTTGAGTGGGAGTGTTGAATATTATGAGAAATATACAGTTACAAAAATTAAAACTCATAGGACCAATCAATATAAGTGTTTATCTTTCCATTTATTTATTAAGACCGAGCTTGGTTCATGCTTTTCTCAAAGAGGTATATTGATAACTAGAAATATGTATCATACGCCCATCTAAAAAGTACTTCTTGAATCAACGCTGAGCCAGACGTCTCTAGTTTTATTTATTAGCTCTAATTTTCAACAAAAATAAACAAAATCTTATCACACTTTATTCTTCTCTTGAATTATATTACCGTAACGATTCGATTCGATTCAAAATAAACCTCAATTTTGTTGCTCTTGCTCTTTATTCCCTGCGAATTGTATTACTGCAATGGGGAACGAAAAATGTATATTTCCATAACCCGAGGATGTACGGAGAAAAATTGGTTCCATGTAAATGTTCATATCGGAGCAAACTTTCAACCTTTCAACTTCCCGCCCACGCCTCATCACCCACAGATGGCATTTTCCTTTTCAATTACTTTCCCGTAAGACAATTTATGCCCACTCCAGCCAATATAGGACCGCAGTTGTAAAATTAATACCATTATACAGCTTGTCCCACTAGTGCGGGAAAGTCCAATATCTATGTTAAAATGAGGAATATATGGATTTTTCTTTTTACTGTGTTGCCACATTTCTCGGAATGTACAAATTAAAAATATATTCAACTATACAGGGCGTTCCACTTTTCCTGGACAGACACCAACTTTGGTTTTTTAAATGGAAACACACATTTTTTATATTTTTTTCGGATTCTACATCAAAAATAAAGGGTACTTTGTGTAGAATAGTTCTATTCAAATATTCACAGTTTTTGAGATATCTCGCTTGAAAGGTTTTTCTAGTCGATATTGGTTGCTTACATTTTCTGATACTGACAGGTTATACTAATAGCTACTAAGCCCATTTTTTTATCAGATGTTTAGTAAGGATGACTCTTCCGAATCATGCTCCAAAAACTGGCCTGCGTTATACAGGGTGACCAAAATATCATGTCAAAATTGCCAATTGAAAAATTGAAAAATCTCGATTTTTTTAAATGCAACGCCCTGTATATTTTCATACCATGAGATGCAGAATTAAATTCTCTACAACTTTGCTATACCTGCTCCTATACCAAAATTCATTAGTTTTTCATGAAATCTCATTTCTATGAAAAAATGCGAAGTTTACAAATAGCTTATATGTAAAATAACGTAGTAGGCTCCTGTCAAAGGATAATCTGGAAAATTTTCGATTCACATAAGGTTTAATAGAAAAGCGACAGTAATAATTGTGAAATGAATTACTCTAAAGAAGAATTAGTAAATAAATAATAGAATAATTAGTAAAACTCATGGTAACTGTTTATTGGCAAGTCGTATTTACCAAGCTAATAATCCAGATTTACAAAGATATCCTCGTACAAAGTGTTTTGTAAAACTGAAGGAGAGGTTTGAAAGAACAACAAATGCAAATTATGAGAAGACAACAAGAACACACGCATGCAGTATCCAAAACAGTAAATTAACATCGTGCATTTCTAACAAAAGTAATAAAGACCTAGTTAAATTAGTAATTAACAGGTAACCGCTCAAAATGTCTGCCATTTTTCTCTAGACATTGAGCAATTCTACGACGAAAATTGCTTGACACATTTCGCAGCATTTCCGGAGTTAGGGTCAAAAAAGCATTTCTTATCTTTGCCCGTAAATCTTCTACATCTGTCGGAGGAGTTTCATACACCCTGTCTTTTATATAGCCCCATAAAAAAAATCAAGACAAGACAGGTCTGGGGATCGGGGAGGCCATGGAATTGGCTACCTATCCACTTATCTGGATACAAATCATTTAAGTATTCTCTAACCTGAAACAGTTTTTCTATGAATTTACATAACTTACATAATGAGAAAACTTACCGCCAGTGTGGAATGTGCAGGGGCACCATCATGTTGGAACCACTGACTGTTTAAGTCATCCGGAGGAATATGTCCCTGCAATTGGAGCAAGTCGTTTTGTAAAAATTGCAAATACCCATTACCAGTTAAGTTTCCTTCAAGAAAATGTGGTCCAATGACATATTCTCCGCATATTCCCGCCCAAACGTTGACTTTAAAGCGGTGTTGATGATCGTCTTGTCTTATTAATCTGGGATTATGATCGGCGTAATGGTGATAATTATGTCGACTCTCTCGACCAGTATTGGCAAAGGATGACTCGTCAGTAAATAACACCTTTGAAAAAAAAATTCATCTTGTTGTAGCTTTATAGTTGCCCACTCACAAAACTGTACTCGCTTCTGAAAATCTTGCTGTGTTAAGAATTGGTGATGCTCAGAATGATAGGGGTGGAAGTTGTTTTTCTTTAACGTTCTATTAACCACACTTTTGGAAATACTAATTTCATCACTAATTTCTCTGACACTTGTAGATGGATTTTGGACTGCACATCCCAAAATGTCAATTTGACTATCCTGATTACTGCATGCGTGTGTTCTTGTTGTCTTCTCATAATTTGCATTTGCCGTTCTTTCAAACCTCTCCTTCAGTTTTACAAAACACTTTGTACGAGGATATCTTTGTAAATCTGGATTATTAGCTTGGTAAATACAACTTGCCAGTAAACAGTTACCCCAGATTAGTTTAAATTAATCTGGGCAGTTACCATGGGCTTCTCTTCTTCTATTAAATCTTTTTTCTATTAAACCTTATGTGAATCGAAAATTTTCCAGATTATCATTTGACCTCCTGTCAAATGATAATCTGGAAAATCTACTACGTTATTTTACGTATAAGCTATTTGTAAACTTCGCATTTTTTCATAGAAATGAGATTTCATGAAAAACTAATGAATTTTGGTATAGGAGCTATAGCAAAGTTGTAGAGAATTTAATTCTGCATCTCATTGTATGAAAATATACAGGGCGTTGCGTTTAAAAAAATCTAGATTTTTCAATTTTTCAATTGGCAATTTTGACATGATATTTTGGTTACTCTGTATAACGCAGGCCGGTTTTTGGAGCATGATTCGGAAGAGTCATCCTTACTAAACATCTGATAAAAAAATGGGCTTAGTAGCTATTAGTATAACCTGTCAGTATCAGAAAATGTAAGCAACTAATATCGACTAGAAAAACCTTTCAAGCGAGATATCTCAAAAACTGTGAATATTTGAATAGAACTATTCCACACAAAGTACCCTTTATTTTTGATGTAGAATCCGAAAAAAATATAAAAAATGTGTGTTTCCATTTAAAAAACCAAAGTTGGTGTCTGTCCAGGAAAAGTGGAACGCCCTGTATAGTTGAATATATTTTTAATTTGTACATTCCGAGAAATGTGGCAACACAATAAAAAGAAAAATCCATATATTCCTCATTTTAACAAAGATATTGGACTTTCCCGCATTAGTGGGAAAATGTTTTTCGTCTTTGGATTTAAAGCTCACTATGTGATTGCATATTCCTTGGTTCGATAAAATCGTAAATTATTTTGGTTTTACATTTCTTTTAGTGGTTTAGGTAATTCGAAATCAAATTTTTCTGTGATTTATAGAAACATAAACCTTTTATTTTAAATATGAAAAGTAAATAAAAATGCAAGTACTTCGACTCGCATTTTGCCAGGGCGTAATATATTGTTTTATTACAAACTTTTTAATTGATGTTCTGGCCTTGCTCGCAGAAGCCGCCCCATTTCCGACAGAATGTAAAATGAATAACAGTATCTCCGATTGTCAGGGGCCGTAATTACGTCAAATTCGCAGGATTCCTGTCGCCTCCTTCCTGTTCATGGAAAACATTATCAGTTTCTCCCCGTCTCTCCAGCATTTTCTTCAATACGTTCGGATAGGGCTATTTAGGTTTCGGTAACGTCTTCTCATCTCTATTACAATTTTAGTTAGGGGACCGCAGGGGCCGCACGAACAACAGATTCCTATTACCCCCTAATAAAAGATATCTATTTTCACTTCCACACGTTGTTGTACACGCCTATTACCGATAAAACTCGAGTTCGTTGACATTTTTTGATGGAGGCAAAAATTTCAAAATACATTTCGCAAGGGCTGGCAGAAATAGCAGATTCATTTAAAAGATTGGGAAATATACAGGGTGATTCAGTCATAATGTCATTAATCGTAAGGGATGATAAGGAAAAATTAGTAAAATACGAATACGTGGCTAAAAAAAAATTAAAATGCATATTTACATATTTAAAAAACAAATATTTTCAAATCATTAGTTAAACTCCTGACCGCTGTCCCAGTAAGGTTTATCGAGAGTGAATCTTGACCTACCGTATTATTCGGTCATTAACCTAATTTTTACTGCGTTTATAATCCGTAGTGAACGACAAAAAATAAACAGATCACATGAATGAGTAGAATATTTTTTTACATTTTAAATATTAACAAGTATTATTTATTTATTAATAAAAACAAATGTATAAGGATAATAATAATTGGTATCGAAAGTAAGGTTATACAAATTAGTATTTTTAAACAACACACGTCCGTCCACAGCACTTTGTTAATAAAGTTAGGATCCACTACACTGATTTTGAAACCAATTACAAAATTCAAGACGACTGAGGAAATCAGCTGTTTCTCTTCAACGTTCGAGCGCTCTGTGGTCCGCCGGCCCGGTCAAAAAGGCACCGAATTAGCGCGACTTAAGTGGTAATTTGCTCATATTTTAAAGGGTCTAGTAATTTTTTTCTCAATTTTTTGTCTTTATTAGGCCTTCCGAATACGTAGTTAAAATTAATGACATTATAACTGAATCACCATGTATGTAACACCATAAATTAAGGCAACAAAGAAAAATTGAAAATTATTTTTTTTTACTGACGTAATACAGGGGTTTGTATTTATCCACTCATTTAAAAATGAAACCACTTTAAAGCCTTTGTTGGGGTTAAAACTTACTTGCATCATTCTGACAAAAGTTAGTAAAAAACGGTTACAGATATGTTAAGAGCCATCTAATAAACACTTTCCAATACAGACATCATTTGAATACGTTAGTCTGTTTCTAATCTAGAAAATATCAAAAGTCATATTTTTCGACAAATTCCACAAGTTTTAATGAGGAATCTATTGCCATCGTTAAAACTTTTCAAAACTGTTTTTTCTTACCTAAAACTTGATGGAAACATGTAGATTATTTCCAGAACTTTCTCTGCATTTGTGTGTTTATTAGAAAACCTGCAAGTCTTGTTAGCCAAAAGGGCAATGTTTAATATTGTGATGTAATTTTATTCTTAATATCAGCATTATTTAGAATTGACATATTTTAGCAATATTATACAGTATATTTTTACCTGTGTTGCAACAAAAAGTCAGTTTCATCCATAATTGTTACAAGTAATGTGGCAAGAAGCTGAGAAGTTATAAGAATTCTATTATTGGTTTGTTGGTGAATTGATGAATTGGTGATTGTGGTGATGTTTGGGAAAAACTACCAAGCCTTCAAATAATGAAGATGATCAAGAGACATGACAAAACAAACATGACACTATGATTAGTTAAATTTCTTGATTTTGCTTTATTTTTTGAGTTAGAATAATTTTGTTTATTTTCTTGAACTCATTTCAGTTATTTTAAATACCTTTATTTACAACAAAAATTCACAACTTCCCCTGAGTTTCTCTCACTTTGTATATCTTTACATTTCAAAATCTGTGAAACATTTACGCTTAGAATCACCAAACTTATTATAAGTACTTGTTAAACTGCTGCTACCAAATTAAATTAATACAGAAAGATTATTTACATGACGTCTAAAATTTCCAATTAACATTCGTTCTTAACTTAACAGTTTAGAAGTGACGTGAAAGAAAATTCGTTTAAATTTGAACACAAAAATAAAAGACACATTAAAATGACCTTAACTGGAAACTAATTCTCATTTAAATATGCCCCAATTCTTTAAAATGATAGAACATTATAAATAATACTGATATTTGTTTTTAATAATTCATACTTTAATTCCATAACTAGATTTTTTTTATATCAAGTTAGAAAGAATCATATTTATGTGGCAATTTATAAACATTAGTTCAGAGCGGCTCAAAATTTGTATAAAATTAACGATGTTTGTAAGTTATCATATAAATCTGATTCATTACGCACAGTAACTTTAAATTAACTTATTTTGAAGAAAAAAGTTCGAATAATTTTTCCAACTTCGTCCGTTTCTTGTATATCAAGGCGGGAAATTTTCGGAAAGTGATTTTCAACTGATACTAAACTAAAATCATAAAAAACGCTATACAGAAAAAAAATTAAAAGTAGTTCTTTCGAGCGGCCTCTAAACAGAGATATAAGAAGAAAATTTATAAATATGTACCTATTTCAAAGTAAGTATTAAATCTTAATATACGAGTATTATACTCAAACTGTAATATTTTAAGTGCTTGCTTCGAAATTAAATTCAAAACTGTCTCCTCATTTTTAATTTGCCACACCTATCCCAAATATTCGGTACAAGTAAATCATATATTATAAGCAGTTGCAAAAAGCACTATATATAAGACCTCTTGTATGTTAAACATAATATTAAATGCCATGAATAATGAAGTGAAAATCTGGGTTGGATTAACTCTCACTTTAACTTTATATACTTAGAAATTTCCTGCTTTTAGATCTCCAAAGAATGTTTTATTAGCTTCATGTAGGTACTCGTACTTGTAATAAAATTAAATTTATATTCTAGATGAGCTGCAAAATAGTTTGCCCGCGAAATTTTATATACAACAATGCTTTACTGGCATATTTATATTATAAATAAATTTTTATATAAAATGATGATCTCGATCATTTTTTGAAGGTTCAGATTTATTGTTATGTTGAAAAGTTGACCATAAATTAATGTTCTTAAGTGTAGGTTTATTTAAAATTTGTACTAAGAAAGAATGTAAACCAAATATGAAATGAGTTGCAGTATTATTAGTGTTAATGGGAAGAGTATTGTTATGTTGAATAAACTGGTAAATGTATAAAAAAGTGTCTCTTATCTCAAAATGAGGAAAAATTTAAATTAAACTGGAAATGTAAAAAAAACATCTTCAGATAAACCAAAAGTAGAAACTGATGGATAGTCCAAATGATCAAAAAAATCTGATGGAGTAGGTCAAATTTCTCACTCTTACAATTAGTTTCAGTAGTCAGTAGAACGTCAGTCACGTTATAATAAGCAAATTTGTCATTTATAATAATAATCAAATTGCAGGTCCTATTTTTTACTTGAAAAAAAAATACAAGATTCTTAAATGGTTATTTCATAATTTCATAATTTTCTGTTAAAATTCTTTACCTCATATGTCAAGTAAGTTAACCCTTACAAATTTAGCAGCTATGAAATGTAGGGTTTAAAATTTAACAGAAAAAAACGGATGTTTATTAAATTTCTTAAAGATTTACAATTTAAAGCATCTTAATAAAACAATAAAACATACGAGTACATCATAATATCTGAGTGCTAGTCTTGTATTAAGTTGCACTCATAAAAAAGTACCTTCAAGTAGATCAAAAATTCAAGTTAATGATCAGTATCACTCAGTTTTTACTGAACTTCAGAGTAACACATAAAAAATATGAAACGATATAAGTATACAAATATAGTACAATGTACGTATATTATGCCACTTCAAAACAAGTAGTATTTTTTTAATTATTACCCAAATGTTATTGAAAAATAATAATTAAACACAGTTGACTGAAGCCTAGTAGTTGATAAATCTAAATTTTAAAGAATTTAAATTGCCTAGAAATGATGTCGCAAATTCTGTTTGGTTATTGGTTATATCTACTTACATCTTCAGATCTTGTCCATCCACCCAATGCTGGCCCAATTTCAATATTTAGTATGGGAAAAATTTATTAACATCAAAATTAAAACAAAATTAGAAGCAAATTTCCGCTCTGAATTACCTTTTTCCGTACAGATTTACGAAAAAGGAGATACTGTTTTTCGCTGCCTTAAAAAAAGTGTTTAAATTCTGTTACCAGTTGCGGCTCTCGGGAAAAACCGTAATATTGACGAATCAACATGAGAAGCACGTGGTTGCGCAGTGCTTTACATCTTATCGAGGTCTAAGAGGCAGAGAAAAAACATTCAATCCTCGGATAACTACAGCAGGACCACACCTCTAGCGCAGAGCGCCCTGTTATTTATGTTTTCTTTTGTTTATGGGTGGAATCAGAGTAGACTGTGGAATGTGATGAAAAATATTTTTAAAATTATATATTCATACATAATTTGTACATTTCTATTAAATTGAATAATTTAAATTTGAAATTAATAAATAAATGTTCGTCACTACAAAAACTTTTAGCAGTTAGCATTTCATTGAGCCATTAATTAATTGGATTTTCCAATCCTTCCTCATTGTTATAGGCTGTTGCTTGTCAATTATACGTTATTTTAGAACTGCGCAGTGCGCAATACTAATATGCCCTCTCTTGACAATTCATGGTTTCAAGACAAATGTGAAGTCAGTTGCTTCACTAACTAAATTCAAAATAATTTAACTGCAAATACACGAAAAAAAAACTTAACAACAGGAGTAATTGGGAAAAAGTTAGAATCCTTTTTAATTCAGTATAAGTAGTTTGCTTTAATTTTCTTTCCAACTAGTTTCGGCTATTACGCCATCTTCAGGAAGGGAAGAAGAAAAATAAATAATTCAGTTAATTATAAAAAAATAAGAAACGATTTTAGTCATTGTTAATAGATTACCTTTTTTATCAGAAAATTATATCAACAAAACTTAGATATTACTTATTATAGCAAGTAATTTTCGTTGAAAATGATATCCAAGACAATATTTTGTTTGAATCTACATCATTATTTCAGTTAATTTTAATAAAGTAGTAAAAATATCATTGACCGAAAATATTTTTTACTAAAAATTTTAAATTTTAAGTTTTGAATTTGGGTCCTTTAGGTTATTCTCAGTAACTGTTGTTAATAACATTTTTCAATAGGAATGATGAGTGGATTATAAATAAAATTTGACCCTCCTCTTCCTCTTTTGAAAAAAAAATGTATTAACGTGGACAAGAACCAAAAAATTTTAGTACTAAAAAAGTAAGAGTGATATACTTTTAAGAGGGTACTATTTTTTTATTAATCTGATTGTTCTAGTCCCAAATATGAAGCTTCTAAGTCATTCGGAATATTCGTACACTGTAGTTTTTCCATTAAAACACCTTTGTTAGTTATTGGTAGCTATGCGCGAACTACTGAAGATGTGATTCACGTGAACTTTTCTTTGTTTCGCGAAGACAAAGTTCGGCAAGCCAAAATCCAGACGCGACAAATAGACTGCCTCCTTAAACAGATGAATAAATGAGTACCTCCCCGCCGCCTCCACCCCTTACCTGCGTCAAAATTTGAAAGTAAACGAACAACTAAATAGTCTGCCACAAATGAAATTGTAAAATAATCAGGTCAGGGCGAAACAATCGCGAAAAAAATCGCACGTCACGAAGAAAGCCGAACGCCCCCGAGGAAAGCCGAGGACCGAGCGCCTAGCTATGGCGTCGCAGAGAACGTCGCTGGCGTCTGTGCAGCGCCGTCGTTGCCACGGCGACGCCTAGTTGTCCCTGGCAACCCGCTGAACACATTGATTTCACGTATAGACGGAATATATTGCAGCCATATTCGCGCAAACGTGCGGGGTGGGGGTGGTGGTAATATTGTTAAGTGTCCCATATATTATGAAACCATTGTTGCGCTCCACATTTAAATTTCGGATTGCACCAAACACCGTTGATCACTTTGACTGTCATTGTGTTTATAGATGGGAATTTATTATGCAAATGGGCGGGTGTTTTTGTTTCGGCGCGCCGTCCGGGCCATATTTCAAAAATCCTGAATGGCCTGTAAAATCCTAGTACAGCGGAACGGACGATAAATGAATAGGAGATTGATAAAAATATTATGAATGAACTGCATCACAATGGCATTGTTATTGTATTGTGCACGGGTGGAGGAGGCTTTGGCCGGTTGGGATAGGTCAACTGATGATATCAATTGCGAATCGTAACCATAACCATAATACTTAGTCATCGTAGGCTTGTTTCGTTAATCTATAAGTAAATTTATTGTGGAGTTGTCAGCTTACCGTTTACGCCACCGATGAGGATGTAGATATCAAACAATGAAAGCTTTGCCTTCACTACGTTTTGGAAAATTAAAATCTCCTTCAGACTGATAACATTTAATCAAATATAACTTTCTGTCTTAATTAAGGTACATTATTAATTCAGTTCTTTTCGTCATATCTTTCTATTAGAAAACTACTGTACAGTACCATGGATACAAGTCTATTAATTTTTTCGTATGGGGTACCCCAAGAATCTTTGCTTTGACCTCTGTTCATCACAATCTTTATAAATTACATCAATTTGGAATTACGGCGTTCTACTCTTTTACAAGCAGATGTTTGTGACTTGTTTATACCCTATTAAAAACTTCAATAACTGTTCAAAGCTACAGGAAAATATTGAAAAATCAAATATTTCAAACGTAAAAAACGGCTAACTATTAACATCCATAAATGCAACTATGTTTCTATTTCTAGGGAATTAATGTAGTAATCAATTATAAATTAAATGATTCTATTTTGAATAAGTAAAATCAAGTTAAAGATTTTGGCCTAACAAAAATATTACCGCGTTCGCGCGTCCGTAATTAATTACAAGCTGTTTCTGTTTGATTTTGATTTTGATTTTCACTAACCGCTATAGATCGTGCATTTATTAAAATTAATAAGTACAGTCTGTTCTTGCTTTAAACGGTGTACAGGTAGGTATACACTATTTTCATTTGAGCATTGAAGATGTGAAGTAGAGTAGGGCCTGTAATTCCATCTCATTCTACATCAATCCTTTCAGTATAAAAAAACATACTGAAAGTCAAATGTATGAGAGAAAGTTACCCGTACAGCTGCCGTACTGGATAGTTTTATTACATCGTATGTCCCAAAAGTTTCCAATAAAATTCATAAAATTTTTATTATGTATCTGCAAAATGCCGGAACAAGCTGATTTTGATGTGATGTACGCGTAGGTGGCGCTAGTTACGCTACGGATATGACATCTCGCTAATTTCGTTTTAATAGCATGGTATATGGAGTGACATTTTGAGATTTTGAGAAATTGCACTTCCAAGCCTTCTTGAATGCTTGAATTTTGAGTTTCATTTTGAGTTTCCATTTAAATGTCAAAAGCAAGCAACTACAATTATTTTTACTTCCCTAAGGAAGTACTAAGTATCGAATCGGCATTTGGCGAAGGGGAAGAATAAAAATTAAAAAAAGACGTATATTGTTGAATATTTCTTCCAGATGCGTTCATTTTAATTGGATGACTTTTATTGTATGTAAACTATAGGGCCATTATTTTTAAATAGTAGGTAGGAGTGAAACATGGATTATTACTATTAACCAACTGAAATACTGACCTCCATATTTGCTGAAACTTTTAGTTACAACTACTGAAGAAAATAGTGATGGTGATTAAGCTCCAATTCTAAATAATTCTATAATAATTAATTATATAATTTATAGTTATATCTATACTTTGTATGATTGGTTCTGTCAAATTATACTTCTTTATATGGATAGTTGATATGGATTTTATTTTTTTAACTATCTTCCACCAATTCGACTCTTCTGTAATTTTTATGTATATATAATAGCTAACTAAGAAATGACTAAAAGGTATTCTTTTGGTAGGTGTCACATCGGGGGTTGATATAAAAAATCACCCCTCAAAAATATAATTCTGATTTTCTGTCGTTTTTAATCGACCAAAAATTCTGGAAAAAATCTATAATGTGTAATTTGTAGACATTTATAAATAGTTTCAACTTCATTAAGATATCTCGAGTAGTTTCAAAGAAAAATAAATTTAACGTTAAGGGTTGCCACCCCCATTATTCCCTAATTAACGGGGGTAGATGAAGAACAATAAATACAAGGTAAGAACTTCTCATTGGATGCTGGTGCAGTTTTCATATTAATCGGCTATACCCTTTAATCCTTTTTACTCGAGATCTATGGAATTATAAAGAGAAATTGACAAGATGCAATTTTAAGAAGCAATTTTTGTATGGAATCCTCAGAAAATTTAGAGATTTAGTCATTTTCCTTAAAGGATTCATAGGCGGGAAAGATATTTTCAAAATGGGGCTATCTATTGGTAATTGGACGAAAAGGTATATCTACCACTGATGTACTTTCAAAATTTCATGACATTTGGAAGAATGGAAACGAAGTTATTATTAATATTAAGTTTTGTTTTAAAATTGATAAAACGTTTCAATTGATGAACCAAGTTTATGGTGATGATTGTTTATCCCGTAGCAGAGTTCATGAATGGTATACATGGTTTAAGAATGGCCGTGAGTCCATAAATAATGATCAACATGTGGACCAATCGAAATACGTGATCACCGTAGATTCCATCAAAACTGTGCATGAATTCATCAAAGATCAGTAAAAAAATGTTCATTGAAATTCATGGGATTGGAACTAAACATCTCAAAAACATCAATTTATCGCATTTTGGCCGAACATTTGGACAGCCGAAAAGTATGTGCACGATTTGTTCCGCACAAGTTAAATGACGACCAAAAGTTGCTCAGAATTCAATATTCGAAGGACATCATTGAGGAGGCCAAAAAGAGCAATAACTTCCTTTTGCAATGTTGGCGATGAAATGTGATCCAGAAACCAAACGCCAAAGTGCCCAGTGGAAGGCACCAAACGACCCAAAATCCAAAAAAATCTCGTTTGGAGAAGTCAAAAGTGCAGACAATGTTGATTTGCAAGATTCCAAGGGCATTGTTCACCAAGAGTTCGTTCTACCGGGCCAAACCGTTAACACATAATTTTATCTTGACGTTTTGAAGCGTTTGGTGCATCATATTCCCCGTATTCGGCCAGAATATCGTACAGAAAGAAGTTGGTACTTGTTGCATCTCATCAATCGACACCGATTTTTTAACTAAAAATCGCATTTTAATTGTCAACCAATGTGCATTTGATGAAAGGAAAGCGTTTTGTGGACGTAGAAGCCACCCAAAAGGCTTGTACCGACATCCTGAAGGACATCTTCGCGACGATCTAAAACACTCATTCGACATGTTTTTAGACCGTGAAAATCGCTGTATTGAGTCGAAAGAGGATTATTTTGAATAAAATAAATCGATTTTGTTGTCGTTGTTTTTAAAAAATCCTATTTATTTGGGAACGCACCTTGTGTACTGTATAAGTGCTTACACAGTGGTCTTATTTGTACGCGATTGTAATATCATTAACAACTGTGCCACGCCTCCTAATTGGAGAGTATATAAACGTTCATGAATATCCTTGACCGATAAACCTAAAAAATCTCCAAACTTAATAAAGTTATAGCTTAAAAATGAATGCATCTGTGCATCAAATCATAATTCTGAATAGTACGATAAAATTTACATGATTTGGACACAGTTTACACGTAAATGTTCCACAACTCTTTAATAGTCACTAGTGAAATAATGAACACAATGATTATTTTAGGCACACGAATGATAGATTTTGAAATATACTTACAAGTAGAAATGTAGAAGAAAAAATCAGGAAGTAAATAGGCTAATTAAATTTTATATTTTAAAAACACTATATTTTAGAAGGCAGTATTTGAGTACTAGTAAATATACTCGTACATATATAATGTTTGTTAATTTTATTTCATTAAAATATTTCATTTGTCTTGTTAGTGCCGTAACGGACAAACTCCTGTAGCTTCTTTTTTTAATCAAGGAATAATCAGATTTCTGAAATTCGCATAAAGCAAACACATTTACGCGAACCTTAACATTTGAGGGTAAGACAAACATTAGTAGGTGGAAATTTGGAATTCAGTACTCTCACGTGTTAAACATTGTTAGAGTAATGAAAGATTAAATTCTAATCACGGCATATAGTTCGCGTACACGAGAGCTGCTTTTGGAGTACGTATTTGTTAAATTTTATGATATAAAAGAACTCATTGAAATTATATATCACCTTATAAGACGTTATACCAAATAAAGAAGTCATAATGTTTGGTTTGTAAGTTAAGAAATAATGAAAACAAGTCTACAATTGAAGACTCTGGTTCAAGATGGGGATATATACAAAAATGTGTAATATATTTTAATAGAAATTGAACTACAGGATAATTAAGTCATAATGTCCTTAATTTTAAGGAAATATAGAAAAAAATGAGTAGAATACGAATACGCAATTAAAAAGATTTTAAAATGTTTATTATTATATCATTTTTTTTTCTAAATATCACTTTGACGACTAATATCAATCAACTGTCATGGCTAGAGATCGGAAATGTTAGGGCGGCTACAATGTGGTATAGTCTTTCCGAAGTCAGTTGAACATGTATAAAAAACCGAGCAATCAAATTTAATGAGCTTCATAGGCGTCCCTAAAAAAGTTTTCTGGTAAAGGTAAAAAATTATAATAATTTGTATATAATTTCTATTATATTTTATTTGACCAATAACATATTATAATTATTTATGTCCTCAAACAATTTTATTATACATATTGATGGTAAATTTCATTTTGTTCCGTTTCAAAAGGTCTCTAAAATACCATATTGTAATAATATTAGTAAACCAAATATCCCTCTTATTTCTTCCTTTCGCAATTGTAATACGAATGACTAATAGATGGTGCCTATAATAAATTAAAATTACCAAATTCCGCATTGTTGCACTGCACTGCCAGGCGACTTGTCGACAACTGAAATTTATGACGCAGTCGACCAGAGCAACAGTGCATGTACATTTCAATGCCGAGTTGCTGAGTCAACGACAGAATTTGGTACATACTGTCATCCTCTTGGTTCTTCAATTGATATCGGAAAGACTATACAGGGTCGGGTTCTCTTTTATGTAATTTTATTCAAACAAAAGTAACACAACCGTTGGTTTCTTATAACTGCACACATTATAAGAATATATATGCAAGTACTTGCATAATAGTATGCAACAAAAACTTACCATAAAATATACAGGTATAGTACATAATAATAAGTACCAGCAAAAGTTAAAAAATTATAATTTTTGGCTCACAAGGAATGCGATTGTGGAAAATAATTAACATTTCTCCGGCGATCGGTAAATACCCAATTCAAATACTGAGGTTACAGGCGCATATTTGAAATAGTCGAAGTTTTCAAAACATGCAATTTTTATTAATGGTGACGAAACATCAACTACTTTACATTTTAGTAATCCCACTATCCGCATCATTGTACAATAATATGTACATGTCTGCCTCTAATATGAAACTTCGCATCGATCAATTTATTCACAGGGCTTGATCACAGATTTGGCCTGATTCTGCTACTACAACGCGTATTGCTGCTTACCAGCATATTTATTGGATTGTCGATACAAAGTTTCCGATGTCTAGTCATGACTGAAATGATATATACTCAACTGCATTGCATGTTAATGAATAGAAGAATTGTTAAGAAAATGTGTTCCTTATTTTTCAGAAAGGGCAAATTAAAGATATTGATTATCTAATTTTCTAATTTAACAGCTAAGAAATCACAAGTGCTCAGCAGATAAATATACACATTACAAAGCACTCACTTATGTGACTGGAATGATTAATAGTAGAAACTTCTAATCTTAAATTGTAACAATTTTCGGCATTGCCAGTGCATGCAAATGACGAATTTTATAAAATTAGCATTGGTAATGTGGAAGAAATTGGTAATATCTTGATAAAGACAATTTTAAAGTCAAAAACTAACACTAAGGTTAGATTATTATATTAGAATTTATGTTTCTGGCCACAACAATCAATTCAAAATAAATGGCTAGATCAAATTTTGCAGTCAGTCAAGGAAGTAATCTAAAACATACATCCCACTACTGATATACCTACTGTTTACTACATTGCGTAATTATTATTGCACAGACTTTTATCAAAGCCAATTTTGACAATGTATATTGTGCTAAAAACTATCACTTTTAGCTTATCCGCTTCTTGCACCAAATTTTTAATTTTATTTCAAAAAGTAGATAATACAATGTTTGTCCGTATGTTAATAATATATAGCATTTCAGTATTTTCATTTCAGTTTAATATCTTGTTAGTTTTGTCAAATATAATAGAAATTTTTGTATTAAAGATATTTAAAAAATATTGTCATATAGTTTTACATAATTTTTCTAAGTCATTAATATTGGTGGCCAGTCGTCTAATGTTGGATTGCGTAAGCTTGTTGGTCACGTGACTTGCAAACATTTATGAGAGCCCTGTATAATAATTTAAATAAGTAATTTATATTAACGCTTTCATTTCACCATTGAAATCACAGAAACGTAGCTATAACGAGTCATATTTCTCCTACAAGTACAAGTTGTAAAACCTACTAAAAGATTATTGAGCTACAAGAGTTTTATATCTCGCTTTGGCTTAGGTATGTTTACTGCATTATTAAAAACCTAGGTAAGTATCAAAAATTCAACAGGTTATCCATTATTCTCCTAGAGTACGTGACAAATTCAGTTCACAGAAGAAATACACTGTTTACTTCCTTTCTTTCCCTTTAAATCATTTTGAGTTTTGGTTACGACGACTATCCCATTCGTCTGGACCATGAATGAAATAGCCATATATTTTTTATTGCTTCACAGTCTGGACTACCTTAATCCGTTTATTGAAAACGTTAGGCCATAACCATTAAAAATCCAACAGGTTGTCCATCAGTCTTATTTCTTGCATGAACATCAACTACTTACGCCACTCTTAACTCGGTAATACGCCCCTGTAGCAAAACAAATCCCCGACAGACTTCTTTCACTTACTTAAATACTTTTTAACTGCGGATCTTTACTCTTCATTAGGGCAGCCGTTAATTCTTCGGGAATATTTGATGCAAAATCGAAATATAAAGCTTAGATTCGTTGGAATTTTTAATATAAGTACAGATTATTAATAGGATGGTTTCCGCAATTTTATATAAACATCTATAAAATAAAGTAAATAAGTAACCAAATTAATAGCAGTTAGTAATAGTGGGACTTCTGGTCAAATGGAACCTTAAAAAACAAAATTTTCTTAATGTCGACGTTTCGCCTCTTTATTGGGACAACAGAACTAACAAATTACAATTATTATACAGGAGGCAGACATTTTCTTTAAACAATATTAAAATATTTAAAATTCAAGCAAGGTTATAAAAAATAAAAATTGATACAAAAATAAAGTTATACATATCTAATTGAAATGAATATAATTAAATAATTAACTTGATTGGTCTATAAATCGAAGGTACTCTACTTTTTTCGATTTCTCCTACTGAAAACCAATGCAAACGATGCTTCAATGTGTTTGTAATATAAAATACCGTTTTATGTAAATACTCGAAATTCATCGTCAAAAAATTTACTCATTTTGCTTTCAAATAACTGGAAAATTGTAGAGTAGCAGTTTCTTGACAGGTTATTTTTAAATAATTGAATATTTGAGAAATAAAATTTGTTTTGAGACTAATTTTGATTATTTACAGTGAAAACGTGATATTTTTTATCGCAAACGTATTTCACGATGGTCTGCATAAGGTCCCCAGTAAGAGAAATCGAAAAAAAAATGAATTTTGTCGATTCGAGGTTCCTATTTAACATTTCAAAGTAACAACCGCTCCACCTGCAAGGAGGGGGGGACTAATCTTAGTATAGTCTCTCCGAAGTCAGTTGAACATGTATAAATGCGCCTAGCAATAAAATTTAATGAGTTTCATAGGCGTCCCTAAAAAAGTTTTCTGCTAAAGGTAAAAAATGATAATAATTTGTATATAATGTGCAGAAAATTTCTATTATGTTTATTTAGCCAACAACATATTTTAATTATTTATGTCCTCAAACAATTTTATTATATTAATGGTAAATTTTGGTTATGACATATATACATTTACATTTTCATTATATTACCGCCCGCCAAGAACCAATGGGAAGGTATGAACATATCCTTGCCAGGAAAGATGAGGAAAGGTTGTTAGTTTAGGTTAGAAAAGTTATTAAATAAAAATAATCAACAATAAAATAATTCCGCATTGTTGCACTGCACTACTAGACAATTTGTCAACAACTGAAATTTATGGCTCAGTCGCCCAGTGCGGCTGCGCTTGTGCGCCGTTTGCCCGCGCGCACATTCTTCAACTGGGCGTATACTGCCACCTCCACGTTTAGTTCGACGAGACCTGTATATGGGTATGGCTAAATAAATATGGGAACAAGTTTTTTATATCTCAATGCCGAGTTGCTGCGTCAGCGACCGAACCTGGTACAAACTGCCAAGCTCTTGGTTCTTCAATTGAGATAGGAAGAGCTATATTAATGTGTTCCCTCCATAGAATTATAAAATTTTGATTATGGACATTTTTATTTCTTGAGATATTTGAAAAAAAAAACACCCGGTATTTTAAACACAGACTACAGATTGTAGAACATATAACTAATAATCTTTTGAAAGCTAAAATAAATATGCTTGATTTTTCAGTAGAAGACTAGTTGAAAACCGTGACTTCGCTTTAGTATTACCACAGACAATATAGCTTATCGCCAGCTATTTTGTCTCTGGTATTTATGCGTAACATATTTGTCTAAGGGAAGATCATTTATGCAGTGTTGCCGATGTTACACGGAACTCTTAAACTCTAAATTATTATATGAAATAGAAGAAAAGAGTTAAATAAATAGACATATTTTATCTTCATAAAAATATTTTTGGCCTTTTGATTCTTTGTCATTCCTATCAAGTAATGGTTTTCCGTAATAGTATCTGTGCCATGCTATTCACATCTAACTTATAAGCTCAATATTAAATTGTTGGCATGATTCTCAAGACGAGCGTTGCGATTTGCGGTAAACACGTCAGTGCTTTGAAAATAATTTTTACCAGAAAAAAGTGTTTTCTATGCACAAATCGTTAAAGATGCATATTTTCATTTTAAAACATGTACAGGGTGTCCACCAGGATAAATCTGAAAATTTGGCAACCTAGCAAAGGCAGTAGGCAGCTAAAATATTTAGAACTTTATGGCACTTACGGTTATACCGAAAGTTGATATCAACTTTCTTATTTTATATGGGACACCATATATATTATTGCATTTTCGGATTCTACGTGAAATTTGATTATCACTTTATTAAATATTCCATATACATAGGAGTTATAGATTTTGAGATATTAATTTTTAAAGAAAAATTTGACAGATGCAAGAGTCCGTGGAGATGCTAGTAACTCTTCTCAGGAGCGTGATATCAAACGGATTTTTGGTACCTGTAAAGGGTATGACAACATGATATACCAACAAATTAAAACATTTAACACTAGGTGTTTCATTTTTGTTGTTACATTTTCATAACATCAAACAGCTATAACTTTGTTAACTTAAATTGAACGCTCTGTATTTTTTACTCTGTCGTTTGTAGATTAAAATTTCCTTTCTAACCATATAAGCATTGTCAGGGTTGCCTTACTACTTTTAGAGATATTTGCAATTTTCTATTTTTTGGGCAGTTTTTTTCGTATCAGGCCTGTTATCAAATTGGCCATCACCGGCAACACTCCAAAAACAATTGAAATAACTTTGACATTTGTTAAGTTAGTTGTCAAATTATTGTTGTGTCTGTAATAGTTTTTGCCAAAAATTTAAATAAAAATGCCTGGGGATCGTTTAAATTATACTAATGAGGATTATTGTAATTTGTTTATTTATGAAAATGTGACAAAGTAAGTGTCAGATTTATCGGATCAGTACTTTCCCAGATATCGATAGCGGCCATGCCTGGAGAGACACCCCGTATAGTTGATTTATAGTATAAATAAATCGATATAGCATCAACGACGACACAAAAGGCATTTGTTAGTCTTGTTTATTAAAAATGAAAAATTAATGTTTAATTATTACCTTTTATTATTATGTCTAATAACATAAGATTAGTTTTATAGTAGTATAGTTAATACGTAGTCTACACGTTGACAAACTTTGCGAAAAATAAAGATTGTTAACTGTCCTAAACCCACAACTTTCAAGAATGTTGTTCGCTTAAATTTGAAATAGGTATTTTTACATTTTTAAATTTATAAATTTAGTTATTTTTTAATATTTTATTATTTTTTTTCAGCTTAATTAGGGAGTACTGACAGGCAAAAAAAAACGTATTTTTGCGTTGAAAAGCTATTGGGTACTGTTTTGCATTTGTTAGAAAATTAGTTCTAAAGCGCAAACTTCATAAAGTACAAAATCAATCGAAAGTCAAATATGTGCTACGAAATTTTACTTTTGTATTTTGAAAAAAATATATTTAAAAATGGGAAACGATGAGCAAACAAAATCAACTTGAATCAAATCATAAATAAAATTAATTTGTTTTAAATGATAACATAATTTGACATACCTATCGGATGTTACAACAATTGTTCAATTTTGTCTACCGACACAATTCGGTCCGTTTTACTCAGTTTCAACGAAATAGCACAAATGCTGTCTTGTTTCACCGTAACACAAATGCTTTACCATAATGCAACTGTTTTCTAGCTTCACCATAAATTAAAACGTTATCCATCAACTCCGAGTTGCTATACACGCAAGCCATTTTCAATAACTACTAAAAAACTACTGTAAATACTATGACAAAGACGACGGTCAAATCGGATTTCATTCTCCAAGCGTATTACGAATGACGCTAGAGACTACAATCGTCCAGCTATGTAATGGTTGAAAGTACTACAATTCAGTAATTTTTTTTCTCGGAAACTATAAGAATTTTACAAATTTTTTTTATTTTTCTTTTCTCATGCCGTATCTATTCCCAAATTTTTTTGAATAAGTTGTGAATCACCCTGTATAGTTGAACAAAAATCCCTTAACATTTGAAACAATAGTAAATGGCTAGTAGTAAATGACTGCGGTTTGAAACTGATATATTTGTTTGCAATTAATAATATCTTCATTATTGGAAAGTGAAAATTAACTTTCACATTCGAATAATAATAATTGGAAAACTCACCGCAGAGGCGCGCGTTTACGATATATTTCATTTCTGTTATTTTGTTAACATCTATTATTGCAACTGGCTCGTAAATATCAGAGGGAATAGGCACAATTTACAACTACAGTGTGGTCGCAATTATTGTTTTCCGACACTAAATACCGTCAGCCTGTGCATTTACATACCTAATAAAATTTAAATTGATGGGAGCCGTATATATTCGACTTTATTTACAGCGTCGGATGCGGTACTCGTTATCTAGTCATTTTATACGACTTTTATGCTCTATTAGATATTATTTCAATAATAATTTTACTTGGGAAAAGTTTCACATTAATAGTAATATAAAAATGAGATGTGTATCTTTGTTTCGTATCTCAATATTTAGGTAAGATGAATTCAAATATACAGCGAGTTAATAGGGATCTCTGTTAGATATTTAGTAAATTTTTTAAAGTGCACAAAATACTACGTTTTTGATCGAACATTTAACGATGTCCATGTGAACGAAAAACTGCAATTATTTTGAAACATTGACAATTTTAATCAAAAGTTGATTAACAAAATGTATTAAATATTAAATGAACAACCTATTTAAAACTTGGAAAAGTAATAAAAAATATGTTTTTATTCATCTTCCGTTTTGCTGTACCTTTCTATGTACCTAGTTACAAGCTACAAAGTACACAAACTTTAAGGGGACATTCCGCAGTTAAAAATAAACAAAAACCTTTACACAATTTTTTTCTTTATACATTTCAAAAATGCGTATGATAGCTGCGCAAAATTTGATATATAAACTCCTGCGTTAGTACTTTATATGCCGTGCTAGTAATTCTGCATTTCAATTAGGTACCATTGTTGTAGAAATGGCCCCTTTCTTAAAGGGCAATTTCTACGCCTATAATTTTTTTTATGTATCTAAATATATTCTTACGAAAAAATAGTCTGGTTCATATTTTTTTAACTTCCGTGTTAATGTTTTAGATATTTTTTGTGCAGGTCAATTTTTAATGGGTATTTTTTTTATTTTAATATTCATTCCACCAGAGGCTGTTAGTGATTTCTGCAGCAACTTCTGAAGTAGGATTCAATGACGCGTCTTCCGCTAGAGGTCGGTACAGTCTCTTCGATGACTAAAGGAAATGGGAAAAAACATTATTGCCAAAACGAGCAATTTGTACGAAATTAGAGGATTTTCCGTTTGCAAAACATACCTGTAAAAGTAATCTATACATTTAAAATAGTTAATAAAATCATATAATTTGAACATTTTAATAACTAAACACTACATTTGATTTGTCAAAACAGCTTTTTTAATTTGCACATCAGTACATAATTATTAAAACTGGAATTTTGAATCACAGTTTTATGGGTTATTTCTAATTTACGAATAGATATTATTTTATTGTAGGAGATTCTAGCTATTAGCCTTGCTTATGTTTGTCAATTTAGCTGATAAATGTGGCAACACTGGAGGAATTGCTTATAAAAATGCGAAAGTACTGACGGGTTCATACCACTGTAGCTACTGTAGTAGACTAAAATATTTTAAATGACATCTCAACGCATATTTTAGTTTTTCGTACTTAAATGAGGCTAAAATGAAAAAAGAAAAAATACGGGAACATTTTTAACCTACCTTCATATGGTGATGTAGTTAAAAAGTTGAAAAATACTCCAATGTTTTATAAAAATTGAACTTTCTTTTACACAAAAAAAAAACATGAAAATTCTCACAATTGTGGCATGTGTGGCATGCAGAAACAGACACAAATTGTATTAATATTCAATATTTACATTGAAATAATTATTTTACAGTTATGAAATAATTACAAACAAACTGAAGATTTTCTAACAATATTGTACGAAAGTTTAACAGAATCTGAACCTATCCCGATTTGAACCTTATAACTGAATTCTCATGACAATACTTTTTACGTGTTATTTTACAATAGAACTATAGTTATTAAAATATTTTAAGGGATTAGCGCATAGAGATAATTAATTTTATTAAGGTTAATATTAAAAAGTAATAACAAATAAACACAAATTAAACTAAACATTATCAATTAAAAAGAAAACAAACGAAAACCTAAATGAATCTTCATTATAAATTTACGGGCAAACAAATTTTCAATATAAATTTCCTGATGATACACAGTGGTATTCCGAGCCTTTGATCTTTCCAGTTACTTGGCCAGCCATGTCACCAGATCTTAACCCTTCTGATTTATTTTTATGGGGTTGGATGAAAACTTTAGTTTATAAAACACCAATTCACAATTATCAGAAAATCATTATCTTTATTTTACAGTACACATACAGGCAGAACCGGAATAATTATTGTTTTCTAAATTAATATGGTAAGTTTGTTTTTTCAGTTTTTTTTTAATGGTGTATTTTGATTTTTCCACAAACTGTGTATAAAACGGATTACCCAATATCAGACCTGCTGCGATTCTGTAATAAACATAATAGTTAACAGCATCCTTATTTGACATTATAAACAAAAATTAAAACATATACGTGCTGCTAGTTTTCTTGCACAACAATACTCCGTCTTGTACATTAATAATTCCTTTTTAAAACACTGGCTTAACTTATTTATACGAACTACACCACTTTATTGTATTTAGGCCAAGAACCAACGATTATGTCATAATATTAATTATTATTTCCTCATCCAGCAATTGTTTAGCAATCTAAAAATCTACGCAGTTGTTAGAGTCGAACACGGGCACACACTTTGAGGTTTGCGCAAGACTGATATTGAACTTGACGTAAAAATTATAACTATTAATTATCCCGACATTAATTGTGCGTAAATACGTACGCGGCATTTAATTTTTAGGGATTTGTTTATATTGCTCGTGTTTGTAAAAGTCAAACAGAAGGCATGCTGTACAATATTTAGTCGGGAGTTCCTTCATCTTTTCATGTGTTTACATTTTTTGTCAGTGATAATATTTTCTACATCTCTTTGGTCGCTACAACAGTTCTACAAGTTTTATGGGCAATAACTGACTTTCCAAGCTCTAAGCTGTTATCCGGGACATAATAGAGGCTGTAGTTTCCATAAAACCGTATTTATTATATAAGCTTCCTTTTTCTTCCTTTCCTTTTCCCACAAGAATTAATTTTGCATATGTGTGTTTTGGATACATAGCGT
Organism: Anoplophora glabripennis; assembly: GCF_000390285.2. Classification (NCBI taxonomy): domain Eukaryota; kingdom Metazoa; phylum Arthropoda; class Insecta; order Coleoptera; family Cerambycidae; genus Anoplophora; species Anoplophora glabripennis. Next base: position 1,447,624 of record NW_019416264.1, on the reverse strand, counting down.
TGATTTGGCCTCCACCTAGATAGTTTTTTGACAGAACAATATCTTGGCGAGTTAGAATCATTTTCGTTCTGAAATGATATCGATTTTGTCATTTCATTCTTCCTACATTTTTTTATATATTGCCTTGATTCTGCAAAAACAACCTTTTAAAAAAGGCTTAAATAAGTTGACAAAGTATCTGCGGTATAAGTGCCGCATGTTTATTATGTAACAAAACACTGCAAAATAAACAATGTAATGGAATGTAGTAAACAGTCCAAATACTTTTGCTCTGTTAGTTTTCAGGAAAAAATAAATAGCCCAGTTAAATAATCACCTACTCCATAAATTAATAGAAAATTTGTGTTGCATAGTCAATCCTCCATTGTCCTGTAAGAGTTTCAATAAAACACTGGTCATTTTCAAAAGCCAACTACAGAAATTCTATTGTTGAGAAAAATTTGGTAATTTTTGATAATAATAAAATAATTATTGAAGTATTTTATGTATTATTACTTTGGATGCATCAGCTTGATTGACAATTATGCTTGTATTGAAATTACCATATACTAGCCCAGTCGGTTTGTCATTTAACCGGGAAAAAATTAGGGACCACAATTTTATTGTTCTAACCTTTAGGGGGGGTCAATAGTTGTGTAAATTCAGAATCGCGACTGAATTCCACCCCTGCATCAGCCGCCATCTTGAATTTAAGGAAAAATCGTTTTTGCTCAATATCTCGGCCATTTTCAAGTTTAAAACAAAAATGGCAAGGACTTAAATTGTTGCAAATGCGATTTCCTACAACTTCTTATATTACAAATTTGATCGTGCGATCGATATTTTTCAAGTTAAGGGGGAAAATAGTGACAAAGTATAATTATTGAATTATCTCGTTTGTTATTGACTTTACGACATAAATGTACATAAACAAAGTTGGAAAGAATTATATTGACTATTGACCCCCCCTAAAGGTTAGAACAATAAAATTGTGGTCCCTAATTTTTTCCCGGTTAAGCCGTTTTTTTGTCTAACGCGACTGGACTAATACGTACAATATCTGGTGTTTTCTACCTACACGGAACTTGCTGTGGTACGGCCCAAGGCGAGGAAAAGCACTACCAGTATCTAATACACGCTGAGATGCCGCAATAAATGACTTAGTTAAAGATTATCATAAATCCAATAAATAAATAAAATACAAGACGATAGCTGATGAACTAACAATCACTTTCTAATCAATTTAAGACAAGCATTTAACTTCTAAATTAGTGCGAATTGAATTTTCTGCAATTCAAGAAACAATAAAATTAACAAAAATAAATCACAATTGAATGTCGCTTATATTGATGACATACAAATGTTGGCTGGAGTGTTGGGCTTGAGTTAGTCGTAGTTAAAAATATCACAAATGGTACTATTATTATTTATGTACATATATATAGATATGTAAGTATATACTTTTACTTTATCAAAAAAGAAAAAAGAAATAAATAGGAATGTTGCTATTTATCTTGAAAAATATTTCCTGTGGCACATTTTGGATGTAGATTAACTCATATAAAAAGGATAAGTTCCACTTTATCAATCTGCAAATAAAGATGCTTTTATTAAGAGCATTGTTAAATCGGGAAACACAGAACCTGGAAAAATAAATTAAAATTCACCTCAACGTCCCCTTTACATGAAAACTTTTATTTCCGATTGAAAATAAATTAAATTCCGCACAAAAAGTCTTCCTCAATTTGACTGAACCGCTGGAGCGTACTTTTGTCTCTGACATCTCGTCTAATCTAAATAAAAATTTGGGTTAGTTGTATCTCGAATGTTATCTTAAGAGGTTTGGTAACGGAACTGTGGAAAATATAATTCGTCTCTAAATATTACTTTCTGGGAAATAACTGAAAAAAATGTTGCTTTTTACATAAAGAAAAATAATACATTTAGAATTGTACACAAAGTCTCTACAAAATCATTTTGTAATCAACATAAAGCATTTAGTAAAAAGAGATTAGTTATCTCGGTTAGTGATTCGTTAAAAGTATCTGGAAAGGTGGCGTATGGTATTTGTCAAAAATAGACTGCCCCTTTTTGTTTCATGCTATTATGCAAATATGTACTTTAAATTACAATTTAAAACTTTTTTTTCAATCACTGTGTTATTGTCGATAATTGTACACAAAGTCTCTAAAAAATAATTTTGTAGTCCACATAAAGCATTTAGTAAAGAGATTCGTTATCTCGGTTAGTGTTATATTCGTTAAAAGAATCTAGAAAGGTGGCGTATGGTGTTTGTCTGTGATTGATTTTTAACCCACGAAAGATATTACGCGGCACGAAGAAGATCCAAAATTAAAGTACCGGAATCGTGTTCGTAGCTGCGTTGTAAGGTTATTGTACTATGGTGCACAGTGCACATATCCACTGCACAGCGTTAACTGTTTTATTGGGGTAGGTCTGGAATAAAGACAGTAGCGTTGCAGATACATGTGATCGTCTTTAATCTATGTGTGTTCTCTCCCTATCTAATAATGTCTATATGTCTTGTTTGATAAACAAAGTAAATCGTCAACGGGTTGTACTATATCGGCAATCTAAAAGCTAGAGAAATACTAAATTATAAGGAATGATTTTAACAATGCTAAAAAATTCTCTAAATTAAATGGTAAAAATATATTACCACGGCGAGGAAAAAATAATTCAGTTATGACATCTGCCTCATTTATAGGAAATTAAAAAAATTCTTAGACAGAAAAAATAAAATATATAAAATATTTCAGTCATAGTTTATCATATAAGCAGCGAAAAACAAATCTTCTTTTTCAATTTTCTTGAAAATAATTATCCAGCAGCGCCTGCATTACAGCTCAAGTGTTAAAAATAAAAAAGTTAACAGTAAAATTTAAAGAATGGTGACAATTTTGATATTTGTCTTTAAGTATGTACAAAACAACATTTGTCTTTAAGTATGTACAGAATGTATGTATGTACTTTCTGATGTATGTACTTTGTAGTATGTACTTTATGTATGTACAAGTACTTTCTTATGTATGTACAAAATCAGTACCTTCTTAAAAAATTTCTAAAATCATTTTGATATTTTTTTTATTAACGAATTAATTTAGAAATTTTAAGATAATTAAAAAGAGATCCTAATGTGTCAATACTCTGATTAATAATAACTTGTCTAAAGTGCGTCAGAATATTTTATTTCTATTGCATTTAAGAACATTTTCTAAATGATCATATTTTTCACGTCGAATCGACGCAGGTACAAGATTCGTCATTGACTTTTACCTTAGACGCCTAAACCTCTCACATATTTATCTGTATTAAATATAATGTGCTTGATCCTAATAAGAAAATGGCACACAAGGATTTTGTCACTGATAATGAGTAATTTTTGTGTTGGGATAAAGAAACTATTCAACATTTCCAAGAAGCTGTTAACGATAACTGTTACCTAATAATTCAAATAAATCGATTAGTAATAAACAGTCAGGTACGCCACTGGGAAGGGAGTCCTTGCTGAGTTTATTGAGTCGTTATCTATTTAATTACCAAGATTTAAATCGATCAATTACAAAGGATAATGGACACTTGTGGATTAGTCAACAAGTGTCGGTAATGTATCAAAACAATGCACAAAACGCTTTCAATTGCATTATATTATTAAAATTAATCCTATCAGACATAAATATTCATTATCAGAACAATTCCCTTATTTGCTATCTAATTTCATCATGTGAAATGTATTTTGAAAGGTGGTCCATTTTACATGGAGTTATGTGTTTTCGTAAAAATTATGAACTTTTAATGTTAACATGAATATTATTAATTGTACCAGAAACAGCAACCTATCACTATTCTTAAAATAAATATATTTCTAGCAAAGTTTTTATTACATCTTATCAAGCATCCAGAAATGCTTGATGAAAAAAGTTACGTGGTCCAATGTGCTAATTGGTTTTTATGTTACTATATACTTCTTCATATGGAAAGTTAATTGATTAATCTGACGTATTTCAGTCTGATTTTCAAGCATACATATTTTAAATACTTCAGTGTTTCAAAAATCAACAGGTAACTGAACCTATTGATATACCAAGATGCCCAACTGAAACAATATTTGACTGTCACCATTCGAACGTCATTGACAATTAATTTCAAACAGCACTAACTTATTAGAATAACAATTTATAAAGAAAAATATATTACTTGAGAAGGTATGTGGTAAGTATCTAACCTCTATGGGGTGGATGGGGGATGTAAAAATAACACTGTATCTCTCCGTATATCCTAATGATGTCGGGCTCCAAAGAAGTCTTTAGAAAGTTTCTTTTTTGGAATCTAACTTTGAAACGATCTTAGTGTATTACGGAAAAGGCTTCATGATTTAATGTTAAAACCGTTATTTTACTATTATAAAATAAGCAGAAACGGACTGGCCTCAATACATATTTTTTCAAAATTTTGACGGATGTGAATGCTATCAAATGTTAAAAAAATTATTTATTGTTTATATCTCCGGAATCTATTAACCGATCTCAATGAAATTTGGTACAGATAATGTATATAGTAGGCCCTACATTCCCTAAAATATGAGTTTTAAAGGTTCAACCAGTGGTGTACAACTGGACAGGGGTCACCCCTTTTTTACAAAAAAAAATACGCCACTGCATTTTTTTAAGTTGTAACTGATTTATATTCTAATGCACAAAATACGTAATAAGGTACTTGAATTTTTCTCCCTAAGATTCGCCGTTCTCAAGTTATTCATACCAATACATACCCCTTGCATCAGACACTTCTAACCATAATATTACAAGAATATTTATGTTTATGCTTAAAAGTAAGTGCAATTTGTAAGCAGATCAACAAAATTATTTACACTTCTTTCTACACCACCTGTGAGGTAGAGTTCCTGGGTAGAGTTCCTGGGGATTTTAGTTTTCCCTGGAGGCCTAATACTCTTTACAAATAAGAACAATTTAAATCAAAATAATAATAAAAATATATTTACCAAGCAACAGCAACTAAACAAGAAACAAAATTAACGTTACGTATTTACAACAATTGTTCAAAATGCGAACCACCCACATCGATACATTCTGACATCTTATATTAATGGAATTAATTGAAGCTAATATCATATGGTGGTTTTCTTTTAATTCATTACACCCGTCTTCTATTCGTTGCAGTAGTTGTGATCTTGTATCTGTTGGAGTAGAATAAACTTTACTTTTAAGATAATCCCAAACATAGAAGTCCAAGCGGTTTAGATATGGCAATCTGGCTAGCCAAGACACTGAACCCTCTGCACCATTATGGTTGACATTGGCATTTGATATTCTACCTATCCATCGCTCCATATAATTTTCATTAAGCCATTCTTATATTATTCTACCAGAATGCGCAGGAGCACCATCCATTGTATCTAGCTATATTTAATGGAACATCCTCTAATAATTCAAATGGATGGTTTTCTAGAAAGTTTAGAAATGACTAGGAATTTAGACGGGGTGACAAGAAGAAAGATCCACAAACTTTATTGCGAATTATTCCGAGCCACACGTTCACAAAATTCGTGTTGAAAAGATCTTGTCCGAATTTCATGAGGATTTTCTTGTGACCAAATATGGAGATTGTGAAAATTTACTACCCTCGCCTTTGGTAAAAGTACATTTATTATTTTGATTTAAGTTGTTCCTATTTGTAAAGATAGTGGGTTAGACTTCCAGTGGAAATTAAAACGCGTAAGGAACTCTACCTCGCAGGTGGTATGGAAGCGCGTGTAAAGAATTTTGTTGATGTGTTTACAAATTCCACTTACTTTTAAGCATAAACATAAATATAATTGTAGTATTATGATTAGAAATATCTGCACAAGGGGATTATATTGATTTGAATAACTTGAAAACGGCGAATCTTACGTATTTTAGAATATAAATCCGTTACAATAACTTGCAGTGGTATAGGTTTTTTTTTATAAAAAAGGATATGACCCCTGTCCAGTTGTACACCACTGGTTGTACCTTTAGAGCTCATATTTTAGGGAATGGATTGTCTGTACCAAATTTTATTGAGATGTGTTAAGAGATTCCGGAGATATAAAAAAGATATATAAAATTTTTTTAACAACTTCAACACCCTGTATCTCTAAAACGGGGCTGTTCCAGACCAATGTTTATAAGGCAAACACATATAATTTTAAAGAGATCTATCTGCCCTCGGAGTTCCCTGCATAGAATTCGGACCACCCTGTATATTGTATTTTATTTAAAAAAGTAATTGCCTCATGCACACATAAAAATAATTGTTTAATTCAATGCAGTTAAATTTAAACTAAACAAATAATATCTTCCCATATCCGCAATGTAAACATGTATTTGAACAAAGAATATTATTTCTTTAAAATATTTATTTCAATTAAATAATAAACGCTTCACATGAAAAATATTTATGTATTGAAATAATGTAGTACATATTGTTGACTCAAATTTTTCATTGGTTTAGAGAAAACATTTGTAATTTTATTTTAAAAATACTATAAAATTAATATAACATTACATTTGTTCTAACAAAACAAAATATATGTTTGAAAGAAAATTATTGTTTTTTAAATATAAATAAATGGTTTTATTTGATATGAGACTATAACTTTCCTGAATTAAATAAAATAGTTCTTTGGAATAAAAATTTGGAACTTTTTTAGGAAAGATAGGGTAAGGTTAAAATAAAAGTATGAGTATGTTTGAATGGAATGTATTTTTTCTTAAATAAACGTATACACAAAACATTACAAATATAAGAAATAATTTTAAGAATTAATGTTCCTTAGCTGTTTATGTATAAAATAACATTCACAAAAATATAAATAATTTTTCCGAGACAGTGTGAAATACGGTAGGTTTAACTGTTCCTAAAGTTTTAATGTCTACCGTTACAAAATTTTCAGAGATCTTCACAGAATAAGCACTATGATGCAAATCATAATTTAAGGTAATTAATAAATAGAAATGAAAACAAATTATTGTATTGTTGTCTTCATTAATAATGATGTTTTCTATTATACCGAAAGAAGGATTAGGATACCTAATAAAACACAAGACTTGATTTTGTAAAAAATACCATTAATTTTTAACCATGGCACGCAAAAACTTGAAGATGAAATTTCTGAATTAGATGGAAGGATAACGTCTCCTTTTATTAAATTTTGAATTGGTCCATGTTCAAACGTGTCTATTAGTCCTTTTGTGATAAAATTCTATACGATAATTTAAGCTGCGTCCGCATACAAAGTGAAAAATGTACATTTTTTCTACATGTAATAAGGGTAGCTAAATATTTTAAATCTTTATGTTTTACTTCGTATCTAATGGAGCTAACATGTATTACAGGTCCAATTTTCTTTATTATATTTGGGTAGTGAAGCAAAAAATTAAATTTAGGCTTTAAATTTTCTTTAAATAGTTTTAAACACATTAGGTGATGGTCTTCAATAAGACATTTTAAAAAATCAATGGATTCATCATTAAAGATAGACAAAAATAACATTTCGGTTATTTCTAATAAAATTAAGTATAGTATCCATGTTTTATCATTTTCTGGAACTAAATCTCTAATAATTAAATGAAAATTTAAAACTAAGGAAAGCATGAAGATGACAGTAATATAACCGTTTCTAATTTGTTCATGCATACTTAATGTTTGGAGGAATGTTTTTATTTATACATATAAGAGTTATACTTAATTCGAGCATTTAGTAATGTAGCTTAATGTAAAATAGTTATTAGTTAATAAATTGTTAATAATTTTCGCCATTTCATAACGATGGATTCCTTCGAAAAGGTTATGCATTAAATCACAACTAATATTTTTATATATGTGAAAGTCATCCAGTTCAATGAAAATGCAATTTTCCTTAACACCATAATCAGAAGCAGTTAAATGTTCTAAGTAGTCTTGTTCTTGTCTAAGACTACATTACACACTCCTACGATGTACTACACAGTACAGTACACCACAGACTATACACCATACACACTCACACTACACTGCAAGTTATAAAACACATACGAGACGAGTAACTGCATGTGGTAGAAGTTAAAAGTCTAAATGCCTTTGGCTGTCGCTGAAAGTTAATCCACGCTTTTCGCCGTAGTTTTAAAAATATGATAGTTTTGAATTAAAACAATATACTAAAATCAACTATACCACATCTTTAAATGCAGTTTATCTGAAAATTTAACGATATGATAGTTTTATGTCAATAAATACTATTATTCCTTTGATAAAATAAGTGTTTTAATTTGGACTTATGATTTATTTGTTTTAAATAAGTTCATTTAAATTAAAATAACCAAAATGTAGATGCAACCTTAAAACATGATTGTTTTAAAGAAATTGATTTGTTTTACATTATAATTTACTATGTTTTAATACATTATATTATATGTTTAAATTTAGGATGTATCTTTGATTCTAATACATTTTCTAAATATAAAATAGAATTGTTCCAAATACATGAGTAATACTGAAATAAAGATATATGATCAAATTAAATAAATATTTCTTCATAAGAAACAATTGCTTTTAAAGAAATTTGTAGATTATTATTAAAGATATCTTTTTATGTGTGTGGGTATGTGCTCTCCTGTATAAAAAAAAAATTGTTTTAACGTCCTCCTTCATGTATGATAAGTTTTTACGATTAATTACGATTTTTACAATTAAATTAAATATAAAATATCGATGTAGTATATTAGAAAATATGGGCTTAAATCCACAAAAAAAAAATTAAAGTAGAAGATATTTGTAGAAGACAGGCCTGATATTTTTGCTTTAAATATATCCATATTGATTACTTCAGTTAAATTCTCCATCAAACTGGAAGCATTATTAAAACCGAAGCGTTTCCGGTTCCCGTTTTGAAGCGTAACGAAAGGATATAATTATGACGTGTAAGATATAAAGACACGAGTAATAAATTTGTCGAGACTGAAGCAGTAAATCAGGCGAGTAAGCCTAATGAAACTTTATGAGATCCAGTCACAACAACGTAAGAGACACTTCAATCACACGTCATCGGTGGAAGGCGGGAAACTCGGGAAAACACAGGGCCCCGACTTAATAATAATTCAGGCGCTGCTGGTACTGCAATAATCCTGTAATTCCTGCGATATTTCCAGAAACGATCCTAATAAAGAAACTTGGGTAATCAAAGCGGCCCCGGCCTGGATCTTCCATTTTCGTTATTCTGTTTAGCAAAGCTTTGTGCTGTAGCGCACTTTGTAACTTGTACCGTATATTTTCTCATTTTGTTTTGTTTCTGTCTACACTCGATTATTTCCCCCACCTTTAGAAACCATAGAGTGGGAGCTCTCACCCCAAAATCTCCATTTCAAAAGGGTTTTAGGGATAATATTATATACTGAGATCAATAATTCCTGAACGACCACGCTCGGATTCCACCGGAGGTTACCGAGCACGAGCATCAATAGGTCCGGAGGAGTGGGGGGCACTTCGCTGATATATCCACAGGGCGGACCAAATTTTCCTGGCATATTCAAATTATTTATCGACGAACCTAAAATCCAAATACTTTACATTTTGTCAGTAATCCATTGTTTCTTTTCTAATAGCACTAAGTAGGTAAGTGCTAACCTTTAAGTTCTTTTAAAAAAGTTAATAATAAAATATGCAGGGTGTTTCAGGATTAAGTCGACAAACTTTAAAGAGATATTCCTCATAATTCCTCATATTCCTAACCCCGCCACTGGTTGCTTGCTGGACTTATACTTCTATGGAAAAAATGGTATCTTATAAGAAGATGTGTCATGCCAAATTTGGCTTAAATAGCCTTCTTCATTTTGAAGTTTTTTTTAAATCTTTAACGCCCTATATTTCGAAAATGAAGCGTCTATGGAAAAAAATGTATACTTGATTTTTTTTATGAGGAATCCAGAAGCACCCTTCCGAAAAATCAATTTTGCCATGAAACTATAAGTGTTAGGAAAAAAGTGAATGTACACTTTTTGTCAATAACAAACTATCTAAAAACAGCATCATTTTTTATTTTCAGTAGGGCCGTATTAATTTTTTTTTATAATTTAATGAGTCTGAGTCTCCATAACTTCGCCACTGGTTGCTTGCGGGACTTCTACTTCTATGGAAAAATGGTATCTTATAAGAAGATGTGTCATGCCAAATTTGGCTTAAATAGCCTTCTTCATTTAGAAATTATTTAAAAAATTCGAATTTTTTTAAAAACTTTAACGCCCTATATTTCAAAAATGAAGCGTCTCTGGAAAAAAAATTATGCTTTTTTTCTCCATACCTCCATAAAGTTTGTCGACTTAATCCTTAACACTGAATAACGATTGCTTCACAACATTTTTACCTCTAACATATTATACAAAACAATGCTCATAATTCTACATGCTACGCCTATGACATTTTTTGACATATTCATGCATTGTCGAAATAACACATCGACGAAAAAAAATTGTTCTAGTATAATTTACAATAATTATTCCTTCTAGAATAACCTTACAAAAGGATTTTAATTAGTAGATCAACACATACAAATACCCAAATCTGATTGAGGTTGATATACAAAAATAATAACAAACAAACAAATTAAACACAAAGAGATATGTAAAAATAATTTAGCTCGAAACGTGTCGATATATAATATGTTCAAAAAGCTAAATCATTCGTCAATTTGTTTCACCTATTGGCATACTGTTGCTGGTATGCTTGGTGATTCTGCTGACGAATGATCTTAACTGTTTATTAGATATTGCGGATGTAATTCAAAGCACAGGACTGTAGTCCGCAGAGTAGTTGTTTCTTGACGTGATATGAAGGATAAAACATATACAGAGCGATTCAGTCATAATGTCATTATTTTTAACCACATATTCGAAGGGCCTAATAAAGACAGAAAATAAAAAAAACTTTACCTTTTAAAAAATAAGCAAATTGACCCTTAACTAGGACTTAGAGAGATCGAAGTGAAACAGTTGATTTTTTACCAAGTCGTCTAGAATTTTGCAATTGATTTCAAAATCAAAGTGCAGCGAATTCTAAAATTTTAATAGCAAAGCTGTGGACGAATGAGTGAGTGTTTTTTAGCCTTAGTATAATTTTAAAAAGATAGGTACTCATCGAAAAGCAATAAGTCACACAATAAAATATACGTACTACAAACTGACTAATTAATTGAAGATATTATGTAATACTAAAAACTCATAATCAATTATAAAACGTGGTGACAACGTTAACAATCTTAAAAATACTAAATTGTATTATCTAACATTCGAAAACAATTACCTATTATCCTTATACATTTGTTTTTATTAACAAATATATAATACTTATTAATATTAAAAATGTAAAATAATATCTTATTCATTCATGTGTCTGCCTAAAAAACTGTTTTAATTCGATGTATCTCTCTACGAATTAAAAAGGCATTAAAGGCCAGGTTAATGACCAAATATTACGGTAGGTCAAGATTCATTCTCGATAAATCTTTGTGGATCAGAAAAGGGGTTTAAATAATTATTTGAAAATATTTTTTTTCAACGTAAATATGCATTTTAAATTTTTTTTGATTGTGTATTAGTATTTTACTCATTTTTTCCTATCTCCCCTTAAAATTAATGACATTATGCCTGAAACTCCCTGTATAAAGCTCAATATTGTCTATATGCGTAATAGCATACATATTATGTACTAAATGAATTAAAATTGTTTGAATTCATTTAAAAAAATACCAGTTTTTTTAGTGTAATATCTCTTCCTTTAGACTAAAGTATGTGTAGCTAATTTTGTTTAAGTATTTAAGTAATTATTGCAAATGAAAGTAATTATTGCAAAAGTGTAATGAAATGCCCATACTTATAAAACTTTATTTTTTTATTTGACTAATTTTCTTTCCGTTACACAATAATATTCAATTTCCTTCTACTTTCTCCAAAAATATGTATCCCCCTTTTCTTTAAGTGTGCTTAAGACTATGTCATTATTTCTTCGCCCGTTTTAGGATTTTTTTACCCTTAGACATTATAATTGATGCAAAAGACAGTCGTCACAAATTATTTTTTCAAGTGGACTCTCAAGAAAAGCACAAAGTAAATTCAAAGTGGAAAGTTTTCGGATGACAAAGTCATCAGATATTCTTTTAATCTGTAATATTGGTTTCTATAAATGTCATACGCTCTTTGAGAATTTTTTAAAATTCGAACTGTGCAATTTAAGGCATAATTTAATAAACGAAATACTTTCTTCTATTTACAATTGAATATCAATATACAGGGTGTTGCAAATTGGTAGGCCAAGCCATTAACCACAGATAGGACTTTAATCTTGCTTTCTTGGCACCTATTAGTAGATCGCTCTTTGATACTGGATACAGATCAATGCTTTATGTCAGTAGGCATTGAATAGCGATAATCATTAAGATAACACATTTTGTAGGCATATATCATCGATATAAAAAATCTTTTGATGATTTAAAAAATTAAATGCTTTGGCAAAACCAAATCTGCAATTTAACCTGGATGTTCTTGGAGCAAGTTTTAAAACATTATTCCTTCTGCAATCGAATAGAATGCGTTGTCAATATTATTAATAATGAAAATTATTAATATTTTACCAAAAGTCACTTCCTCGTGTTTTCATGAATACCAATAATTTTTCTGAAATATGTTTTTAAAAAAGTGATCAACTGGATTCGTGTCCAAAGATTTCCAGTGTCCAGTTCAATCCTATTAGAAACTGCGGCTTTTATTCAACATAAAAAATTGCTCTGATTGTGAGTAGGCAGATATCTTGAAAATGTTTGAACTAAGTAATGATCTTGAATACTTAACTTAAAAAAAATCAAAAGTATTCGATGAATAATCAGACGCAGCATTTTATTAATGAAAAATCTGCCCTTCAAGAAATCGGATACCTCTCCTTATATTTTTATCGTAATGTTTCCAAATTCTACATTCACATTGTTGTTTTATGCCGACTTGATTTTTTCCATTGTCTAAGTCAGACAAAAGAAAATCATCAGCATCGGGAACAAATAGAGAACAGTTCCCCTTCCACAGGAAATGTGGCACAACTGCCTGGCATTTTTAATTAACGGGATAATCCACAAAAGAGGGCTTAATTTGGATGGAGCAGCGACGTCTGTGACTATGAGTAATTAAATGATGTAGATGTGTAAAACTAAATTATCGGCAAAAAACAACAACCGAAGGCACAATCAGGCGCCGGTCTTCAGTGTTGGCTATGGAACAATCATTTCCATAGCAACCGGTGACATCACGTTCTTCAACCAACTGCATTAAGTATTGAACTGTGAAGCGACCTTTCGCATATTTCTAATACTTATGTAATTCGTATCACGATAAAAACTTTTGTAATTTGTATTTGTGTAGATCATTACAGAGAAATGTGTTACTATCACATCCCTTAAGTGACTAAAAATTATTCATTACTGATATTCAAAAGCATGGCCAACTATTCTTGAAATAAACCTGATAATGTAAACATTAATGACTGTTTTCTTAAAAAATTAATGAACCTTAATGAGTATTTTAGTATTGACACATCGGCTGAGATTGTAATATTACTTGATATTGCGTGAAAGTCAAATTTGTTAGATATAACACAAATACAAATATGTGGCTACAGAACTTTGAAGGGTCTCCTCCTACACCAGTCCCATTATAATTAGTGTAACTAGTAAATGGCATTGAAGCAACAATAAAGTTAATGTAGATACAATGAAACAAATTTGATATCTATGGAACAGTTACTAAATAATGGTAACTGCACTGTTCGATTTTTATAGACATGGCAATTCAGAATTTATACAAAAAAAAGGTCTTTGTATAAGTCAAAACTGGAATCAATTTAAATTTTTTTCTATTCCTTACGCTATACAAATAAATATTAGCGTACTGGAAGATTATAAGTCTGGTTTTCCCACTCACTAAACTCACTAATTAACCGACACTTTTTCATGAATTGCAATAATTTTTTCTGAAATATGTTTTCAAAAAATGATCATGGCCTTTTAAAAACTGTGATTTTTATTCAACATATTAAAAAAAATTTGTTTTAAGCTGAAGTTAGTGCTCAGTAATATACCTCCTTCTTATTAGTTTGTTGCATTAATTGGGTCAAAATAAAAACACTATTCTTGCACCTTTTTCTCTAAAATGCATTCTCGAGGCGTTTTTTTTTTCGTCAATTTAAAGGTTTATTTGAGGTAAAAATGTGAGAAAACCTGAAAAAAAATTTTTTTTCCATTTTAATCACGATTATGAAGTGTTTAAGCTCAAAAAGCGTAACCCATTAATTTTTTTAAAAGTTTGACAGTTTGAAATAAAGAAACGGTTCTCTAGATTGAGATGAAACTTCACAGGATTCTTCTGGGTATATCGAACTGTAAAAATCATGCTTAACATTAGTCATTTCGTAAATATTTCTAATTTAGCCGTCAATTTTCCAAAAATACCATAAATTACCCTTTTTTCCTGTTTTTTAAAATTTGTGTAAAAAAAAAGAATTCTTCCAAAATGTTGCGGCAGCATGTTATAGGAAATTTATTCCAGTTTTCGAAACTGCCCTTCAATTTTCTGTATGACCATTTGTGGCCGAGATATCGATGATTGAAGACAAAAGGATCCTTTTCCATTAAAAGTCCGATATTTCGATGAAAAAATGGTTGTATCGAAATTAAAAAAAAAATGAAATTGAAGCTGAATAAACAAGCTATCTGGTCCATGCTTAATTGAAAAGAATTTTTCCAAGTCCGTGGACGAAAAAAAAAAAATTTTGCAAAATTTATTTGTCGCGCTATTTCCTAGAATTGCGTGATAACCGTAGCTCCTAAAAAAATTCGACCGAAAGATCTAAAAACTAGAATCTTAGAGCTTCAAAATGCTTTTTTTAAATTCCCGATACCTAAATACAGTCTGTCAAAAATCACGGAAAAATTTGGGAAATTCTTTTGACCCTTTAATTGTTTGCATTAGTGTATTTTAACAAAAAATCAAGATTCCCACTGATTTTGAGCTATATTTTGAGGTTAGGGAAAAATCCTGATGTGATGGAGCATTTTTGATAGTTCCATCGTTTTCGGGTCAAAATACATAAAAAGTATTTGCAAAAAACAATATTTCGTGACACTGTGCTGTTTGTTCAACTTCTGTAATAGCTGATTATATTTAATAAGTGCAATGTATAAATAGTATAATGTTGTTTCGTATTCTTTTATGTGCTCACCAGATACCACTTTTGGAAAAAAATTCAAATTATTTAGTAGTTTAGTTTATTTAAGTAATTACATATTTACTAAAGTGTAGTTTATTTTTTTTATCTTTGTCGATAAAACTTACTTCGAACATCTGTTATAAACAGAGAAGAAGACAGCCTTTTTGTAGTATTAAAATACAGGGCAATTTCAAGTTAAATATAAAAATTCCTTATAAAAAAATAAGTCTAGTATAAAAGTTATGAACCAAATAAAGAATTTTCAGGAAGTCTGATACATTTCTTAATTATTCAGTACCATTTTCTGGCTGAAAAAAAAAATAACCATACCGCATACGAGATAACTATATTTCATAAAGCAAATAAATTCTGGTAAATTTAGGTTTTGGGCGGCACTGTTTGTAAATAATCGGATATTAAAATTATAAATGAACTTAAGGGCCCCATATTCTTTAAATAGTGTTTTCCGCAAAGACAAATAATTTCAAACATTTAATAACTGAATAATCTAAAGCTTATCAAATAATAGGAATGTTATGTCATGCCATCTGGGTATTTTCAAAGACGCCGCAGTAAAACGAATAAAAAGGTGCAAAAAACGATCAAACCATCAAGGTTTTAGGTACTGAAATCTACGAAAATACTAACTTTTTTATATATAACTCCACATGTAAATATTCTTATAAAATTTACTTGCTTAGTCCTACATATAAAATTGTTTACTTTTATTTATAAGTACGTGAAAATAATTCTTAAAATGTGGGGTTAGGATAACAGAAAACGAATGTTTTACAAACGCTTTTTTTAGTTATTATTTTATTTGGGTAAATTTAAATGGTAACAATGAATAAACAAAACATCAAGGATTTTATTTTTGTGCTTACTTTTGTTCTACACTTTTTACTTTTTAAGATTTCAGTACCTAAAAATGCCAGAAATTTCACCATTTCTCGGCCAGGGATATGGCCACCTTAAACTATTTTGTAAATTTCCTGTAGTTATGTTAAATTCAGAAAATATAGTACTGTGCTTGGTAGGTGTATGTACAAAGTCTGACTTTGTTGCCGAACTACTTCTCAATAGATACGAGTTTTTACCTCAATCCGATCGACCAGTTTTCCAGTGTTGTAATAGTGACACATATTTATTTTTCTTTAATGTATCACAGTTTACACCACCAATTATACATCCACCTAACTTTTTTCGGATATGTTCCGAATCGTATATAACAACAGGACGATTTTAACAATTTGACTAATACCCACGAAACAGTCACGGCTATTGTTTATTCAAACTTTCCCCAATTTTTCGAAATAAAAATGGTTCCTAATTTCAAAACTGATTTCCTCTTCCTCGGAAACTGCTATCTGATTTTGAAAATTCTTTTTTTTTAATCGTTTTGCGTATAAGTCATCCAAATAAGATCCTTTTTAGAAGTACTCTACTATTGATTGTGTAATCTAATTGTCATAGATTTTTTTGTTGTTACTGTTATGAGCGAATTTTTATTTGTCGTGCCAGTTTATTGCGCTCTAATTGAACTGTGTGTCGTAACAAATAAATTATGAAGAAAAAATCAAAGTGCAGTTTAATTCAAGTAGACATTCACTACTTTACCTGATGCATGCAAGAGAATGCCCCAAATTTCTGGCAGGTAAAAACTGCTAAAATGCCGAAAACTGAAATTCTTGTAAAAATAGATCAGCATTATCCTGAGGAATAAATTTGGAATTAAAAGAATAATATTCTTAAACTTAGTTTAGCTGCTCTCTAGAAAATCTGCTTTGAAATTTGGGGCTCATCTTTAGTGGTGCTATAACGGGACGTTTGTCACCTTTCTATAAAATTACTAGAAAATAAAATAGTAAGGTAAAAATCTTAAGTCGCAATTCTTTATTTTTGTATGAAATCATTATTTAATTCGTAATTTAAAAAATTGTAAAAGTAGAAAGAAATTGGTGGACAGATGTAATGTACTAGATTATGCGCCATCTATTAATAGGAAGCTCAACTAAAATATGATACCCTGCCATTCTCCTTTTATTTAGTAGTAGAGGAATAGAGAGAAATTATAAAAATATGCTCATAGTCCAGTATGGCACAAGTGAATAACAATGGCGTGCGATTAGAATAAAAAATTTTAAAATCAAACAAAAATTTACCAAAGGAGTTATTAATGAAACTGCTTGTACAGTTCGTATTATTGTAGAATAATGTTCTGACAAAACCCCTCACAATTTTTTTAAACACGCATTTTGCCTAGTAGCTTATTTAAATAATAAAATATTTCAGTCAGGAAGACTTAACTTTTATATATAAAAGGACAAACAACGACTATTCCTGAGATTTTGAGGAATAATTTTTGGAGTTTCTAACAAACAAAGAAAAGAGGATGTGAGAGAAAATATTGATCTCAGTTTTGATAACTACAACCACTTTTTGACTTCTGTGGGTTTCTCATAAAATTTGGTTTTGACACGGGCAATCTGTAGTTTTGGAAACCGACGACACTCGCAATCTCCAACGCCATTTACAAAATGGCATCTCACCACGGATTACTGCATATTTGACTTAGCAAGACTATTCCACAAAACACGGCCTTCCATTCCTCTCCTTTATTCTTTCATTTTTATCCGTACCAGCACAAGGGCTTCCACGGCGATTTACTCTTTTTATGAAAATGCTCATTGTAGCGTCGAGAGAGTGTATTGCTTTTCATTTTCAAAGTATATAAGCAAATAAAAAAGTACACCTTCCGACCGGCACCATTCACCGTGCCAGAAAAAAATACAAAACGAAATACGGAAACCCGAATCGATAGATGATTGCGGAGATACAGCGATGGTATGATTTTTTACCCCGGACGTTCGGAAATGGCTTGGTTTTAATCGAATTTAGATGCATCTGCTCCATCCTATTAACAAAAATACGTTCTAAAATTATCTTGAAATAGCAACGCTTAAAATGCAGAAGTGTATTAATGAATGTATCTTGGCTTCCCCCCTGTATATCTCTGAAACTATCCATAGGATCACTTTGGACCCGTGACAACTTTTCATCAGAATGTCGAGAACTATAACATATCACAATTTCAGCCAAATCTAGCGGGATCCATTTTCCATTCATTTTGTGCGGGGCCCTTTATGTATATGAACATTTCAAAACTTTAATATGCATCAATGCAAGATATTTATTAATTGGGGGATAGCATTATTGCTTCATGTGCGGTAGTTCAAATATTATTTTGACAGGATATGTGAGTCAATGCTTTTGTTAGATATAATAAAAGCTCACCCACCCACGGACCGAAATCCTGTATTGATTATGGAGTATTTTATTTTTTTGCTTATAAACCGTTACATTTACGAGAGAAAGAGAAGACACCCAATTTATTTCAAATAAATTAAACTGATTAAAACAGGGCCATATAGATGATAAAAAAAATAGTTACGCAAGTAATTAATTGTAGTTGTTTCTACCCCTTGAAACCGAAGGGAAATAATAACAATTTACCATGTAAATGATTTTTCAGTAGTAACTTTCCCTACATTTAAACAAAAAAATAAAAACTAAATGTTTCCCTTTTCCTTTAAACGGCCATAAAGGGAACAAATATATTTTTTTGTATGAAAGACCCTCTCCCCTAATTTTCGACAAGGAATCAGATCTTTGATTTTTTTGCACTTATTTATTTATGCCTTGTATAGGGTGATAAAAATTTAGAAAAAATTTTAGAAATAGGCTGTAATCACATACCTTTTATATAGTAGCATAAATGTTATATTTATGTTCTACAAAAATTTGATATTGGTTTTCTTTTTGCTTCAGAAAATCAAACGAAAAGAGGGGAACCAATAAGATCAAAATTTATTGACTAAACATCGGTAAGTAAAACTAGTAAAATACTATTTATGGTATCTTGAACTTTTCCTTGCGAAATCCAATAATATTGGATATAAAGTATTTTCCGATATATTTTGATCATTCTTTGCTTTGTTATTGTTATTTTTGTATACAGCATCCCATATCAACATCTAATAGTTTACCCATTTTCTTTAGAAAGTTGGTTGATTTTTACCAGCTTAATTGTATACAATTTTATTAGTATTTTTTTATGAAAATAAGTTGGTTATATTGTACTATTGACATCTACTTTGAAACATGTTAATCTGGACATAAAAGATACGGAACTTAAAAAAAAATATTCTGAATGTAATGAAATTCTAAATGTGAAAACTTTCATAAAATTTTTAAATATGTCACATAAAAGAATTTATTTTGTACGAAAAATAAATGACTCCCGTAAACCTTCAATGTTTATTCAATGAAGAGTCGAAACGAAATATACAATTAAATTTGTCATCAGTTACATGGATTTACGGGTATATAATTAACAAACTTTTGAAAAGTGTATTATTACGTATTCTAACTAATCAGAATGTGATTAATTCCTGATTTCCTTTCTTTTCCTTTTCAAATTACAAATTAGCATAATTAATAGGCACTATACACTTTGACTCTTCTTAACCTATAACCTTTTATTTCGCAGTGGTTTCAGTTGTTACTATACCAATTTTAACATAGACTTTTGTCACAAATATGGCTTTTAAAATATAACGTCTATACTAAAACAAATATTTCTTGTTGTGGGCTTGAAATGTTCGAAAATGTTCAATTCTAGTATAAGTCTTTCCTAAGTTAGTTGAACATGTAAAAAAACGGCTGGCAATAAAATTGAATGACTTTTATAGGCGTCCCTAAAAAGTTTTCTGCTAAAGGTAAAAAATTGTAATAATTTGTTTATAATGTGTAGAACATTTTTATTATATGTATGTTCAGTTGGCCAACAACATATTTAAATTATTTATGTCCTCAAACAATTTTATTATATTGACAGTAAATTTCAAAAGGTATCGAAAATGCTATGTTGTAATAATATTATTTCTCCCTTTCGCAATTGTAATATCAATGCTTAATAGAAGGTGCCTATAATAAATTAAAATTACCTGAATCACACCAAATTTCTCACTTCTGCACTACAGGGCAATTTGTCAACCACTTGTCAATAGCTGAGATTTATTGTCCAGTGGCCCAATGCAGCTGTGTTTGTATTTCGTTTGCCCGCACTCCAATTCTTCTACTGGGCGTATACATTTCTACCACCTCCACGTTTAGTTCGATCAGATCTGTGTATAGGTATGACTAAATAAATATGGACACAATTTTTTCAAATATTTCTCCTGTTGATTTGAATCTACTCAGAAGAAATTTTGCGTAAAAAAGTGGCACGAATAAGTGATAATTAAAATAGAACTAAAACAGTTTTTCAGTTTTTTCCTGAAGATGGGATAAGCACGAAACGATCGTTAAATAGAACAAATTGGAAATTATACAATAAGTTACTTTATTAACCAATGGTCCCAGTGACTAAATTCAGGAATATGTCAAAAAATTGATGTATATAAAATAGTTTAGGAAATAGTATATCGCCATAGTTTTTCCTTCAAAATCTGCTTTAGAGTTGGTTGATTCGTGTAACTAATACAAAAATTGGCATATATTGACAAAAAATATGGCATAAAATTTCAAAGAAAACAATATTTGTACTTGTCAGTGTTTCGTCACTATCGATTACTTTTGTATCACGAAAAAACTTTTCTGCAACAATACTAACTTTCTGAAGAAAAAAAAGAAGAAGAAGAAGTTTAAAAGTATCTATATAATCTTTAACTTAAATGAGATATATTACACTGAAAAAATTAAACAAAAAATATGTCGAGTTTGATTGAAACCTTACATATTAACTTTATCGTAGAATTTTTATTATATTTTGGAATATGTATGTCAAATTTGGTTTTACTGGATGTGACGTCACAAATTTAAGCGCAATTTTTTATAGTCTTTGTACAAGCACAAACCAATGCATTCATGTTTTGTTTTTCAGAAAGAAATAGTAAAAATTGTTCTCATATGATGGACATTTTTTAGTTGATACTCTAAATATAATCATTAACTTTTTCCGTACTTTGTACGAAATAACGTTTTTTTTCCTTCCTCAGTTCAAAAATAAACAGGTATATATCGTATTCGTATATATGTATTTACTATCCAAATATTTTCATGATATTTAAACCTTATAAAAAAATGGTTTGTTTCATTTTAATACTTATCTCAGTATGAAAGAAACATAATTTCTTTTTGAATTCCACCTCAGGAACATCGTACCTTTTTTCAACGTTGTATTCGTATAATTTGAATACTTGAATACAAGTATTCTGGAAACTAGAACTCATTGAATGTTGCATTCAGGATTTAAGTAATTGTAAATACTTTCTTCAACAGTAACAGTGCACATGGATTGTACTTTTTCTATATTCATATCCAGATCTGGTCCTGAAGATGTCACAACATGGTAATGAAACATCGACAAGTAAAACTATAGTGTTTTCTTTGAAATTTATTTTAAATATTTAAAATAGTCTATTATTTGTATTTTCATCTTATTAAAACTCATATTTATTCTAAAAGTTATAGCCTTAAATCTCGCCAATAAAATATCAATAAATCAGCCAATTTATTACAAAATTAAAAAGCGTGCGACAAATATAGTGAACTATGACAATTTCTTTAAAAATTTAGAGGAAAAAGTTGCTGAACGAAAAACCCGTTCAACTCGACGTCAACCTACGAGTATATTTAATACTATTCCAAATACAGTTACAATTACGATTATGCAAGTAATCTCCACTCCACTCGGAGCGTTAATGTTTCATCATTTAATGACCAGAACAGCGAAAAAATGACCGAGCTCATTGTAACGAATAGCTGTACAGCAATGATTCCAACAAAGTTCACGGCAAACCGTTAAGTCTAACAAAGCTGTGTCTTACTTAAGTAGTGCCTGTACTCCTACATAGTTGGTCCGTATAAGGCAAAAATAAATCGCCAACCAACCAACAACTAAGCTCAGCGGAATCTATGCAGTCGCAGTAAGTTAGGTAATTCTCTAAATTACCTAGCATGAGCACGAACTTGTAGTTGCATTAAATACTTCTTGAGATACTCTGTACTGAGGAAATTAATTTGGCGACCCATGAAATAAGTTGGATTTTAGTTCGTCAGAACCTAAAATTACTAATAAAACGATTGTAAGAGTGGATATACAGAGTGTTACGAAATGAATAACCAAAATTTACCGAGTGATAAAAAAAGATGAGAAGAATTTTAAAAAGTTTAAATGTCATTAATAGTTTTCGTGATATTGTTATTTGAGTGCAACGTGTTTAACTGCTAGTAACGATTTTTGAGATGTGCGATTTTCTGGAACAACAATGGACGCAACAGCGGAGTGTGCGAGCGCATTGCCATGGCGCAAAAACCATGTGTTGTCTCGCCACGACTCTGGTCTATTTTGCAGATTTTTTCATGCAAACGTTGTAAATCACTTTAATAGTACACACGGTTCACTGTTTCACCTTGAGGCATGAATACAAAATTGCACAATTCCATTAGAGTTGAAAAAAAAAACAGTGAGCATCACTCTGACATTGGTGTGAAGATCCTTTAAAAAACAATTCACATTAATCTAGTCATAATGAACACTTTTGACACTTGTTCCAAAATTACATTTTTTCTAACAGTTTTGTGTTTTTCATTCATAATTTTGTTCTATTAATTCCACTCGCAAGATAACCTGATAACCTGAAGAAATAGTCCTAATAAAATGTGGAAATAGTAAGATCTTTCTATAGTAGCCATTTTTGCGTGTTGATCTTTGTAAACGGCAATGTTAGAACAACAAATATACAAGATATTTATTTGAGAGATTGTATTTTTTTAACAATTGCAATATTTCATGCGTGTGCTTTTATATACAGGGTGGTCCCGAAGTAATAGGCCAAAATTCATGGGTAGATTCCCGAAGCAAAAACATTGCGATTTAGCCGAACTTACTTTAGTCCAAAATTTGATAATTAAAGAGATACAGGGTATTAAATGTAAAATATTATTTTAGTTTTTTTTTCATTTATTCCTTAACAAATGCAAATATCCTCAAAAAACGTCAGCGTTTGAAGTTCTTTAAGAAGAGGAATTGAAATCTGTTCACATTTTGATTAAAGTTCATAGAGAGCGCTAGCTGCAGTAGATTGAATGTGTTAAAAACGACATAACTTTTTTATACTTTAAGGTATCTCATCTTTGGTATCATATTCTTATTTTCCAACTTTTTTTAACAAAAAAAGGTATACTTTATGAAACTAGCTGTCTTGCACCATTTTCGAGATATTTGGCTTTGAAACTTCCAATGCTGTTGAATTAAGTACCTATTATTATTAATTTAGCGGTAAAGTTTCTTAAGTTTGCACGAAAATCAAATAATTGACGTTTTTCACTTGTCTTATTGCTGTGATTTATATGCTACTTTCCATTAAGTATTATTCGTACCTAATTAACATTATATCTTAGCTTACAATTTAAATTGCATGTACTTACATAAATATGAGAAATAATGCCGAAACTTCCGTTTTTGGGTTATATGAAATCAGTTGTTTATATAGAAACTATAAACACCTGGGAAGAACTTTGGCAGCAGGTTTTAAATGCTGTAAATTCATTTTAAGGATTTATACTTTAAAATAAGACAATCTTTTAATAAACGCTTTGATACATGTATTGAAGTTAGAGGTGGGCATTTTGAGCAGTTACTGTCAAATAGGAATATTTTTTACTAATGTTTACTATTTTACCGTTCATTGCATTTCTTAATTCTAAATAAACCCTTGTTTTTAACATTTCTAAATTATTTCAAACTATTTCAAGTATTGGCATTGGAAGTTCCAAAGCCAAATATCTCGAAATCGGTGCGAGACAGCTACTTTCATAAAGTATACCTTTTTCTGTAAAAAAAAGTTGGAAAATAAGAATTTGATACCTAAGTACAAAAAAGTTGTAAAGCGTCCAAAAAACCCCAAACCCCAACATTTTCTGTGGATATTTGCATTTATTAAGAAATACCTACAAAAATGAAAAAAAACTAAAATAATATTTTACATTTAACACCCTGTATCTTCTTAACTATCAACTTTTGGACTAAGGTAAGTTCGGTTAAATCGCCTACGAAGATACAGGGTGTTAAATGTTTCAAATATTTAAATTATTTTTTTTTATATTTTGAACATTTTTTGTGATGTGTAGTGTTTTGATATCTCTCAAAAATATTAGGTATTGAATTTATTGTTACACATTTAGCAATCAATAAAAAATGGTAAATAACAACGTAGGTACTTAAGTATCTTCTTATTTGATTACCCAATTATCTAAAGACCAGCAAATTTTATGAATACTGTACAAGAATACTTTATTGCGACAAATTTATTGTACATTTTAAAAACATTTAAAATTGTTTAAAAAACCAGTGGCGATTTTTTTAAAAAAGGTCCCCTAGTACCCCAATAACTGTGCCACTGGAGTATATTTTGGAATAAGTTATCCATGAAAAATGGAAAAATAATATTAATATGTATTTGAAACTTTTAACACCCTGTATATCCGTAGGGAAGCGTCCTATCAAAAATTTTTATAGGACAAAACTTGATTATTTTCATCGGTAGAATACGCCATTAAAGTTTGGCTAAACTTATCATTTACAGCCTGTATATAATATTTAGAAATATCATTTTTGAATTTTATTTTGGATAATTATTAATTAGGTACTCTAGCAGCTATTAACTATGTTTTGTTGGTGTAGTTCAATGTTAGTTGGGGCATGCAACGCATAGAGTAGTTTTTTTTCTACAATGTCAACAGTTAGGTATCTTGTCTGTGAGGTTAGACATCTTTTGCCTAGATAAATTTTTGGTATCAAAGAACACTGTTTTGACTTTATGCAATTTTAGAAAAAATGTGTTTTGAATTTATTTGAACTAGTTTAATGTATTTATAATAGAGTAAAAATATTATTAAAATGATTATAATTCCTATATCCTTACAATCTTCGACTGCAAATAATAAAATTTCAAAATTATCTCTTTATGGCTCCATTATTTTTTAACAATGATGTTGTTATTCTTGTTATACAATGCTGTGATTGAAAGCAGCCGTCTCAAATAATTTGGAGGAAGCTAAAACACAAAACAAAAACAAAAGCAAAAGAGAACATCTTTTAGGACATAATATGTATGCAAACTAGACAACTATGGCAACAATAGTAAAGTAATACCTTGTTTGGAAGGTATTCTCCATTCAGTTGTGTTGAATATTCAATTTTTGAGAAATTGACTGTTAAATCGAGTAGTAAAATGAACAGGATGAATTAACTAACTATTGATACCCATTAATAGCAATAATGTGTTGCTTGAAGATTTAAAATCGTTGAAAATTTACATAAAAATATACCGTCCATTGTGAAATACAAAATACACTTAAGTACTACATAGGTAAATACAACAATAATGAAACACGAAAAAATAAACTCGCTTTTTGACCTTTGGTTCAAAAAATATAAGAAATATTGCATTTTACCCGTTTATGAGGCACATTATAAACAATCCCAAGGTAGTTCCTACTCAGTTTCCTCCACTTCAAGGAAAGTCTCAGTAGAGTTCCTACAACTTTGTCAACGTGACTAATTCTTTCTTAATGATGAAGGAAATACGGTCACTTCACGCCGAGGCGTTGTGGAATTCTATTAATTAGGATGGTGATTAATTGCGTTTTCATTCATGAAACAACTGAACATCAATGGTGTGTGGCCGAATTTAGAAACCGTTAGTGTCACGGTTCAGGCTGTGTGAAACTATAAAATGAATCTTTTAACTTTGGCACTAAAATCCCCCTCTCACAAGTATGAATTCATTTTATTAAATTATACAGAGTGTCTTGTAATTAACTTGCAGTATTTGACCAATGCATTCTGTGAGTAAAAATAAGAGAAAAGTTTTTTACAGTATTACTTCGAAGCACCACTTAGGAGTACAACTTATTTCAAATCATATGTTATATACTAGAGAAATGCCTGTCTAAATAATTCTATACCATTTGAGTTGGTGGTTAAGTCATAATAAACAGGAGTGTAGATTATTTACAAATTTTGAATTACTATTTATGGTGTAACAAATAAAAATATAATATAAGGAAATACAAAATACAACAAGAGTTTATTATAATAATTGCACATTGTTGGTCCTATCTTTTCTGTTATTATCACTGTTAGGTCTGATTCGCTATTCGCAATGCGGAAAACCAATTTCTGATAGTTTTGAAGATGTCTCAATAAAGAAACAAAACGTCGACATTCCGAAAACTTGTATTTTTCTTAAATTTTCATTTGGCTACAATTTCCACCATACCACAAACTATATTATGGCAAATAAGTTTACTAGTGATGAATATATTGACATGTTGCAACTATTTTTTGAATGTCAGAAAAATTGTGCCGCAGCAAGAGAGGCATCCAAATCGCTCAATTCCCCACAGACAGACTTTCTCAACAATAAATTATAAAAAAACAAATAATCAACTAAAGAAAAAACATTGTACAATGGAAAATTTTATAACCAGTATAGTTAAATTGAAAGACGCAAACTGATAAAACTGTAATTATTGGAAAACTAATATGTGTCTTATGTCATACATGTTTTATTTTAAACAAATGGCATAAGCTACCTATAACTGCATTTTTTAATAACATTTGATAAAATACGGTTCGTCTCTGTCCCTTATAAGATTTACCACTGTACATTCTTTTTCTGTAGCTGATCATTAGTTTTTTTATAATTTATTATTTGTTATTTAATATGTGATGTGAATAAAGCCATTATAACAATATTTTAAAAGAATATTTTGTCTCAGTGTGATGTAAATAAAACAATAGATTTTCTTATTACATCGTACATTGCATATTGAAGTCGACATATCTCAAAAACTAGTAAATATAGGGAAAAACTTTATATTACAAAAATTACTCACAATTTAACGATCTTTCAGATGGACTACATTTCCACATTCCAGAGATCAATATATTTTTTAGTATAGCCACGCCATCTATACATAAAGATTTGAACTAACAGTTGAAGCTATTCCAGGGACCTAACAATCCCAATTTCCGGAACTAAAATAAATTTCTTAATTTCGGAGATATTGGCAGCGAGAGTGTTAAATGGCACATCCTGTATATCTAAATTTTGTTCTCTTCAGATATCTCAACAGCGAAGAAATAAATAGCAATCAAACGTGCATTATGAATTACCCTGTACAGTTAGACTAGTCTAGTAAAACCAAACGCGGCCTACTTCAGAAAGAAGTTGAAAAGTTTCACTTGTTGTAAGATGAAGAAGAAAGTTTCATGACACAAAAGTTTTCATACAACTTGTGTTATAAAATGCTATTTGCCACTTCATGTTTTACTTAATGTTAATATATAGGGCATCTAAGAAACTTAATATTCCCGAATAATCAAAAATTTTTCTAATTAACTATTCATAATTTTATATTATAAACAAAAATTAATGTGCATGAAGAAGGACAATAGAGTTGCAACTTTTGATCTCAGTTCTATCTACTACCAGAATGACTCACAATTAGTTGATAAATTTGTAAAATTATGTAAAGTTTCAAAAGTAATAGTGAAGAAACGATATGGTTAAATATATCCAAGGATCTATGAGTTTTTACAAAACCGTCAGTTGTGATTTGTATTTAACTCAATAAACAACAAATTGATCTTTTTGGAAATTTTCAAGGTGAGACAATACTTTCTCAAGTCCATGCTTCTTTGTTTATTTTTATTTTAAGTGATCAACTTTCCAGATGTTGAGGAACCAGTTGATGCGATTTTGCACAGCAGAGTACACCTGTGGAATACGTACTCTTAATCAGATTAAAACTTGGCAAAGCACTTCGGCACAGGGACAGATTCAAGATTAAATTTCCCCTTTCAGATATGTGCTTCTAGTTATAAAATTTTAAACTGCCTAAGCTGCAAATAATGATTCAAAGTTCAGTAAGCACTGCGGATTACCTCAACAAATAAATCTTAGGAGGAGAATTACCCTGTTTGAGTCGGCATGGCACTTACTAATGTAACGCGTGTGTTCATTTGTGAATAATTGTAAAGTGTGCTATGAGCAAATTTTACTAATTTTTGACAGATAAATCAATTTTTCAAGATTTTTTGAACGGGTTCCATGTTTACAATTTTTTTTCAGGAGATTAGTCTAAAATATTTATAGTGTTTCTTCGTATTTAATTTTGAATATTTACGTGAAAAAAAGGCATGAATTTCTTATTTTTGAATTACAATATCCGATCACGTGATAATTTATGAGAGTTAGGACAATACGCTATCTGTCGAAAGAACTATAAATCTTGACATATTTGTGTTGGATTTTGGTGATTATAATGTTTGTTTAGCAGTTGCCAAATTTATTTATCACACTTTAAAAAAAAATACAATGTAAATATCTTCAATTATCTCTAACTTTATTGGAAATATTCATTAAATATTACCTTGCGATATAGATGACAGTGCCAATAGCAGCCAGTGATAGTGGCTAGTGGAGTGCAAGTGCAAATTTGCAAAACACAGGATTTAATATTCGTAAAATGCCAGCACAAATATCTCATACTAGCGGCCCGTCCCAGCTTCGCACGGGTGAACAGTTATTTTAAACATTTTGGGATATAAAAAATATAGCTTATGTTACTCAGGGATAATATAGCATTCTAATGGTGAAAGAATTATCGAAATCCGTCCAGTAGTTTTTGAGTTTATTCGTAACAATCATACATACATACAAAAATACAAATCTTTCCTCTTTATAATATTAGTATAGACTATTGAGGCATCATAAACTATTCTTCCATTCTTTGGAATGGGAGTCAAAGAATCGAATCGAAAAATGTATTATTTAGAAACATATTACAACCCGAATAGTTACTAATGTTAATTCCCTGAGAAGTAATTGCGAAGGTATTCAGTTTAACTGCAATAATATCGTCGACGTCACCTGATAACGCTGATGTTAAGGTAGAAGGGATACTGGTACTGGGAAAAATTCCCTCAGCAATTTTATTTTTATTTGTAATAGATTCCTCTATCTACATATATCATATTGTTACCGCGATTTCAGTGGCAACAGATTTAAAGTTGCCCTACTTGCGGCTTCTTCAATATCTGATGGAATAATAAAATTACTTTAATTTCCTGTAATTTCTTCAAAATTCATTTTTTTAGCCACAAAACTTACAATATTCAAGGACACCTTCAATTGTAGTTACTAATAAACACAAACAACTTATAACTATTTTACTTAGTTTTTATGCAGTACTTGACTTGATATACAGAGTGTCCCAGAATAACGTGTACAACGTAAAGACCACAGATTCGTGGGCTCAAAATAGGCAGATTTATACTAATTCATCTATATCCGAAATCGCTTTGATGTATGGTGATAATATCTGTTCATAACTTTTTCCTCTTTAGGGCAATAACGACAACTATTTTGTATTTGACAGATGATACCATTTGGAAGTTTTTGGGCCTCTTGTAGAATTTTGATTAAATGAGCGGTTTAGGTACAAAAAAATATTTTTTGAATGTCTACACTATCTTGCCACCCATATTACAATACTTAACAAAGTGCTATTAGGCTCTGATTTTGTAGTATGACTGTAATTTCGGTTTGATATTTAAGCCCTTGTACCTGCTAATACTGTTTTACCAGAAGCGGAATAATAAATATTCACAATGAACATGTGTATGCTCAAGAAAATCCACATGCTGCGAAAGTGAAACACTATCAGTATAAATTTCACATCAATGTTTGGTTTGGAATCATTGATAGCATTATTATTGGCCTTGTTACCCAATAGACTAAATGGGAAATTTTATTTAGAATTTTTGCAAAATCCGAATTATTGGAAGATGTGTCGTTATTACTCAGAGCTAACATGAGGTTTATGTATCATAACGCTCCACATTTCACTGTAAATGTCCGGCAGTATATGAACCAAAGATTCCCTCGTCGATGGGTCGGTAGATGGGATGTTTCTGTTAAATGGCCTGTACGTTCGCCAGACTTAATACCTTGCGACTATTATCTTCGAGGCACTTTGAAAACAACAGTGTACGCTTCCACATCTAACACTGAAGAAGAGTTGTGGAGGCACATTCAAAACGCCATAATTGTTTTAAAAAATTGCCTTTAAGAACTGCAAAACGTGTTCTTTAACTTTCTTCGCTGAATTAACCTCTTGTAGAAACAACACTGGTCATTTTGAACAGTTTTTTTAATAAGTTGTACTATATTTAATAACATCAACTTTGTTACTTTTATCCCCAGCATTATTTATTGTTTTTATGAATTATTTCAATAAAATTAGGCACGTTGTAAATAACTCTAATTCGTCGTGTGTGTATGGAAAAAAATGAATGAATGAAACTTTATGGTATATTTTATCGTAGTATCATCAGAGCCTACTAGCACTTTGTTAAGTATTGTAATATGGGTGGCAAGACAATGTAGACATTTAAAAAAAAATTTTTGTAACCAAACCGCTTATTTAATCAAAATTCTGCAAGAGGCCCAAAAACTTCCAAATGGTACTATCTATTAAATAAAAAATATTAGTCATTATTGTCCGAAGTTATTAACAGTTATTATCACCATTCATCAATTTTGTAGGAGTTATAAGTTTTAAAATATATTCTGTATAACACCAAAATATGTTGAAATTGAAATCAAAAGTCCACACCCCAAAAATAATCAAAATCGATTAATACGTATTTGAGTTATTTACAAAATTTAAAATATTTTCACGAACTTTGAGGCCATCTAGCGGCCAAACGAAGCGATTTCGATTTCGGATATAGGTGAATTGGCCTAAATCTGCCTATTTTGAGTCCACGAATATGTGGTCCTCCGTTGTACACGTTAATCTGGGACACCCTGTATAGACTATATTGTCACATGTAATTGAAACGAACGGGTGGCTCAGTGTCAACGCGTTCGACACATAAACGATAGATTGGGAGTTCAAACCACAGACGGCATTTTTTTTAATAACAGTTCTATAAAAAATATTGTATGATACATTTGTTGTAAAGGTGATTTTATTTTGTTCATGGTGTTGCTCAACTCGCTGCTGTATAAATCAAGAATCAAGTTTGGACTGTTTCAGCATTGCAAGTGTCAAAGAGAAAGAAGACAGTTCAATTCATCCTCAGTAAGAGCCGAAATAGACACCAAATATTATTATTAATACAGTTTATAACTCATTCTCAAAACAACCGCTGTAATTTTTTTATAATTCATTTCACTTTCTAAAGTTTTAAAAACTTTACGATTGTACACATAATCAACCACTTCTCCAATATCAAGTATCACAAAGATTAAAAAAACTTGGAGGCACTCAATTAAAAAAAAACAATTTTGCCACAACTAAATCTGATTTGAACCGCTTTGGGTATGCGGTTCATTCAATATAGGTCAATAAACTGTAAATATCTTAATCATATTTAAATTAAATATATGTATTGACTTTGCTGGATAGCAATCTAGGTACTACATCATAGATCGAACATTGCAATATCAAAGAGAAAGCAACTTTAAGAACTTCTTTCTATGTTATTAATTTCTTAGTATTTGTTATGTATAAAAAATAACTAGACAGGAAATACTTCTAGATAATAATAATATAGGTACCTAAAAATTGTATATCTTTTCAAAATTTCTTCCGTTAACTTGTAAATGTAATTAGATATGGAAATCACATTTGAAATTCTTTACAAACTATCACAAAAAATCATCAAAGAAATTAAAATTTTACAAGACAAACAGTTAAAGTTTATTATTCAAAAGTCCCTCTGTTTTCATTTTCAGAATCGCAAACATAAGACATAATTCGATTAATTTATATCGAAAGCATCATATCAAAAGTGATCTGTCTCCAGATTGTATGTAATTTGCCATACGTAATTTTATTTCACAGAACATGACTATTGACTATTTAGTAATTGTTATAGAACGAAATGAAAAAAAAAGTTGTAGTAAAGTAAAAATGACAGCTGATTTTAATAACTTTTCATTGGTCTTACTAAGACACTTACTTTGCTAGATGAAAAAACCACCCTGTACATGCTTATTGTAGTCAGCGAAACCGATAACATTGAAAATGGGAGATTGGGACACCCTGTAGTCACGCGACTGTCCTACCACGTAGCAACAGGAGAAACTCCCGGCTCTACTGCACAGTTCTGCTTTCCTGCTACAATATTTTCAGTAATATAACCCACTCTGCTGATTACATTAATAAATAAACAATTTAAGTTCGTCGCATTTGTAGGTTATGTGTATATGAATGTATTTGTATGTATGTATAATGCATAAATAATAATATGGTGCATGTAATTCAATAAAGGGTTCAATTTATGTAGGTAACCACACTGATTAAATAATTAATTAAAACGCTTCACAAGTACTTAATTAATATTTATGTACGGACAGATGTTGGATGTTAAGTAATTTAAGGTACGAATGGCTAAGAACCTTGTGTTACGTCTAATTATAACACATTTTTTGAATTGTTATACATATGAACATTTGAACGAACTATTAATTTATTAATCTTGCCACAATAATAACATATAATAATAAATGTTATATAATAAATTGTACCGACTCTAATCGTTATTTCCAACAGCAATTTATTGTTTAAAATGAGACTTACGACCAAAATCTGATTCCTGGTTAGAATCACATCAGTAGTAGATGTATTTAAAACTTTTTTAATTTGGTATATCACTTTGAAATATAAGTAAAAGCAATATGGTATAACAAGACACTTTCACATTTATTCGGAGCTTGTTTGTAGTATCATTTTATAGCCCTCTCTCAAATTAGAAAAGGAAAGACGAAGGAGGATTCAGGACGCTCATTGTAAGCATTTTCCTCTGAAA
Organism: Anoplophora glabripennis; assembly: GCF_000390285.2. Taxonomy (NCBI): domain Eukaryota; kingdom Metazoa; phylum Arthropoda; class Insecta; order Coleoptera; family Cerambycidae; genus Anoplophora; species Anoplophora glabripennis. The sequence goes on along the minus strand of NW_019416264.1, from coordinate 1,414,404 downwards.
GTTCAATAACCTTCCTTTTTTTCTGCGACACGCACCAACATTATAATTTATAGGGCATTGGTTGCCTTTTCACCTTACCCTATTTTGTGCTAACTGAGATATAACTAAAAATAAATTCATATGATCCTGTACACATACTATTTTTTCCTGCATACAATTAGTTCCAATCTAGACTCAGGAAACAGACATGAAAACTGACAACGCTGTTTCAGGTTTCAACTACAGTTGGCGGTTGTTGGTATATTGGTCGGCGAAATTGAGGCAATTGTGGATGCCGTAATTATGAAAATTACGATAACGACTTACGTAAAAGTTAAAATATTAAATAACAGCCACATTTACATATAACATATTCACTTGTAAAAACTTACAAAATACATATAACATTTTTAGATATACAATACAGTGAGTAGGTATTAAAAGTAATAAAATACCTAATATATTTTCAGTGATAAAACATTTTGTTACAAATTTAATTACGAATAATATTAAATTACATACTTAAAAATATATATTCTTGCTTTTATTAAAACTATCTAATATCTAGTATTGCTTCAATAATTTATTTTTTATATGTATTTTTTTTTAATAAATACTTATTAGTACCTATAACTAGGTGTTTCAGGATTAGTTGGCCAAACACGGCTAAAAACCAGTGACCGAAAAAGCAAGAATTAGTATCACTAAGAACCTCATAAATTCAACGTCACTTGTTTTTTAGAAATTTCAGGAAATCCAAAGAAAAAAAAATGTCAAACTATTGTACTTTTTTGTCTAGAAATGTGATTTTAAAAAATCATTACCGTAGAAATGTTGCATTTTAATAGCGATGATCTTTTTAGTATTTTCATCCGAAACCGAATTTTACTACAAGAAAATTCCCACAATTCAGTTTTAATAGAACATATAAGAAGGGTGTTGCCAACCCTTTACTTTAAAATATTGTGTGTTAAATTTGCACGGGACATTTGAGACAAAAATAGTATAGTTTATGTTTCCCACCAGGCCTTGGCATTGAGTCTACTTTTATGCTATGACGTCTGTGCACTTGAACGTTTATGTGTAAATTATTTATAAACTCTCAATAAAAAAAAATCTATGGTTTGCGAAAAATAACTAGACTTCATTGCATCTGCTTCCCATTTTCGCTGACGGTATAAAAACACTTTGAAAGCAAAAAATAGTTTCACCAAAGGATGGTTAACAAATTTGTTATTTATATTTGTACAGGATGTTTGAGAAATACGTACAGAAAATTCAGGAATGTATGCAAAAATGTAGGTAATTTTGTGAAATAAATACTCGTGTAAGGTTCGAAGGCGATTGTTTTCGAGCTATAGGATTTCCAAAATTTAAAAATTATAAAAAAAATTGTTTTTAGTAGGCAATCTAAATAAATTGTCTAAATGTCTTATAGAGCGGTGTCAAATTTTTGCAAAATCGCAAAAGGCTTCTTAAAATAGCAACTTCAGGAGCGTATACCGCCCAAACGGAGCAACTTTGAACTAAGGTAAGTTTATCTAAATCGACTTATTTGAGTTGCACAATATCTGGTGACACCATGTGTATCACTATATTCGTAGACGATAACGAGTAAATTTTTTATGACATACTTTTTATAATGTTAGTATTTTATGGATAAAAAGTTGAAACAAATAATGAATTGTTTATTAATTTGAAACAAGATGCTATATCAACGAAAACTGTAAATTTATTTTATTACCTACCAACCTACCAATAGACATACTAAATTTGTTAAAAGTATATAAATGGTTTATAAATTAAATTATGTTGAATTGGTCCTATCTCGAAAACAACGGCCCTATTTGAATCAAAATGTCAACGATGTAACACATCCCTGGATTTTCCGCAAGTATTTAGGAAACACAAAAGAGGAATATGTAGATTTTCATTAAATTTAAATTTATTTATGATGACAAATAAAATATTATTATAGGCTATATACCTCAAAATGTGAATGTCGTATCTACAATTTCCATGCCTTTGTTAGAAATAAAGTCGTATCTGAAAATGTTAGAATAAAAAGTCGTATCTGTAATATTTATCACACAGATACGACCAATTCGTCTAACAACTACAGTCACTATACAGTCACTAAATAACATATCTACAGTCACTAGATAACATATGTTATCTAGTGACTGTAATTTAGTGACTGTACTAACAACTGTACAACTGCGCCATCTACAAAATAATATCTACCACCTGTCAGATTCAGTTTGTAACTAGCTAGCAGATAAACAGTGATTTGCTGTGAGAATTTTTCAGTTTTTAATTAGTCTCATTCATTCTAGACTGTTAAAGGGTGAGGTAGTAATATTTATTATAACGTATCCCCGGAGTTGTTTATTTAGTAAGTAATTACATTTTTTGTTCTTGTTAATCTAATTATGCATATTATCAAACATAACCTAAAACTTAAAAAACATGGTAAATGGTCAGTATCTTTTTTTTTCGTTACAGCTAAGAATTTCAAACAATTTCCAATATGAGTAAACGGGGTAAAGTTATGGTTGCTCTTGCTCTGAACAAGCAACTTGCTGAGAAAATCGATTTTTTTAAAAAGTTGAATTATTCAAAAAGGCAGCGAGAGGATGATAGTAGTAGCAGCGAATATGAGCCAGATATGGAAGAAATGGATAGGGCTAGTGATAGTAGTAGTAGTAGTAATTGTAACAGTTTTAAAGATATTACAAATGTAAAAACAAAAATAAAGGTCATAAACAACGCATCGTTATACAAAGAAGAGGAAGTTTTTGTAGAGAGTGTAGAATGGAGAAAAAAATCCAAAAGTTAATATTTTGAGCAATATTATATTGCGTGTTTCTAATGAATGTTTTTCAGAAGTAGTAAAGGGCATTATGGACGAAATTTTTGAAAATATCTGGTTCTCTGCAAGCAATGCCGAATTTACTAAAAAAGGCGAATTACGCAAAAGAAAAAAATACGCTCTAAGTAAATTTGAACGAAATCAAATTAAAATCAAGACCAGTAAGAGTAAATATCAAATCAAAGCATCTTGCACAAATTGTAAGAAACAATATCAGTTAAAAATTGATAGTAATAGGCAAATAACAATTAATGAACAATTGAAATTTATTGTAGATACTACTTTTCTCATAGTTTCAATTTTCATCATTATTAACAGAAAATGTCGTATGTGTCAAATATCATACTCGGGCTGTATGCACCACAAAATAAAGTGAAAAAACAAAATCTGCAAGTAAAAATTAGTATTATATAATAAAAATATCTTTTCTGAGTGTAATAGTCTTCACGGCAAATTAGACTAGAGAAAATGTTAATTATCTTAAAATCAACTATTTGACAGTTACGACTTTATGGCTTAACAGGGCAGAATAATGGTTCGCCTTTTACTGAACCTAGAACTCATATTTTGTACAAGAGTGTTGAGGAATATATTATATTAGTGTAATATAATGTTTTACCAACGGCACGACAAATATAAAACATATAAACCTTTGTATAAAGTTTTATTTTCTCAATTTTCCTTTCCACGTTATTCCTTCGCCCGAACCCACGTACCTATTCATTTATTCTTCACCTCTTACTTGTCGCCCCCCTCTTCCGCATTCGAATAAAACAATCTGAATTACGTGATGAAATACACCTACAGCATAACCCATAAAGAGCGTAGGTGAATCTGAAAAACAAAAAATTATTAGAATAAACGGGTTATGTTAACAACTTCAGTTGAAAGCTTTTAGGAGAACTTCTATATCCCACTTCTGATTCTACTCAATAATTATATCACAATATCCATGGTTACGTTATCATAATATTCAAGAATATTATGATACATTTATTGATACCCTGAAGTCAGCTATAGGAAAATCTACATATAATGACTGTTCATCACAGAGATATTTCATATCATATTAACTTAGTTTTTAGAATTTCTGTACTGCCTTATCAATGGAATTAATCAATAGTAGCACCTATTTTTGAATCCTATGACATAATAGAGTGAAGTAATGTTAGTAATTACAGACCTATATCTGTTAGAAACAACATTGCTAGATTGTTTGAGAAAAATGGATTATTGTCAACCAAACAGTTTAGTTTTAGAGAAAATATGAATACTAAATCTATTTATTGTCTAATGAAGGAAATTATTTAAAACTTGAATCAAAATTTCTTGCAGTATTTCTAGACAATATTAAGATTAGATGCCATGCTTTAATCTTGATAAATAAATACTTGAGAAAGAGAACTCGAAAGGTTAAAATAGGTTGCAACCTCAGTAGTGCGTCAACAATTATAATAGGTGTGCCCCAGGGTACCGCGTTAGGACCATTATATTTTCTGATATATTTAAATAACATTTCTAATATTCGTACCATACAGCTTTAGTACTTGGTAGTGACTCAAGGGAGTCTGCTTATATTTACAAATATGTCTCATATCATCATCTCATATCATATCTCAATATGTCTCATTGCTGTGGTGTGTTTTATGTTTTTATGTTATGTGCGTTTCAATGTTTATGTCCGGGTTAAAAAAAAATATGTAACTTTTGAGGCCCTATAAAAAAATTGTTCTTGGATAAAAATACATGAAATTCGGGCCACAGAGATTCTAAGTGATACCGAAGAACGCCACTTTGTTAATAAGGAAAATCGTTAAAGTAATTTTCGAAAAAATCGGATGAAGAAAAATCGTATCAGCTTGGTTCAGCAGTTGGATCATCGGAGTAGGTTCAACAAGTATCTAGTTCTTAATGGGCCGCACTGTATATGCAAGTTACCCATTATTCGTAATCTACTTATATGTTTTTGATTATACAGGGTGTCTCACGGTGACGGCCCATTAGAATTAATTCAGACTACTTCGATTTGAATTTTAAAAATTTGGGATACCGGGTTTTCGGGCATGCCCTTCTCACCTACAATAATGGCGTCCACATACCACTTCCGGTTATACCGGAAATCCCCATCAACTTGCTTATTTTAAATGGAACACCCTATACAGGGTGTTTTAGGTATAATGTCATTAATTTTAATCACGTATTCGGAAGAATATGAGAGAGATAATAAAGACAGAAAATCGGAAAAAAAATGTTTACTCGACTTTTAAAAATGAAGGAAATCAACCCATAACTCCCGCTAAGAAGGCGGTCCTGCCAGATGCCCGGATGCTCGGAAAATTTTGTAACGTAATGTCACGAACAAATCGTCAGCTGAGGCGAACAGCGTTGCCAAGTTCACATCATAATCTGCGGTTCACATTTAATTTTGCCGCTTTAGTATACGGATACATATGTACGGAACCAATAAAATGCAAGTAAATAAAGAATCATGCTGCATTTTATTATAACTAATTTTAATAATTGTATTAACTTAGTGCAAAATGTTTTAACAAGCCTTACTTCTCGAAGTCTACTTTCGTTAAAAGAAAATAAATAAAGCAGAGGTTTGTAGGCACACTGAATTTTATCAAATAAAAAAATCGGCACACTAAATACCCGAATAAACAAAATACACTACACACGGTTACAAAACCATTACCTAACAATTTAAAGCGTTTATTCAAATCTACCACCCTCCATATCTCCCGCATTTTTCCCGCAAAGGAGTTAACATAACATTTTCAAAAAGTTCAAGCTTTAGAAGCAGCTGATTTCCTCAATAGTCTTGAATTTTGCAATTGGTTCCTAAATCGAAGTGCAGCAGAACTTTAATAACAAAGTAAAGTGCTCTGGACGGATGAATGCTATTTTACTCGTGCTGGCATTTTAAACAGGTAAAAAACATAAGTACTGCTTTCTCAAAAACAATAAGTGCCTACCTAGGTTACACCAAAGTAAACTTTGGTTATACGCAACTGTATATTGAATAATAAACTGAAATACTAAAACTGTGTATTATTTAACATAATAAATTATAAAACGTGAAAACGTTAATAATATTAAAAATGATAAATTGTAATAAACGTACATTCGAAAACAATCATCCCTATTCATTGATGACACGTTTTTCCTTTGATAAAAGACCGACAACTTTTTGCTCTACTTTGCATGGAATACAATCCTACTAAAGTGCACACGTGCAAATTAGAAGGTTATTGACCTCGACACAGGTTAACCTAGGTCGGAAACACGTACCGAGTTGTTTATTTGTCTCCGTCCGATTGTATTTTTATCTTCTATTACTTACAGTCAATATTTAAATACTACATACATTTCACCCTCTCTTTATAATTTATCTAGTGAGTGTTGGTTTTTTATGTTATTATTTCTGTAATGAAATTGAAATGGTTATGAAATGAAATTTAAATTATTTGAACTCTTGGAGTTTTGTAATTTCAATATTAAATTTTATTTAAAGTGAAACAGAGCTAATTTCTTTGTAGCCATAATAGTCACATTTGGTCAGATGAAAACCCGCACACTGCTCGTCGGTTTAGCTTTCAGAGGAGGTTGGGTCTCAATGTATGGACAGGAGTATATGGCGATCGTTTGATTGGGCCGCATTTTCTACATGTACATCTGAATGGGCCCCGTTACTTTCAATTTTTAGTAGAAGGCTTACAGCAAATTAAAAAATTATCACTATGATGTTAATAAAAAATGATTTTTGGCAAGTCATGCTCAGACCTTCTCGAGGTTCTAATTATAAAAAATAATTTATAGCATTTTAAATTATTATTGGCTGACGTGAGCAAACTGTTTATTTATTGTCTTTATATGTGCGAAAATATATAAATATGGCAATATTGCATCTAGGTCGCTTTGTTCATATCGTAGCCGGCTGACGTCAGCCGGTCAGTAACAGCCTGAAAAGGGGGTTAAATAATCATTTGAACAAATTTGTTTTCAGCTTAAATATGCATTTATTTTTTTTTAATCACGCCGTCGTATTATACTCATTTTTCTCTATCTGCTCTTAAAATTAATGACATTATGACTGAATCGCCCTGTATATTATTGCAATTTTAGATTCTACGTGTTATTTTAGCGTTATTTTTATTTTTTGTAAATATGGATGGGAAGCTTAGGGGTCCAGCTAACCCCCCTATACATATTGTTGCTTTATCTTTCTTAATATAAAATACACATGGAGAAAAAATTAAATATCTCGAAAACGGTTAATTTTAGGAATAGGGAAACTTATTAAAAGTCCACCTAAAATAACACGTAGAATCTAAAATTGCAATAATATATAGGGTGTTCCATTTAAAATAAGCAAGTTGATGGCGACTTCCGGTATAACCGGAAGTGGTACGTGGATGTCATTATGAGTCACCCTGTATATTGTACTTTTTACGGTCGCAAATGTAATCAAAATAATACATGTAGGCATATGACAATATACAGCTCAATATCGAGAGAAACCATTTAGAGTTCACATCACCCCGCAAGTTCAACAGTATACCGTCGACAATTAGCCCCAACATTCTTCACCCTGCGAGACACCGTTGCCGTAATTAATTGCACTAGTTAGCCGGCTCATGTAAAAGTGCAAAACGGCTACAACGAGCGTTCGGTCAAGGCCGCGGGAACGTCGCGTCGGACGTCGGGGGTGCGATTAATAGATCTCCGCACAGTCACAATTAACGGGTGGTAATGGTCTGTAACGGACACTAAAAGCTTATAAAGAGGGTATTGAGGTCGCTCGCTCCGTCGCGGACAAAATAGTTCGCAAATGTTCGTCTATTAAAAACTCTCCATTAAGCGCGGCTTTAGATGCTACGCTGAGAAAAAGAAAGACTGCAATGCTTTCTGCGCTTGAAACATATATGCAGTATAGGCCAGGAAAAAGAGCTGGAAAATGACCATTTCGCGACTTTTTGTTTCGGCAAGCTGAATTTATCACTATAGATGCTAAATACGTATATTATGTACAATAACATAGTAGTTTCCACAGTCATAAAAATGGGGGGAAGATTGTATACAGGGTGGTTAATTGTATAATTTTTACGTAAATTCACGTTTTTCGCTTATGACTTTTTTCCATTCATTTCCACGAGAAAATAGCAAAGTACTTTTTTTTCGTCTTCAAAAGACCTACAAAACTAGCCATCGAGCGTCAAAAAATATTGATTAGATCAAAAGTTATAAACAGAAGATGTTTATTTATGACTCTTGAATTAAACATTTATAAACTGCGTTATTACTACCAGAACGTTTTGGCATCGCATCCTCTTAGTCCTTATCACTGTCTAATAACTCACACGAAATCTGGAATCGTTAAGTTGAATAGGTTACAAGTAATGGCCTTATAAATAAATTAACTAATTAGTCTGAATGATCCCGAGGATCTTCCACAGTCCCACAGATTTTTTTCATAGTAGATTTCAAATTTTTTTTTTAATTTCAAATTTGCAACCTGGATTTTTTTATTTTTTAGCCTTAGTTGCAAAATGAAATATACGACGCATGATATAGTTGTACAGGTTCGAAAAGTCCCCATGGTACATCGGCCGTTACGTGAGACCGATAAAGTATGACCATGAGTAAGACCATGTGGATTTTCCAGCCCTGTATATTATTACATATTCGGAAAGCTTATGAAAAGAGCTTTAAGTTAAAAAAAAGTCGTCAAGATTCGTTGAAAAACAGCGGAGTTACAGACTCTCAAAATTGACGACATATACATACTATCTATATACTATGAGTTTTCTTTGGATCTTGACCGGAAGGAAAGCCTCATCGCTCTGTCCTTGCCAAGTAAACAGGGAATGGTGCGCATGCGTTAGAAGCAGATGCCGATGCGAGAATGTGACAATTTCGCTAGATACAATAAGTAAAATGTCACAATCTAAGCAGTGGACAATCCGTAGTAAGGACCACAGCCGTCTTGCTCTCTCCACTCGTTCATGATTTTGTGTGCAGGGCATGCGCATTGGATTCTAATTCCTCGGGAGAGACAGAAAAGTATCTCCTTCTCTCCGGACAATTCCGTACACGGGGGCCTATAGCCGGCTACCAGTATATAGATAATAAGTATATGGTTGACGATGTATTGTTAAACAAATTAGGTTGATAGCGTTGGTAAAAAAACATCATAACCGGCAATCCGAGTACTTTCCCAGGTAAAAATATTTTATTTGTGGAAGTATGTTAAGTGCATATGAAATATTGTCTAAAGTCAGTGGGTCGCTTGATTTTCGGCGAGTCGTGGCGCGGTGGAAGGGTGGGGGAAGCGAACGAGAGTGAGTTCGAAGAAAATGAAGATAATATTCATAGTCCTGCCGTTAAAAAAGCGAAATTCGCTTGAAAATAATATATTTGACAGTCTGTAACTCTGTTGTTTTTCAATGAATCTTGACTATTTTTTTAACTTAACATAAGCTTTCCGAATATGTAATAATATATAACTATATCAGGCTCGTGCGTCGTATATGTCATTTTGCAACTAAGTCTAAAAAATAAAAAAAAATCCAGGTTGAAAATTTGAAATTAAAAAAAAATGATAAATTTCAATGTATTATTTTGAAATTTACCAAGAAAAAAATCAGTGCGATTGTGGAAGATCCTTGGGATAGTCTAGACTAATAATTAGTTAATTTGTTTATAAGACCATAACTTGTAAACTATTCAACTTAACGATTCCAGATTTCGTGTGAGTTATTAGACAGTGATAAGAACTGAGAGGATGCGATGCCAAAAAGTTCTGGTAATAATAACGCAGTTTATAAATGTTTAATTCAAGAGTCATAAATAAACTTCTTCTGTTTATAACTTTTGATATAATCAATATTTTTTAACGCTCGATGGCTAGTTTTGTAGGTCTTTGAAGGCGAAAAAAAGTACTTTGCTGTTTTCTCGTGGAAATTAACGGTAAAAAATTATAAGCGAAAAACGTGAATTTATGTAAAAATTATACAATTAACCACCCTGTAAACAATCTTCCCCCCCCATTTTTATGACTGTGGAAACTAATATGTTATTGTACATAATATTTAGCATCTATAGTGATAAATTCAGCTTGCCGAAACAAAAAGTCGCGTCCAACTCTATATTCCCTGGCCTAGGTACGCGACTACTGTATTTTCTTAGGTTGAATTCTCAATACAAGCGCTTGAATCTAGATGAGAACTTTAAATCTTCTAAAAGAGAAATTATAACGAATATGAATTACATTATACTAGAGAATAAATGTTCCTATCGCCTTTATTGCCGCATTCGTCTGCGGTTATGAAAGATTTAATCTCACAATTAGTAATCAGTTTTTCGCGTCGAGCAAATATTCGTCTGGTCCTGAAAGGGAGACGCGGCGGAATTAATTGATTTTGACACCGTAAATTATTAATGGCAGATTTCACGGAGCGCTAATTAATTCATTATAAAAAGTATTCCTCTCCGTGAATCTTTTCTCAGATTTTATGTAAGAGACTCGGGCACCCGCTCGAGTTGCGGAAATCAAGAGAAATGGATCGCCGGGAACGTTTGTTATGTGCGCTAGCGAAAATATCAATCTTTGCTTACCAGAATGCTTTCAGTTTAAAATTAACCATCATCAGCGTCTCCTCGGCCAATGAGGTTATATAATTGATGATATGGTTTCTGAAACAAGATTTGTAATTGCATCAATGGATACTTTTATAAGTTTTAGTCTGTTTTTACGACAGCATAATCATTTCAGAGAAATTTCAATCCACAAATAATACACAAAATTTTCCAAAACTCTTGATACATGTGATTGCTGCATTACCAATGGGGTCGTTTCATGTCGTACAAAACAAATGTGATGACGTAGTGTGGAGAGGTTTGAAAAGCAGTATTTTTATAGATGTGATACTATACAGGGTGTCCCATAAGTAAAGGTACATAAAGCAACAGCGGATTCTACATATTAAAATTATAACCAAATTTACCTTAGTCCGGATGTTGCTACTTAAAAAGATGCAGGCTACATGTAAAACAGTCGGTATGAGTGAAAGCAATAAAGATACGGAGTGAATTCATTGAGTAAAATTATTGAGTTCATTTTCACTCAATATTGAGCATTTTGATAATTTTATTCATTTGTGATAATATTTCAACTAAAACTGAGTACTTTCACTCAAATATAGGTACCTGTTAAATAAATTCTGCAGATAAACTCGTATTTGGTGCACTTGTAGCTAAATCGGAGTAAATATCCTTATTATTAAGTAACCCCACCCCACTCTATGGTTGTCGTGCGTTGTCTTTGTCTATTCCCATTGTCTCCATTAGGTCATCTCGTGGCGTGGTGTATGGCATGTAGTGATGGACAAGTGTTGGTTAATCCGGTTATTTTGGTGAAAATTATGTTTAAATGCAGTGGTTTGATTACAATAATTAAAAACAATAATATATTGAGTCTCGTTTAATATTTGGTTAAATAAACGGGTACTTAAATTATTACCTATACTTATTTACGTATCTGTAAGGTACAATAAAGGTTATGGCAATCTATTCGTCCCTTCAGTTAACCAATTTTTTTAATGGAGACCTAAAATATTGTATCATATTGTTGATGTTTAAACTTTGATTTAAAATACACTGTAAAAAAATCGGTGAGTGAAAGCAATAAAGATACGGAGTGAATTCATTGAGTAAAATTATTGAGTTCATTTTCACTCAATATCAACCAGATCTGTGTAGAAACCACTGTCGCAACTTATGACTTTAATACAATTATATTTAAATTAAAATTTAAAGATAATATAAACCAAGTCTGAGTAAAATATTAATCAATAATTTTAAATTTAGAGAAAAAGTCTGCTCTTAATTGGTTTTACATACTCAGAAAAGAGCCAAAAGTTACTCACTTGATAGTTAGCAGAATTAGCAGAAACTAGGTTTTGAGTAAAATTTACTCACTTCTGTAGCAATGGTTTCACTATTTTAGTTGTATTCATACAAATAGAGTGAAAATTTCACTCAATCGGGTGTGGACAGAAGTTGATACAAAATTGAGTGGATTTGAGCGAATTTTTTTTTACAGCGCGAAAATATGGAATTCATTATTTTTAAATAATCTTTCCAAAATTAAGATATTGCACAAACTTTTGGGAATCGGGAGTTCTTTGACGAATTTAAATCCAATCATAATTTAGCTGTTACTAGTTAGAGGGCGCTACTTGCAGCATATTGCATGTCTTTAAAATGTCGTAACTTTTTTGTTTCTCGATATATCTGCCTCTTTGATACATATTTATTTTTTCGTATTCTTATCTTTTTTACGTAAAAAAAGATATTGCAAGTGACGGTATACGAGTGACCATTTTCGAGATATTCACCATTCAAGATATACATTGCAAGTGACGGTATACGAGTGACCATTTTCGAGATATTCACCATTAAAGTTTCCAATGCATAGAATTGAAATTATGATATAGGGATGTATGTATACTTTTCCATGGCAGGCTTTTAAAAAATAAAATTAATAAAAAGATGTTTCCAAACTTAGTAACTATTAAAAAAAGTTGGAAGTGAAAGCAAGAGTATTAAGAAATTATAATTTTTAGATTTTTTTTAATTATTGAATTCAACGGGTGTCATGTATCAATACTTTTATACAGTCAATAATTCTAACGACTGTAAGTATAACTCTGTTCGTTAAATATAATTTGAAATACAGGGTGTGCCATTTAACACTCCCGCTGCCTAAGAACAAAACATTTTTTAGTATCGCCACACCATCTATACGGAAAGATTTGAACTAACAGTTTTAACTACAATTTGAAGCTATTCGAGGGACCTAACAACCCCAATTTCCCGAACTTAAATATTTTTTTTCATTTCAGAGATATTGACAGCGGGGGTGTTAAATGACACACCCTGTATATGTTGAAGTATGTTTTTTATATTGCATTATAATTTCTTGATCCCTGATGATGGCATAATAACCGAAACTAGTAGGAAAAAAAACAAACGTTTATACCTACTAAATTAAAAAGACTACAAAGACAAGTACACAAAGATATATCGAATATATTTTTGTCATCTTTAATCCAATAGAGGCTTGAAATAAGTAAATCAGTAGGTATACAATTATACATATGTATATTTTTGTCTTGCTTATGTTTTGTAGATTAAGTCAAATAATTATATTACAGGAAACAACTACACTGTGGGTTTCAATGGCTAGTAAACAGTCACGATCATTCACCGGTAGTACCACCATACATACATCAGTTTCGAACTTATTAGTTCTCATTAGTAGGGCTGTCAGAGAGAGCCCCAATTGAATGGCGTGCCAAGCGGGTTGACCGAAACTTGCGCGAGCCGCTGTATCAGAATGCTTTTCACGTTCAGGTCACTTTAGTATACTGTTGCCTTTGTTATCGTGCGGATGTTGCGTAATTCCTATCCGCTGGTGGTTATGGTGGTGTATTGTAGACAATTTTATGTGTGGCTTTTTAATAAAAAAATGTGTACGCCTATGTCCCATGGCCCAGTTCTGACAGCTCTATTTATAAGGAATTAAATAATTACATTTATATAATTTATAATTATTATATTCTTAATCTTATCCTACTAAAACTCTTTGACATTGATAACTTTTTACTAGTCTTATTGCAAAGTTAAGAAAAAGAATAATAAATAATTATCTAAGTCACTAAATATTTTCCCAAAGCAGTAAATACGTTTTTTAGCTTCATATTTTAAACATACCCTGAATAATATTTTACATCCAATTTCACTTACGGAAGTGACTCCAGATATTCAAATTTAGTTTCAGGTTGACCTAATAGAATATTTTTTATTTCCAAATAATAATGTAGGTGCCTATGTTAAAATTATTGTCCTTGAGCAAAAAATGTTCAATATATCTATGTAGCGATATTTATAATAAACTATCAAATGTAATAAAGGATATACGATGTGTAAATAAATTTAAAAAATAATTAAGGGCATATCTTATAGATAAGTGTTTTTATGACATTAGAGACTTTTTTAAAATGTAACTATGTTTGTTGTATGTATCTATAAGAATACATTATTTCTAGGGCTTACGTTATAACTATAACACTTTAGATTATATGTTGTGATTTTGTTTTTTTTGTTTTTGTCTGTATTTTTATCTGGTAAATGTATAACCCTCTTCCTTTCATGACGTACCATGTTCTCACTTGTAACGTTTTTCTGATGAATAAATTATTATTATTATTAATATTATTAATATTATTAATAATGCAATTTTTGTACTCTGAAGTGAGTGAAAGAAGCATCACCCATCTTGAAAACAACGGCAAAATGATTTACTGAAAACATTGCTTTCAACTGGAACCATATTTTCTATTTATTTCAGACAAACTTTTTGGCAAAGAATCTGAAAAATTGTTGTCATGTATCTCTCCCGCACTATTTTTCAGCGTTCCAGCAAAATCGTACTAGTAAAAAGATTGGCACTGATCATTTATCCAAGAGTTACAGTTTTGAGCGGAAGCACTTTTTACTTCACCAAATTTGCTAGACGAAAATAACATCTCGACATTAGTTACAATATGGTAATAACAAATTATTTTATTCATTTCAAAATGCATAACTAATATCAATCATTGGCATAAATGAATTTTGAAATACGTACCTGGACAAAATGATTTAATAATGGTAATATAGAACAACGTGCAATAATATTTCCAGTAAATGTGTCAGTCGGTTTTACAAATATACATTATTTTATGAGAGAGATTCAATTAAATGATGATACTGACAGACAAAAGTATTACTTCCAAACTATATACACGTGTTTTTGTTAGACACACTGGCAATGATTGTTTTGTTTGTAAGTCATTGAATGCATTCACGAGAAAGAAACAAAGAAGACGCTGAAGAAATATTTTTCTGTTGGAATTTATGACAAAAGTAAACACCTGGAGGATGCGTGCGAACAAACAATTCAGAAATCCATGCCTCCTCTTTAGGAAGTTGTGGAAAATGAGCATATTGATATTTTTTTCTATTACGTATTCTTGTTTCAGGTCTCTATTTACTTAAAATATTTATTTGGCCTGCATCGAAGTTATTTTTGTATCTGCAATCTTTATTTCTCTGTAATAGAAGGAAACAGAGTGTAAACTTATAAAAGTATATTTTTGCTACAATACCATTATTACTTTTGTCTAACTAAATAATTCATTGAGAACACCACAATGAATTAATTAATATTCAGAATCGAAAATGCCAATAAAACCTATACATTGTGTTACAAACTTGCAAAGGAGGAAAAATAAATGGAAGTATTATTTGCAAATAGATTTTTAATACGAATTGACTTACCACAATGATACGAAGAAACACTTTTGGATGCGCTGACTCAAAGTTTGGCTGGTTCTATTTACAATTTACAAGTATTTCATCAACTGTATTGCCACAACATTAATTATTTCTTACTCTATTGCTGCGACACTTTAGTATGTTTTCGTGCACTTTATTAATACACAGATATACAAACCCACGTAAACACACATATACCCTAGACAGATTGTATATTCACAAAATGAAAACGCAATTAAAAGAAAGAGCCCAGATGAATAAATGACTTTATTTAAACATTTCTTCACTAATAACTTTGCTTGAAACAATAAAAGGCACAAGTTTCGGTAATGAAAAGTAACAAAATTGAAACTAGTAATTTTTCTGTTTACCACAAAAAACGAGAGAAAAAACCGGACAACAATTATTCACCTCATCTTATGCAAGTGAGGATTCCAGAGACTCTCAATAAGTTTCAAAAAACCTTATTGCGTTTTAAGTAGGTATTAAAAATAATCGTATTTTATTCTTAGATACGTTTCACTTTTGTAGACACCCTGTATATTTATGTACATCTTCCATTATTTAATATTCATTAAATTTTTTCGCGGTTTTTGTAAACGACGTAGGAAACTGACAATATTTCTTATTGAGGTTATAAAAAAATATTTAACGTAAAGAAGACTGTTGCTTTATTAAAAAAATTCCACGAGCTCCCGTGAAAACGGAATTAACAGATCCCACCAATGTGTTAACCAAGGTGTTAACAGTGTAGCTGAACATAAGCAAGGGATAATCATACAAAACCTTTGCAACCCACGTATATTTTATGATCTGAAAATGGTATTCGTCCTGTAATATGGACCAGCCTTGCTTTCATTTTTGCAAGACTGCCTTTTGTAGAGATAAACTTGTGGTTCTTTTGTCCTTAAACCTAATTGTTTTTGTTAAGTTGTAGCATTACGACAGTTAGTAAAAACTGGTATTGTTTTATTTTTTTCACAAATGTTTCAAAGGTCTAACTTATCATACACAAAAAATAATAATTTTGACAACACAGAAACAAGTTTAATATATTTTTTCACTGTAACATTGTAACAAAAAATTATGTTAATATATAAATTTTTATCTTAATTTTGGCCCTTTTCCTATTTAATTTCCACATTTATTAACTATGCAGGCAGAAATTTCATATTTATCTTGTGTGATCTTATATTTTATTATCCCTACTGACATACGATTCTGTTTGTAGTGGAATAGGATGTTTAATATTTAATTTTTTATTCATATACAGGGTTGCGCAAATGTGCCGGAATAAGGGTAGTTTATGTAAAGTTTTTTTCTTAGACGCCCTGTTTTCGAGATACAGTGTGTTGAAGTTGTTACTTTCCAAATAGTTTTCCTTAATTATCTTTAAATCGGCTGAAGATAAAAATGTCAAAATTTGTACACGAGTATCAACAGTGTGTTAAGAATAATGTGCAAACGGTTTCATTCTGAAAAGCAGTGTCGCCGATACAGGTAATTGAAGGGGTACAATCGAAGAAAAAATATGTTAAAAGTCAAAATTTATTACATTTCTAAACTCTGTAAACTCTAAAGGATACTACGAAAAAAAACGTATACTTGTCGAAATTCGGTAGCATGTATCATTTTCGAGAGAAATGAAGTTACTGCAAATAGAATTTCGCAAAGTAAGTGTATTGCTGGTTGCAGAAGAGATCAAAATATTTTCGAGATACACATTCATGAAACTAAAAGCGACATAAAAATGTTTGTTTTGAAGTTAGTTATGGACAAGCCTAAATTTTGAATGCAAAGAAGTCTAGACATAAACATTTACAAAATTTGGAGGTGTTCACTACAAATATAACGAAATTTTAAATATTATACTATGTTTTTTTATATACGGATTTAAATAAAACTTTGGGTCAGTGTCTCTAATGATTTTAAACCTAGTTATATCACATTTGTTTATTATTTACTATGTATACTTCAGAATTAATATTTCTGTTAACATCATCATAAAATTATCATTTATATGAGTAGAAAGGGACTTCCTAGCTTATCAGGGCTCCTTGACTTCATTAAAATTTACATTTTGCTTATTAAGTAAATTTATCAAGCCCCTAAATCAGTATTGATATTCGGGTTGCTGTTTCTATATACTATATCAGATATTTAACCCCCTATTGATGTGCCAAAATTCAGTTAACTAACGGTATAAGTATTTATTTTCGTCCGTCTAATCGATTTTTATGGTCAGGGTGAGATTAGTGCCTGGTAATCTTTTAAACATCACAACATATTTGCTACCAAGTATTAAGAGTCTTGAATGAATGTAAAATATTGAAGGAGTTTATTTAAAGTTTTTTAAAAGTGGATTCCGAAACAACTTAAAATATGTAAAAAAATTTCAAATAAGATTAGCAGTACTTTCCATTAGCTCAGTAATAAAAAGGTCTAAATTGAAATTAAAAGTAACAATATTTAACATTATGAAGAACATAAAAGACCGTTGCCGTTTCGATTGCTACAAAATCAAAATGAAAATGTATTGTCATTAAAAAAAGTTTGAAGTATCTACATAGTAGTTAATAATAAATAATAGTTAATCATAAATATTGAACAATAAACTTACTACTGTGATTTCTGCTCCAATGGACTTCTTATTCACAGTTTATAAGCTTTAGTATGCATGTTATTGATTAACTTTTAATGAATTTATTGCATATTTTTGCCGATGATTCCATTTTGCTAATATTACCTTTTATTTATCAAATAGTAGCAGTGGCTGACCATGACTTTAGGCTTCATTATTATTTTTATACATGAATAAAACATATTCATATGTTTTATTTTTGTATAACAAGTCAGCGCAACCTATTTCAGCCTCAACCAAACAAATCTGATGTCTTAATTGGAGTATTATACATAGTGCTTTTAAAATATGGTGTCAAATTAGAATAAGAGATAGGAAATATTATTTTAAGCTAAAAGCTTCCGATGAACATGAGTCCAATAAAAAAGTAAGTATAGAGTAATAAAAAATAAAAAAAGTTCTGTACCAGAGATATGAGTGCATAGACCTTGTGTATTTTTTGATACTGAATCCGAATCCACAGCCCAAAAACCGATGTACCAGGGTATTTTTTTTTAGTAAAACGCTAAAATATCCCCTAAAATACGGTGAAATAAAGTAAAGCATTTTAATGAAATACAACAATTTGTAAATACTTGGAGAAAACATTTTAAAATAATACTTTGAGAATGGGAAATAAATATGTGAAAATTAAATTCACACCCATCTCTACGAGGGGGTTAATTCCACACCTAAGGTCAAATAACGAATGTTAATACAAAACAATGTGAAAAACCATAGCCTTGTATTTTATACAACCAAATACATATACAGGGTGTATGCTAAGTCTGTCATGAATTAAGTAGGTGATTCCTTGGGATATTTTAGGCACAAAAGCCTTAATAAACCAGGGCTCTAAAATTACTGGTTTCCAGGAAAGAGGGCGTTAAAGTTTTTGAAAAATATCACATTATCTCTGAAGTTGTTGACGTAGATTGACCAAACTTGGGAAAATGATGCAACTAATTAAAGGTAATAATTCGGCATATTTCTATATTTAAATCTGTCAGGGGAGCTTTGTCATTAAAACCCTCAGAAACTACCCCACTGGATTTTCAGAAAAATTGTTTTTAATAAAAAAGATCTCTTGCATTTCTTCACACAATAAACCATTTTCGAGTTACAGTTTTTATTGTTCGGATCCAATAAGGTGGATATAAAAATATAAAGGCAAGGAAGTTGTGGCTGAAACTTTCACCCATTTTGGCGGATTGAAAAGTACCATAGAAATAAGTATTTACCTTCCAAGAATTGCGTTATGAATCGTATACATCAGCGTATCATTTTTTTAAATTAAAACTAATTATAAGTAATTTCCTAAGGTGAAATATACAGGGTGTATTTAAATGAGGAAACAAAAATATTTCCAGATAATATTATGACAAATATTAAATATTAATTTTATAATTATAAATATTATGTTTAAAGAATTGAGTCAAAATAGGCAAATGTCTAAAAATTGTAAACAAAATGTGCTGTCTCTTTCAAGTATTCTTTTTTCATAAAGAATTTTTTTTATTTTAGATAGAAAATCTAATGTTACAGTTTGGCACAATATTATAGAAACACCTTGTACAGGGTAATTCATTATATTTTGACCCCCAATTAACTTTTTTGTTTTAAAAGTTATAAAGAAACTGTGAAATACAAAAGTTGCATGATTTTTCATGAAGTTTTCGAAAATGATAAAAAACATCATTTCGTTTTTTAATATTATCTCGCTTATTGTTAGAGATGGACCCAACAAACCCTATATGACTATGCTCGACACAGAACGTTCTATCCAAATATGTAAAAATATACAGGGTGATTCACAACTTCTCCAAAAAATTTGGGAATAAATGCAGCATGAGAAATGGAATCAATATTGCAAAAAAATTTTTTGTAAAATCCTTATAGTTTCCGAGAAAAAAAAAAATTGAAGTTATAGTACATTCAACCACTACATAGCTGGACAACTGTAGTCTCTAGCATCATTCGTCACGTAGCCTCAGGGACTCCGAATACTGAAATCGGATTTTGCAATCGTCGTTGCGATAGTGGTGTTTACAAAAGGTTTTTAGTAGTTAGTGTCAAAAATGGTTTGCGTGTAGGTATAGCAACTTGGAGTTGATGGATATTGTTTTAATTTATGGTGAAGCATTTGTGTTATGGTGAAGCAAGACAACATTTGTATTAGTTCGTAGAAACTGAGTACAACGGACCCAAATGTGTTTACACCAACGTGTAAAAAATATGATAAAATATAAAATATAATATATGATAAAATTTTGAACAATTGTTGTAACATCGGGTATGTCAAATGATTTTATTATTTAAAAACACAAATTAATTTTATTAATTAATAAGGGCAAAAGCAGTTGAATTTGCCGATATAAAATAGGTGCGATAAAATTCTATTTACGTTTCTTTCCTTGCGAAAGTTTTTGTCCGTTTTTATCACACCGCCATGCCAGTCGCATTGTGCGAGGTACAGTGGACCAGTTTTCAGTGCCGTGCTGAAGTGTATTTTTAAATCATTTTCGAATTGCCCTTTTTGATTTTTTCTTTACAAAATTGTATTTGTAAGGGTCCCCTGTACATCCAGAATTTTTTTTTGGATAAATTCTGAATCACCCTGTACAGGGTGTTCCATTTAAATTAACAAAATTAACATCCCCGGCCATTTTGTTTGGACTTCATTTGTTTTTCTACAATCATTTTTGAAAACTATATAAAAAAATCGTGCAACTTTTGTATTTCACATTTTTTTATAACTCTTAAAACAAAAGAGTTAAAGGGGGGTCAAAATATATTGAATCACCCTGTACCTACATGATGTAGCAGTTTACATCTGCCCTGATACGTCAGTAAATTGTCACAAACAACATACATTAATAAATTAATAGCAAAGAAGACAGAAGTAGTGCACCTAGAATCGTCCCAGTCTTATCTGCATTCATATCACTTGATTCAGTACAGCTACTTAAAACTGTACTATTCCAGTCAGTGTCTCTGTTTCTCGATTATTAAAATACGCGCTACGTAATCACTCTAAATATAATAACGGAAAATTACAGCGCACTTCGATAATCAAGGTAATAAAAC
The DNA here is from genome assembly GCF_000390285.2 of Anoplophora glabripennis. Taxonomy (NCBI): domain Eukaryota; kingdom Metazoa; phylum Arthropoda; class Insecta; order Coleoptera; family Cerambycidae; genus Anoplophora; species Anoplophora glabripennis. The sequence goes on along the minus strand of NW_019416264.1, from coordinate 1,393,462 downwards.
AATTGTCCGCTCATCGTCCTATTTCTGCCCCTACCGTTGCCGTTTCTGCATCTTTTGGCGCGTTTGACGAAACGAAAAACCGTACATCAAAATCGCTTTTTATTTTCCCGTAGCCTACCAAGATTGTTGCGAGGGGAGAACTATTGTGGAATTAGAGGTGCGTGCGTGAACGCCGTTAAGAGGAACCTGTGGATTATCCTTCTCGTTCTTCCCAATGCTGGGTGATTACCGCTAAATGAGATAAGCTGTATGACCGCCCTACCCTGCCGGGCGAAACACATTTGCATCCCCTCTGTTTGCTCGCATCCAGGCGCCGGAATTTCCAAATTTCTGGATATGAATAAACATGAAGTGGGTATTTTGTAACAAGAGATGAAATTTATTTATAATTTTTTTTCGTAAGCGAACAAATGGTCCTCGAGCCGTTTTAATTCATATAGAGGGTGTCCCAATAGTGATAGTAAAAAATGGAATGGTGGATTCTGCAGGCAAAAATTAATTTGTTTATTTATTATTAGTCCAACAGGAACAAACCCAATTACATGACATTAGCGGAAATAAAAATGTGAAATTAGAATAGTTACACACACAAGAACTAGAATATAGCATACAAATATAGTAAAGAAATAAATAAAAATACATAAATACAAGAAAAAGAACTGTAAAATATATTGAATTTACTTCTAAGAGAAGAAACATAGACAACAAAAGTATTGTTAAATGAGTAAGAAAATAAGAGAAAAATAATAATAAAATATTGTAAAAGCTATAATTGCAATTCATAGGCAATTTTTAGCAGCAAAATGCGACTTTCTTCTCCTGTAAACATGCAAAAAGTACGCCTTGCAAGCTACAGCTCTTCCAATTTTTCAAAACAAAGCCCATTTCCTTGATTACTTGTTAATTATAAGCAACTTTAAAATAATTTTGCATTTTATTGAGTAGATTAGTTCTACACTGTAAAAAGAAACACTCAATTTCACTCAATTTTACTCAATATCAATTTCTGTGCACACCGGATTGAGTGAAATATTCGCTCTATTAATATGAGTACAACTAAAATTTTATGAGTGAAACTATTGCAACAGAAGTGAGTGAATTTTACTCAAATACAAGTTTCTGCTAACTCTCAAGTGAGTGACATTTGACTCTATTCTGATCTGAGTATGTAAAAACAATTAAGAGTTGACTTTTTCTCTAAATTTAACTATTACCGATTAATATTTTACTCAGATTTGCTTTATATTCTCTTTAAATTTTAATTTAAATATCATTGTATTAAAATCGTAAACTACTAAGTTGTCACAGTGGTTTGCGCACAGAAACAATATTTTAGGTTTCAATTATTAAAATAACTGATTAACTGATCGGACGAATAGATTGCCACAACTGTATTGTAGGTACATTACAGATACGTAAGTAAGTATAGGTAACTATTTAACTATCCGTTTATTTAACCAAATATTAATCAATATATTATTATTGACTAACGTCACACACCATGGCACGAGATGACCTAATGGGGACGATGGGAATAGACAAAGACAACGCACGACAACCATAGAATGGGGTGGGGTCACTCAATAATGAGGACATTTACTCCGATTTAGGTACAAGTGTACCAAATATGAGTTTATCCTATAACCTACCTATATTTGAGTGAAAATACTCAGTTTTAGTTCAAATATTATGGCAAAAGGGATACAATTATCAATATTAAGGAGGTCCGATACATCTCTTGCGGGGCAGGCGGTGCGGGAGGGAAGCATATGCTTATACATGGTAGTTTCGTTGTAGCACCAACCTTACATAAACCAATTTGAGCGAACTAAATATAATAAATACGAATGAAAGAGTAACCGCAAAAAAACCCATTTTTTCGCCCGTTTTTGCGTAGTGTGTAGCAAGAACGGGGAAGGTCGTCCAGAGGTCTCCGTGGACTTAAATTGATCGTCATGAAAAATCTAGGTGATCATAATTCGATTTTTCCAATATTTGTTCGACTTACCCCTACTTAAGGGGTGGAAACCACCCCTAAAACAAGAAACGTGAGAAAATGGTCAATAATATTATTAGTTTAATCCACGCACATGGTGCATTAGAAACAAATTCCAACATAGTTAACTTAGCAAAAGCAATAACTTTTGTCTAACGATTCTTTTTGCAAAACCTCGTAGTTTATAAGAAAATTAGGTGCTACTTTTTCATTTTAAATAAAAATAAATATTTTCAGTTAGTACATTTTCAGTTACTAATTGTAAGAATCTTACATACGTCTCCTAGGAGTAAAAAAATACAGATTATATTTTTTTAAACAAAAAGGAAATTATTGGAAACAGAAAAAGATTTAGAATTAGTCAACTTGTTAAAAAAATATTAATAAATCCATTACAGTTTGACTTTGAAGGTAGTTGAATAAAGATTAATAATTAAAAAATGAAACACGAAAAGTTAATTATTTTATAAATATAAACGGTAATATTTTATTTAATGTAGAACGTGACACTGGTACATTTGTTTACATTTATAAGTCAAGTTATTGCCTTGACACTGCCTAGAGTCTAGAGTTCACTGAATAAACTTATTAGTTAACCTCCAGATCGTCGTCAGTATAATTAAATTTGATATTGGAAAATAGTGGGCTTTATACGGAGCCTTGGGGTATCCTTGAAATAACGTACGACTGAATTTATGATCCATGGAAAATAGATTGTACAAGTTTTTTTAAAATCGCAAAAAACAAATTCGTTAATGTTTTTTGTCAGAAATCTATTCTACTTTCATCGTTTTCTAGTGCATTTGTCCTCAATAGTATTGAATAAAGTACTAAGTCCAGTTACTACACTCTGTCCTATAGTAAGTATATAGTAGTGAATATATAATTAATCAAAGTAAGTCAGTATTAAATTCATATATAATTTAATAGTTACTTATAATGAAACAAAGTTATTTAATTGTGATTTATAGAAAGTTTAGAATCGGACCTTTCAGGCTCTCTAGTTTGACCGATAATAACAGACTGAAGTCAAATAATGTTCTTCGATAACAGAACTCTAGATGCGCAAAAGATATCTAACCCCACATGGAACTAACTGCTGCTATTGCGGGAAACAACTGCTCTATGGTTTACTATGGTACAAAATGAGTCACAGAAAGCTTATTTTTGACAACCATGAAGATTTTATTAATACAGTGATCGACAACTTTTCAAAAAATCCGAGAGGATTATGTTATACCTAATTTTCGTTGAATTTCTTTATTTTTTTAGTTATTTATATATTTTTGTTTTTCTTATATTAAAAAGGTTTTATTAAAAATGTTTCCAAAAAAAAATAATTCACTGTACCTATTTCTACCTATAATTTATATTTATCCCTTCCTCTCTCTTATCTTGCCCCCCCTGGCCCATTGGTTGGCGACGTCCTTGTAACTTGACATACTGAAATTTATATATTTTGAAATCGGTAAAGTAACAAACAACACTTAACATTAATCTAGTTATATTCAACAATTTTCACTGTTGTTTTTAAAAGCTTTTTGTGTTTTTATAAACAATTTGGTTCTATCAATAATTATTAATTAGTACCATCCGAAAAGACGCTTATACATAAAGAAGCAAAAATTGGTAATAAGAATTTCTGTAGTGCTATTTTTTACGTGTTCGTCTTTGTTAAGGGTGGGTGATATTAGAACAACAAAAATACAAAATACTTTGAATTATTTAACAATTGCAATATTCCAGGTATATATAATTTCAAGTTTTTAATAGCTAGCTGAGAAATGTAGCCTATAAAGTGTTGTTTCCCTTAATATCAACAGTTAGGAACCTTGTTTGTGAGGTTAGATATCTTTGGCATGCCTAGATTTCTGGTATTAGTTTAAACCTTTATAATACAGTAAAAGCAAGCTTTCAAATACTTCAACGTATGTATTCCACAAGAAGTTTCATTTGACCTAAAAATAAAAATATTTTAAACATTTTTTGAGTAACAAAACGTGCAAACTTACTAAATTTCTAACATCACACAGTAAAAGCGTTGCAATACTGTTTATAATTCCTGTTTATTGTTGTTTGCCTTAAAAATCATCGAAATGGACACCTGAACTAATCAAATTAATTCTTATGCGACTAATGAAATATTGGTAAGACGGACCACATGCTATGATAATAATATGCAATTAACCAGTGATTAATATTGTCAGGCGCCTTCAAACGAACAACTGCCAACATTTTCTTGGCACTTCATACTATTCTTCCCTTATTATGTATGCATATATTCACGATATCTTTAGATCAGTTGACTGTGATTTCTCTACAGAATTGTCAGGTACCACAGTTCTAAATCGAAAACAAAACAAAAAATACATACATGAAAATTTGTTAATTTGTGGTTTCACTTATACCGGGAAATCTCAAAACTGGAGGTACTAGTAACCAAAATATGTCGATTGAGCCAAATATGCCTTATGCAAATTTTGCTGGTTTCAAAGACACAGGGCGTTCAAAGTTTGAATTTTATGATGAAATTTCTCAATAATTTTGAAAAATGTCAGTGTGAACAAAAAAATTAGCAGTATTATGTTTTAGCTGGTTTAGGTAGTCAGTCTCTAATGGATATCTTTTGTCCTTATTCTTTCACAACTGTTCATTTTTAAATATGTATTCCCTGATCCCTCATCTTCTAATGTATCTTATTCATCACTGTAAAAAGAAACCAGAAAAGCTAAAAGTTGCAGAAACTGCATTTTTCTTTTTCATACCTGGCCTTTTACCTTGATATTAGTACATTATAAGTGTCATTCTCTATTCTTACCGTTATTCTTCGAGTTAAAAGCGTGTGAGAATAAAAGTATGTAAGCAAACTTGTTAATTTTTTACAGAAACAATTGAATATCATATCACTGAAGAATAGAAGCATTGTTTTATCTAATTGCAAACACCTATTAATAATATTCTTCTGGCATATTAAATTTAGTATAAGGCACACTCACACACTTTTTGTCCTATAGTCCTTACTATTAGTAAATATCCTTCATTATAGCTATTTGTAAAATTTAACTAAACCTAACCACTGACATTTGAATTAAGTGAGATTTGATTAAGAGTGGAACTATGTGCCATAGTTTATGTTTTGTGTGTGTGACATTTATCACAATATTTACGCGGCTTAAATTATTGTTAGGGCAAAATGATTGGCTTTTAGTTGCAGATATTTGATCGTTTTGAATATTTCTGAAATTTTATTTGTTAACACATGCTTCGAAATTGCTTAGAAGACGAAAAAATATTGGTTGGAAAAGATCTATCGAAATCTGAAAAAAATAGGTTCTGGCAGATAGCTCTTTTGACACTAATTAAGATGTAATTCCAAAGCCACTGATTCTCGGGTGAATTAATCGGAGGTTCATTTTATATTTACACTTTGTAATGAAAGTTAAATAAGTACTCATTTTATTTGCGTCAAGTACAACTGCAACGTAGGTAGGTTGAAGTTCAATATTCAATTATTGGTTTACAGTTTCCCCTAAAGTCAAAATAAATCTATATACATTTGCCCACAAACAAAAAAAAACATGTATAAAAACTATTTACGATTTTCTGTGTAAAACATTTGTACCGATGCACTGTGTTTTTTGTTTTCATCCTTTCCATGGAAAACAAAAGTTTTAAACATAAAATTTGCCCGCAAACAAGTAGTGCGGACATTTTTATTCACAAACACAAATGTATGAGCAATTGACTAAAAAAACTTTTTTGCGATCGTTCTTCGAGTTTTAAACAAAATTATTAGGGTTCACTAAAAAGTATTTTATACTCATAAACAAAATGGTAAAAAAATTCGAAGCAATAACATCACATACATATTCAATAAAAGAGCTCCAGAACGAAAATATTTAATTATAAGTGTACAGGGTGATGAAAAGCACAGATACAGAAAAAAAGATAAAAATAATATTTTCTAAAAAAAATTTTATATTTACAAATTCGATTTTACTTAAATACAAATAGACTTTTTATTCATAAAAAAATATTAATATATACTATTTATATATTTCCTGTTAATAACTTTGTCATTCTCAAAAAATTTCGAAATCCAGCTTCATCATTTATTTTCATATCTCTCAAAGGATTTCAGGATGTATTCTATTTTGAAAAGTATCAACTCATTTTCCTAATGTCTACACTTCTTAAATTCAGAAATATGTAGCCTGCAAAAATTGTTATACCAGCTTCACTTTGAAACTTATTTTTCCAACTGACAATACTCAAACCGAATAAATCATATTTTCTGATGTGAACTTTTGTTCACGGCCAACTAAAAAACATTTCATTCACGTTTGCTTTTGTTTACGGGCAAATGTTTTTCTATCTGCATCGACCATTTATTTAAAAACATTTGCATGTGTGCATTGCTTGTAAATCTGAACTATGCAAAAGGTTTTGTAGTGGCAGCTCTTGAACATCCATACCAGGGAGTGCAAAAATCTAGGTACAAAATATTAAAAAAATCAAATATAATAAAGTATTGTTATTTTAAGTAGGTCCTATTAAAATACAAATAAAATAAAAACATACTCAACATTATTTTTTAAAGTGATTCCTTTCTTCTGCTTGTGTCCGAAATAACCTTTTCAATTACTTGTTCATTAAATTTTGGTAATTTTCTCACCATTGATTTTTTATTGCAAGTGCTACAATCAATTTAAACTTTTATAACATTTTTTAAAAACACAAGAAAGAATATTTATGTAAGTAACAAAATTTTACACCATAGCTGAAAAAATTACGCTTATTTAGAAAAAGGCAGAGAATATACAGGGTGTTTCAGAAAGACCACCCGTAAAATCCTTTTAGTAATTGTTAGTGTATTTAGTAATGACTAATTACAGTCACTAAAATTTTGATATAAAGTTAATTAGAGTTTAAAATATTACTGAGAATATATGAGTTGTTTATGAGACATCCATCAATAAGTTTTGACATAAGCCTACTTTGAAAAAAGTCACTTATTTTCTACACCGTAATATTGTAAGAGTGCAATTGTACAATTTTATTTTCTAAAAATAATGTACTCCTATTAGAACTTCCTAATGTTGACGGTTTTCGAGAAAAAAGGCTTTTAATTGAACTCTAATAATATGACGGTGTATAAAATAAGTGACTTTTCTCAAAGTAGGCTTATGTCAAAACTTATTGGTGGATGTCTTCTTAGTAATATTTTAAACTCTAGTTAACCTTGTATTAAAATTTTAGTGATAGTTAGTGACTGTAATTAGTAATGACTAATTAGAGTTTAAAATATTACTAAGAATTTATGCGTTGTTTATGAGACATCCTTCAATTTTTGACATAAGCCTACTTTGAAAAAAGCCACTTATTTCACACTGTCATATTATTAGAATTCAATTAAAAGTCTTTTTTCTCGAAAACACACATTAGGAAGTTCTAACAAGAGTACATTATTTTTAGAAAATAAAAGTGTACATTAGAAATTGGAGCCCAAAAAACCTAACCTCAAAAAAATTTGAACCTAAAATCTAATAGGAATGTAGCTATGGCCCTCTATGAAGTATCCAAAAAATAATTAGACCAGCGCATTTGGCGTCCTTAAAAACCCCGGAATACCAAATTTCATAAAAATATTTCGCACCGTTTGGAAATTTTCGTAAAAATTCTATTAAAAAATTTTATTTTGTCGCTCTGTATTTCAAAAACAAGAGGAGATAGACATATAGTTCATAAGACAAAAAATTCTTATTTTTTGACGTACTATCACCCCCTAAATTTACGGGAGGTCTTTCTGAAACACCCTGTATATTATTTGGCTAGGGTTAGACTAAACAGATCCCAAAACTGCATAGTAAATATGCGCTACTCTAACTCCGTTTTTCACTGCTACGCGACGGTAACCATGACCACCGCTGTAAACACTTTACAGATGTAAAGGCGAGTATTCAGAGTTTTGCAAACGAATTTTACACATTTTACAAATTACATATATAACATTGTAAACGAAATTTTAAATTAAGCCTCCAGCACTAGCCGCCACTGGTTTGGTACCTTTTTAAAATTTTAATATTCTGCTATATTATGCCTAAAAACTGGTTATTTTTCTTCATTTAAATTATTGTCTAAAGTACAAATTCCATTAAAGAAAGACACTGTAATCGCGAAACAGAAACAATTATGGAAATTACAAACCAATGTTCGGTTTAGCACAACCACTGATTGACTACGCGACGGGTTCTACTTACTCTTTCTTCTCAGATGATCACTTTCAATATCTTACTTTATTAAATTACGCAGAAACACCCTTGATACCAAAAAATGGAATATTGAGAAATCATAACTTAATTTTCTAAGAGGAAAGGGAGGCGACATATATGTCATTCCTACAGTGATGTCGTTGAACCTCACCCCATCGAACTGCATAACGTTTGAGAAGCGCAATACGAGTTTTTTGTATTTATTAGTTCGCACCGATCATTCGTCCGATATTGGAAGGAACACCTTTAGATCCCTACGCAGTACCGCAATAATTCGAAATGGCGTCACCATCGCAAGTAGCTGCAAAACAAAACAATAAAATTAATCCTTGCGCTAGCCTTCCCCGATCGCCGCATTTGAATCCGAAAGATATTCGACGGCAAGCAATCCGCTCGCACCCACCTCTACCAACAAAATTCCTCGTCGAACGGGCGATACGTCATACGCTGAACTTACACCGGGCGCATGCGCCAAAAGATAGGTTTCTCAATGCACACTGGTTGTTAGTATACAAGTTAAAAGTGCCGCTTAAAGTTGTGGGACATTTGGTACAATGAACTTAATACCTTTAGAGAACACAATAAAACGAATCAAAAACCGTTTAAGCAGCCATCTAATTGACCTGAACTACAACGCCACGAAAAAATAAATTACGTTTTCCGCGGATTCGGACGTAGGGACTAGCGGTTAAATCCAGTACTATTTTTGGATTGTTTATATCTGCAGCTGATAAACTTTATTACAAGTAAATATTGTGACTGAAGTGTTTCTGACTGTGTTCGGCAAGTTTAACGTCTCCAGAGTGATATTCGCCGCTTCCAACCCCAAAGAGTTCAAATTTGAATTTGACAAGATGCAACAAGGTGTTCCACCAATCGTCGCAACCGTTTTGTGCAGGTGACTACATTTTAATTTTAAGGGTGACACAGTAGCGTAGCTTGTTTCCGGCTCAAATAAAACCTAAAATTATTACTGCTTGAAGTTTATATGTAGAGTATTAATCCATAGCAACTAGCTTATTGCGAACTGAAAGTAGGTAAAAACATTCACTTGCCGGTTCAAAATAGCCTCTAACAACTCTTTGAATAAGGTGCTGGAACCTATTTTTAATGCATATCTACCTGTATCACCTGTTTATTAAATCGTTATTGGTGTCGTTTTCTAGGTAAAATAGTTCCTGGTGCCAACAGTGTCATTTTATCATTTTTTTGCTACAAAATTAACTAAGTATTTATGTCATAAAAATCGATTTATAGGTAAAACTTATCAATAATAGTTTTTTTTAACTTCTAATCAATTTTTTCCGAAACCTAACTGCAATAAAGGCATATTGAATTTAAAAATGACGTCCTGAATATACACTAAGAAAAAAATCAATCGCCAAACTTGGACAATGTGGAATAAGAATAAAATCAAACAATTTTGGTCCCTAATGTTTCATTTTACGGAGGAAGAAATGAAGGCGTTGAAATTGGACATGAATAAAATCCAGATAAAATGCGGCAACCAATTAAAATGTTTTGCTTTACCAACTAGCAACAAATGATATTAATAAAGTATCGATTTTCTATTTAATGTCCATGAACAGCTTCAGTAGCGTGTTTGGGTGCATTCTAATTCCGTTTGTGTAACTAACTATATTAGAAAGTAAAAAATCCATCGTAAATAGTATAAACTAGAATGCACATTTGCCGAAAGCAGGATTCCTTTTAGATCTAGGTGTGCTAAAACTGTTTTTGTACTTGCGACAGAGAACCATCATCAGAGAGACAACGCCCGCAGTTCAGTCAAATGAATAAATAGTTTACAACGTTGCCAAGTGTTCGATAAAGAGCCAGATTTTCATATTTGAAAAAGCATAGCAGCTGTAACATTGAAACAAGGCAAGAGCTTCTTGTTTTAAAACAAACCGTCATCAATGAATAATGAATAATGACATTTTTATGACATTATAAGAATATGTATCACGAAGGTGATACCTATATTGTAAACAGAAATATAGGTCGGTAACTTAGCCTGCAAATTATTAAATAAATTTGAACACAAGATACCCAAATGCAAAAGTCAGCCATAATCGTACCATCACATTGAGAAACATTATTTACAGCCTATCCACAATTAAAGAGATTTTGTTAAGAATTAAAAATTATTTACTGAAACAATATCTGCTCGCTTTTCGTCTATTTATAAAATTTTTATAGTAAACTAACAGAATTGCACATTTCATTAGTGATACTGAGCTTGAAATAGGCTGCTTTGTTTCTGTTTTTTAACATACAACTCGAGTGAATAATTTAAAATATGTTGCATTAATTTTAAATATAGATCAATTCTTATAATATTTCTCTGTAAAGAGGAACTACGAAGGTGTTTAAGTTTAAGAAAGTAATATCAGACACTGTTTGATTATATGAGTATGAACATAGTATGGAATATTGTCTGAAAAAAGCGTGAAATAATAAATACTTAATATCCAATAATCGCACTTTGAGTAATATTTGAGTAATTCTTTAACATTATTTGGATATTAAAACAATTATTTAGGTCACACGGCCTCTCTCTTTTATATGAATAATATTTGAGTAATTAATTATGAAAGTCTGAAAGTTACTGTACAAATTTTGGCCAATGGCTTACCCTTCGGTGAAGGCAGTAAAGCCAATAATAAGATTATGGTATAGGGGACTTCTATAAAAAAAACTCATGCTCTATTTGGATATTTCAGTTTATTATTTTCCACAAAACTTTTGGCTTCTTCCTGTAGTCACGCCACAAAATGGTTGTCACGAGGTTAAAAAAGTGGTACAGTCATAACCATTTCTTATAATAAAAAAACCCGATGTCTGCATAGAAAAGTTATCTTAATTAAATGTCTCATTGCCTATAATAAATTTGGTATTACTTTTTGAAATACTCCTACAGTTTATTTAATTTTCAAAATAAAATTACATTAAACATGCTCATAAAGACATCAAATTAGTTACATATTTACTTAAAATTTCAATCATATCATATCACATTGTGTCCAGTTCTTCAAGATATCTCATTAAATTTGGCAACCCTGCTGGAAACTCAAAATTAGTTGTTGCGGTTATTTATACTGCGCTTATAAGATGAAAATATTAATCTACAAATTAAATTATGTCTTTTTGTATCTCTTGTTTATTAAAAATCGTTGCGAAAGGGATTTATATTATTAAAACAAGAAAAAAACATTAGCAGGCAGAATCTAGCTAATCGATATTTTTTATGTAGAAAAACAGCCTTCACGAGTAAGTCGCAATAAATTAATTAGTCCAGATAACCGTAACGTAATTATTTATTGTTGTTTAATGTTTAAAATCTTTGTGTTTAAAAATAAAGAACGAACCGATACATTATTAAATTTAATATCGCTAAGTTGATGGAATTAACACGTTGCCTAGGTTGAATTATCAGTTAAAACAGAAATTATATGTAACTTTTTACGGGATGTTTATTGAATTTTGTTCCCACTTTATCGCATTTAAGAAAAATTACTATAAACGCGAATTCCTACCAAAACGTATATCACAAAAAAACACCCTGTACATACAGGGTACCCGTTTTTTAAGCCGCTCCTTTAAGATCTCGTTATCTTGAGAGATACGGGGTCAAAAAGCGGACACACACATCTGGATATCTTTATGGTGTTTTATATTTCATTTGCAATACTATGTCATTTACTAGGTATTAAAAATAATTTAATTTCAAGTATTTTTGTTGATAGGATCAGACCATTATTACCAACTTTCAGTTTTTTGTATTAAATATTATATTATCAGTTTTGATATGGTAAAATTAGTTCGTAATTCGCCATAAAATTAAACAAAATGATTGTTTCCTTTCACTCAAACTTTATAGATCAATTATACTTATTTGAACATAGATTGCTTAGTATGTTATGTAAAGAATGTGCAGTGCCTTGTATTTACTTTTTATAATTTTATTACATAGTAATTCAGTTCAATAAATATGCGTTTTATTCTGTTACTCAATGTTGTTGGTAATTTTAAACAAAAATTTATTTTTTGTTCTTACTCGTACCCTTGACTGTATCAGAATATTTCTATTATAAAACTGATCTAGTATTAAACTATTAAACGATTGTTGCTTACTGTATTAAAATTTTAATCATGTTATCATAATGCCATGGCTTTAATTTTAAAATTTTAAATCAATAAATAAATAAATAACACAGCTTATGCCACGATACAAAATATTTTAAATTTGTAAAATTCTTGATAACAACAACTTTAAAGGCACACCATCGAGTATCTGAAATTGCTTAAGGATTGGTAACTGACCCACTTTTAATTTGAAATTTAAAATGTTTTCTAAAATAAGATTTATGTCGCTTGAGTTATGTACTCGAATTTTCAAGCCTTCTGCTCTTGAAAGTATTCTTCGAGAATAGCAATAGTCCACACTCAATTTATTCCACCGAAAACATTCTTAAGCAAAGCGACAAGGTCGTTTCTACTGTATGTATAAAGTAACAACATTAACTCGCCAAATCAGGTATGCATTCCATATCAGATAATTCTGGTAAAAGTATAAAATGTTAGATTTATTATCTTATTTAACGAATCTTATAAAAATTCCGAAAATTATAATTCAGTAACAAATAAGGTAGTAACCAAATAGCGAATTATGAATTAAAAAATAGTAAAAAATTTTCAAGACAAAGAGAATCGGCTTATAACATTTTATACTAATATTTTTTCTGTGTTTTAGTAGGTTGTCGTGTTGATAGATTGTTGTTAACTAAGTATTGGGCGTAATCTTTCAAGACAATCAATAATTTCACCTTCCATTGCTCAAACCGAGGCTTTATCTGTTTCGTTTTGGTCATTATGTCCAGATTACAAAATAAACAAATTAAAATGTTAATACTAAAAAGATGACTTAATGCTCTTTGTAAATACCTACACCTTGCGTATTCCTTAAGTATTTTTGCTGATATCGTTAAATATCGCACCGTATCCACACTGCTAACTAATCTGTGAAATAATGGCATGCAGTAATACTTCAGTTTAAAAATACAAGGTTTGTGTTTACATTCTAATCTCTGACCATCAGACTTGTATGAGACATCGTGTTTATTGTACTATTTATATTTGAGATACTAATAGACACTAAGGAAATATTGTATATATTATTTTCCTTCTTGTTTTCATACGGTATGAATTTTATGTTAATTTATAAAGATCAGGTTTACAAAGTATATCTCAATATTTCTGTATTTTTATATTATCTTCAAGTGTTATTTGTCACGTATACTATTACTATCGGAAATTGTTTACTTATGGAATTGCCTAGATTTATACGAGCTATGTTTTAATACACATATTTAAATTGTGTGACAATAATTTATAATAAAGCTTCAAGCGAGGCTTAATGTCAATAAAGTACAATATTGCGGCATGTTCTATTACATATTTCGGGTACATGGACCACAGATCCTTGGGGTTAAAATAACATCTAACTGAACTTACCAAAGTTTTATTTAGCCGCTAGAGGGCGACAAATTTGGCAGACATTTTTATTTTTTCTCAAGTTATTCTAAAACGTCTTGTTTAATTTGTACAGAAAAAGATGCATTGAAAAAAGTTACTATATCTGTATTGTAAAAAAGCATTTTCGTATTTCTATTGGAGCAAAATTTATTCATTTTTCTATTGAATTCTACAATTTATATCTACCACTGTGTTTGCAGTAGAAGATAATACACAGGGTGTCTCAAGTTTAATCTATGAGACTTCGGGAGCAGATAGTACAACGAAAAATAATGTGACTTTTTCATAAAAACTTATTTCGAAATCTCAACCATTTTCGAGTTACAGGGTGTTAATAATTAAAACTAAAACCGTACTATTTTTTTTTGTAAAATAGTCTAATGAGTTTCTCATATCTCTGCCACTGGTTGCGCAGAAGTCTTGATATTACAGTATTTTATGGAAACTTGATCCAATATAACGTACACCAAATTTAGTTCAAATACCTCTATTACTTCAGAAGATATTTACAGTAGGTAACTGATTTTTTTTTTAATTATTAACACCCTGTATCTCGAAAATGGTTGAGATTTTGAAATAAATCTTTATGACAAAGTGCCATTATTTTTCGTTGTACTACTGCTCCCGAAGTCTCATAGATTAAAACTGAGACATCCTGTACAGTGGGGAAATATTTACTAAAACATATTTCACCACAATATTATTTTAATATCAAATTCTTTATAGAAATAAAAAAATACTAAGATAGACATATCTTTATATGCGTTGTTAGTCAGCTTTTGTTCCATCACATATGCAAATGTGTTTTTCTTGGTATTCATCTTGGCTGTGAACAATTGCTCTCCTCTTTAAATTTTTTGTAATTGCTCTCCTCTTTAAATTTTTTATAGATAGTATCGCATCCTAAATTGTTTACCCTTTATTTTTAGAATCAGCTTGTATGTATCACCCCTGTATTTAAATAACCAGTTGTTACGAAAGGTTTGACCTCATTCTTATTTTAAAAAGCAATTTTTATCAAAGAAAGAGTGTATTGTAAAAAAATAAGTGTTTCATCAGTCATCTAAACAAGTTGAATTTGGTCCATTTCTGCCATAACATCGAAATTTTTACGACTCGATGGAATACGTATTTTTTTGTTTTTCATCCTCCACTGCGCCCCAACTGCAGAACTCGCTTTGTTGTCCTCATTACTCTGAAATTTCGTTCAAGCCGCCTCATTTGGGACACTTCACTTCCCAGATTCCATCGCCCGAGTGACTGACCACAGTAATTAGATTTTGATGTTAAATTTAAAAATGATTTCACGAATATAAACAGCAATTACGTTTAACCAGTAAATGCCCCGATATGCAAGCGTATCACGATAATTGGGAGCACATTTGCCAAGAGCTTCATGCACAATTTTTTTATATTGTTGGGTGGAAATCGAAACTGATTACTCCAGTTAGGAATGGGGATACAGAGAATTTTGTTGCGAAACACAAAATCGCGTAATACAAATCATTTGATAAAAGAATCAAAAACCGAATGTTTATAATAAAATCCGGATTATTATATAATTATTAGGTTTTAGAAATAGCACATTCTTTCAATATATCTGAAATATTAAATAAATGACAAATAACTAACGATATTGTGGGAAACTAGTACTCTGCGGGCTATAACCTCATCCACTATTTATAAGTCGGTTTTGAACTTATTCACTCTCATCAATATGCAAAATACATACAGGGTCGGAGAGTACCGATGGTCCATCGGTACTTTCCGAACCTGTT
The DNA here is from genome assembly GCF_000390285.2 of Anoplophora glabripennis. Taxonomy (NCBI): domain Eukaryota; kingdom Metazoa; phylum Arthropoda; class Insecta; order Coleoptera; family Cerambycidae; genus Anoplophora; species Anoplophora glabripennis. The sequence continues at coordinate 1,377,878 of NW_019416264.1, read as the reverse complement.
TACAGGTTATTTAAGAAAACATATACTACAGGACACTGTTCATTCAAAATAAGAAACAAGTTTCTATAGGAAGAAAATATAAATTTATGTTTTCAATTGGAATCGATTCTAATAAAAGAGACAAATAAAATGAATGAATGAATGAATTTTTGTTTCTCGAACAGATTGGTGACATTTGACAAGGTCGCGCAAATAAAAAAAACTAAATTTTACTAATTTTGTGCGAAAAAAATAAAGTCATGTTTTTATACGTAATCTAGACCCATGTTTAATGTCAATCGTCTTTTGCCAAATATATAGGGTGTAACCTAAGTACGTTAAAATATTTAAGTGTTATCGTTTTGCAGGAATCTATTATGCGGTTCTTTAACATTTCCTCGTCTTAGCAAATTGCATCTTTACAGAAATTTGCAAATTTTTCGAAAACGGTGGCTTTTAGCGTTGTTATGGAAGTGTACCTTTTTTGCTTAAAAAAGGTGTAGGAATATGATTTATTCATAAAAAATTGCAGAAATCTTCTGTCAAAAAAGTTATGGTATATTAAAATTAATAATGACATCGTACGTAGCCCTCTCTAAGTTCTGCACAAAAATTAATACCAAATTATGATTTCTCACCACGAAAAACCCCCGGTTACCAAATATTGTGCGAAAAATTTACCTTTCGTAAACGTTATTTGAGAGAATCGAAAATAAAATTTTAATTTTAACACCCTGTGTCTCAGAAACGAAGCATTTCCGGACAAAGGTTTATATAAACTTATTTTCTTAAAATTAACTTAGAAATACCCCACTTCCAGGTTCATTTATCGGTTAGTCGGTGGAGTAGTGGCAAAGTATAGCAGCAGTAGAAGAATCTCTTAATTTCTCAAAGGACAGTATTAATTTTTTCATGTTTTTCTTTTTTTTCTATTCTAACATTATTTATGTCGATTTTTGCAAAACAAACATTTTCAATTTATAAAAACGAATAAAAGATGCAAAATTAAATAATAAAATTTATTTGATTTTAAGCAAAAGTGACAATTTCAATGAATCGGATCACAATGAAAGAAATATCTCAGCGGTTTGAAGTCTTGAGGATTTCTTTTGGATACTTTGAACTTAAGAAAATACGAAAATATCCTTAGTCTATTCATTATCTGTAATTACCTCAAATTTAATGAAAATCGTTAAATATGCAATTTTTTGCCTTTTTTCAATAAAGTTTCCTCCATCGAAAAATTATTTTATTAAAAAATGATAAGAGCTTCTTATAGAGGATATACTGAGGTTTTCAAAAATTAGATTTACTGTACAATAATTAGTTCCCGAGTAACTAATTATCAAAGCAAAAAAAAAATTATTTTTACTTTCAACGACGATAGCTCAGCTACAAATCATCGTATATTTTTTTCGGAAGTCAGTTGAACATGTAAAAAAACGCGTAACAATAAAATTTAATAAGTTTCATAGGCGTCCCTAAAAAAATTTTTTGCTAAAGGTAAAATTATAATAATTTGTATATAATGAGCAGAAAATTTCAACTAGGTATATGTTCATTTGACATATTTTAATTATTTATATCCTCAAACAGTTTTATTACATTCATGGTAAATTTCGTTCTGTTCCCTTTCAAAAGGTCTCCAAAATGCCATGTTGTAATAATATTAGTGAACAAAATAACCCTCTTATCCCTCCCTTTCGCAATTGAATGAATGATTAACAGAAGGTGCCTATAATAATAATTAAAATTACCTGAATCACACCTAATTCCGGATTGCTGCAGTGCACTGCTAGGCCATTTGTTGACAACTGAATTTATGGCCAGGTGGCCCAGTGCGGTTGCGTTTGTGCCGCGTTTGCCCGCGCGCTCATTCTTCAGCTGGGCGACCAGACCTGTATATGGGTATGGCTAAATAAATATGGGAACAAGTTTTTCAAATTTCTCAATGCCGAGTTGCTGCGTCAGCGATCGAACCTGGTACACACTGCCAAGCTCTTGGTTCTTCAATTGAGATAGGAAAGACTGTACAAAGCTCTTAGTCGGCTTAAATTAAAGAGGATGAAGGAACTAAAACAGCAGACAAGTGGAATTGCCAAAGATAATGTATTGAAGCCCGTGGAGCTCCCGAAAGGAAAACAAAAATTTTGACAAATTTTTTCCGCTGGATTTATGATTTCTTAAAAAATTTTGAATTTTCCTGAAACTAGAAACTTCCAGTATCGATTAGCTTTGTTTTATTACTCTACGACAATTTTTCGCCAAAATACAGCCTTTTGAAAATCACTTTTTAACCTAAGTGATTTTTATTTAGGATTTTTTTATCCTTTAATTTTTGTGACTAGTGTATTATGCTAAGAGATATTCTGGCAATCTCATCGATTTGTAAGAAAAACTTGGTTTTAAGTTGATATGTTAAATTTCAAAATCAGTGTGAAGTTAAGATGAGGTTTATTGATTTTTATTCTGTGTATATAAAATTATAAAAAGTAAGGATGTTTGATTTGCTTTCTAAAAAATACTTTTTCCTTTACAACTTATAAAAAATAATTTTAATTTTGCTATGGGTTATTGAGCCCAATTTGTTTAAAATATAAAATACGTTTCTCACCACACTACTCTCCTTAAAAAAACTTTTCCGATTTCCTCCAGTAGTAATTCGTTAATTAGTAGCAACCTTCATGGAGCAATTTACTAGGGAGATTTAAGACGCGCTAAAATGAGATTCCTTAACCCGAAAAACTTTTTTTAAGTGATTTAAATTCGAATTTAGTTAGCGCGGCGAAAGACAGAAATACTTATTTTCTTTTATTTATGAGGAAAGTTTTTAATTAACTTTAAAAACAGGCCCCGATGGATTTTCCATGTCGGAACGAGCGTCCCTTTTTAAATGGCGATAGGCGAGCGCTAAATGCGATTTTAATTATTTTGTCACGCATATTCAGCTGCAAACGTCACATTATTCTCATTCGCTGAGGATTACATGGTATTAGGTGTGGTGCAGTCGAAAGTACAGAGTGTATCGAAAAAAATGAGCCTAGATCCATTCAAATTTGTGTTTTATTTTCATGGCCAAAAAAAAAGTTGGTTTAAAATGTTTAATTACCTAACTTCATCGCTAGAGGGCGCACTTGTCATGGTATTACAAAAAAATCATCAGTATTTTCAAATATCTCGCATAGAGTTTTGGTCAGAAATATTCTTTCTATAAACTCCCTTCATTCCACTACAAATGTTTCAAGATCTTTTGGAGAACATGCCGAATTTTTAAAATGTTTTTCCATATGATTCAGTATTGTTGTAAACAAATCAAAAGTTAATTTGTATACTTAACTGATTTTTCGAAATAATTAAATGCAACCCTATAATTTTTTTAATTTGTTTTACAGGCAATTAAGAAAATAATGTATGGAAACACCGTGTCTATATATTTTTCCGTTTTCAAATTATTGCAAATATGTCGGAAGAGTGTCAGAATATTCGCCGTAAATACAGTATTTAGAAATAAATAAAAGATATGTTTCTTGTAATCAGAATAAAATGACAAAACCCATTCCCATCATTAAAATGAAAACTTTTAAAATGAAAACAAAAAAACCTGATTAACTATATAGTGCTGTAGTATTCATTATTCATTTAGAGGATATTAGTTTTTGTTTTGTACCTATTTGGACATTTTGTAATCTGTGAGAACAGTTATTAAATAATCCCTTGTGTCAAATGAAACGGTCAGATGTTTTAATGACTTTTTGACTAAAAAAATCTAACTAAAAAATTTGAAGAGAAAACGCCACTCGCAGTTTTAAAAGCAAATATGGATTCCTTTTCGAAATGTTATCGAAGGAACTGTGTAATATAGTGATACGTATTTTTTCTGCCGGTTTTCACTGAGATTATTGGTTAGACAAAAATAGTTTCATAAAGTCAACCGTTAAGTGAGATTTTTAGCACACGGGTTTATTTTCTTAATTTTTTTCACAGGTGGCAAAATAAGTACAGAAAATATAATCGCTGGAAATGAATAATAAATGCTGAAACTCTACAAAACTGACGCGATCTTTTAAAAATTCTCCTGATGAACCGTTTTATCATTTTTTCTTGCTAAAACCTGTATTTATTTCTAAATACTGCATTTACTTTTCTTAATTAATGACCTGACTGACAAAGTAAAATAGTTGCATAGTTACGTTAAATTTTTTTGGGAACTTAATATTCTAAATTAATGAACTTTTTTTTAACCATAATAATAAATGCTTTACCTCAAAAGAAATAATGGTGTCTCTGATATATCGGCTCCGTAGCCTTAACTGATATAAGCTTATTATAACCTCGGACTAAATAAATTGTTTAAATCTAGATTATAATAAGTACATATTTTCCTACAGATATATGTTCACAAATGCAGGTATTCTTGTTTTAAGAATCTTTTTCTGTGAAGGTCTGAGAAACAATATGTATTGAAAAAACTGCTACTGTATTTCCAATGGTAACTATTACTTTAAACCAATATTTACTATGATTGACTGATATCAGTATCACGCAAGCAATAAATTTACATTTGATATGAAAACCAATATTAAAATACGATTGTACCTATGTGAAATCTGCTACCGATATTGTTTACCCTAATGTTATAACTAGTAACCAATTATTATAAACCTATATTTTCAATAATGGTAATAATGCCCGAGAAATACTGAACAGAGTGTAGTTGGCCTGAAAGGTATGTATATCATTGAGAACAGAATACCGTTTCCTCCTTGTACAACTTCTATTTTTCTTATAGATGACATGTATATTTTTGAAATCAGCATTTTTGTTATTTCGATGATGTTTCATTTGATAAGGTTCACCCTTTTGTTTCCCTCGAAATATGTACCAAGTTATTAATTTTTACAAAGGGTGTTTTGAGAATTTTGATACTTCAGTTAAATTGGAATTAACAGCGGCAAAGTTTACAAAACAAAGAATGCAATTTTTGTGTGTAATTAAGAGTTGCATGTTTAGTTCTCTAAACATTTGAGACGTTGTTACTAAAAATTTAACTTAAAATTTCGTTTGAGGTAATAGTTGGATATTTGTTTCCAAAACATTTTTTAATTAATATTTTAGTATTTTAACGAAAGCAAGTAAACCATTGTTGTAAAGAAATTGGCACCCACAGATGAAACATAAGTTGAATGTCTGTTTTTCACTCCCGATAGTTTCCAAGCTAATACAACTACATATTATCTGAATTCTGTACCAAACAGTGTTCTAAATTATGTATGAGTTTAAAAAGTAAAGATTAAAACTAAACAGATACGTCAAATTTCTCCACGTTATCAAATTATAGTTATTGTTCTGTAGCTAGGAATCTTTGACCTGCCCTTGTTGTTCTCGGGCTAAGCTCTGTGTATACTTATAAGTATACAAATGGAAAAACGATTATTTTTAATCAATGATATATTTATTTTAAGTACCTAACTAACCATATTGTAACATTGAATTAAAAAAAGCGTTCTTCAGACAAGATTTATTTAGGTGAAGAAATTTTACAATTAGTACAATGTTTCGATATTTTCAATTTGGGGGTATGTAAAAAACATTTATTTGTCTCATAATTAATGTCCGATAATTTATCATTTGATTCTATTGCCAAAAATAAGAATATTTTTCCTGTAAACATTAATCGAGAAATGCTATCTACGCCACCCTAAATGGGGCCTTAAAAAATTATATTTTTTTAAATATTTCCGAAATAAGTTAACGGAAAATTATGAATTTTCACACCATGAACGCTCATTAAATGTCGAAATAGATCACAAAATTTTTCAAAAATTTTGATCAGGGGCGTCTCAATTAGAGGGGTCGTCGGCTAAAATTTGCCCCAATTTTTTTGCTTGTCGAAATTTTCAAATTCAGAGGCCAACATTATAGATCTTCATTTCCTTTACAAAAAAGGTACTCTTTATTTCTTTCGATAAAATGCTCCATTTCCAAGAAAAACCGATTTAGGTGCTTAGAAAAACACACTTTGGAAACTGTTAAAACATATTTAAATCGATTTTCCCCAAAAACGGATTACTGTTTCGATATAAAACAACATTAGCATTTTTAATAGAAAACTCAGATCTATAAAATGTTACTGTTTAAATTTCAAAATAGCAATATGTAAAAAAATTGGGCAAATTTTACTCGAGCCTCCCGCCCCCCACCCTGCTTCAGACACCCATAACAAAATTTTCTAAGAACTTTTCACGTTGTTTATTACAATGTATAATGACATGATGACATATCAAAATTCATAATGGTACATGTACCCATTTTAGCTATTCAAGAAAATTTTTTTCATTTTATTAATGTATGCAATGAAATGCTGAGATCCGTTTTTCTCGGAAATGGAGCATTTTATTGAAAGAAATTAAGAGTATCTTTTTTGTAAAGGAAATTAGGGTCTATCATATGTTGGAATCTGAATTTGAAAATTTCGACAAGCAAAAAAATTGGGGCAAATTTTAACCGACGACTCCCCCTCCAATTGAGACGCCCCTGACTAAAATTTTTGAAAAATTTGATGATCTATTTCAACTTTTAATGAGCGTTCACGATGTCAAAATTCATCATTTTCCTTCAAGCCATTTCGGTAATATTTAAAAAAAATGAATTTTTTGAGGCCCCATTTAGGGGGGCGTAGCATTTGTCGACCCATGTCTACGTGAAAAAATATTCTTATTTTTGGTAATAGTATCAAGTGGTAAATTATTGGACACTAATTGTGAGACACCCTGTATAATATCTTCTCTTAAATAAATAAATCTTGACGGAAGAAAAATTTACTTATTTTAAAATTACAGTATAAACCCAAATTATCAATTCAAGACCATAGTTTTATCTAAGTTAATATTAACAAATAATTTTCATACAATTATTTGTTCTCTTTAATTAATTACATTCAATGAATACTAATAGCTTACTGACTAGAATTATATGTTTTCTAAAGCATGTATTTATTAAAGTTCATTTATTTACTTCGTGTTTTTCCTGATTTCGCCCATATTTTGACTCTTGCAAGACCCTTGCTTTAAATGTCACACCTGTAAGTCTTCTTACGCAATTGACTGAAACTATTACCATTTCGCGTAGTATAATTACAGTCACGTTTATTTTAGCACTACTTTTAATAGAAAGCAAACATTTCGAAATACTTAGAAATATATGTGTGACATCCAAGAGTCTCCACCATAACAAATTTAAAAAGATATTTTCTAAATAGAATTTATGTTCAAAACAAAATATGCCAATTGGTGAAAGAGACAAACGTTATATCGTTATGTAATTATTTCAGTGTATTTGGATTTAATAACAATAAGAGTTTAAAATTCATATTTTATTCACACTTAGGAAAAAAAGCAGTTTCCAATCATTGCATTTTATTTTTTGTTTTTAAGTTTCGTTCTGGCAATGCCGCCAAAACGTCATAATTTCAAGAAACCTTTAAATATCGGTGATTGTATGCCAAACTGCCCTTTTTTTCTCTGTAAAATAAAATTACGTCAGGTTTTTTCACAGTTCAATAACTCACTTGAATGAAAGTTTTTTAATATGACAACATACGCGTTTGTTCGGTGTTAGTGCAGGTGCTAATCTATGATAAAAGCGATTGTCAATTGCATTTACAAAACTGAAAAACTGCCAACAGTAGTTAAACAAAAAATGCTTAGTCGTGAACATAAACTAGCCAAACGCAGTATAGCTACATAGTGGTTAAGGCGTACACTATTTTAACATTTGGTTTATATTACAAATGTCTGGATAATGGAAAAAAATATTCAGTTTTATATATTTTTAAAATTTAAACTTCATTTATAAGGTTGGGGAATAAGTTTTTTTATTATGATATCTTATTTTTAACTCTACAATTTTTATCATTAGGCTAAAGAGAGATGTATTCTCCATCGTTATTTCTCAATGCCTCTTCTGTAGAAATTATCCGGTTTTGACTCGAAAAACTTACCAACCAAGATCTTAGCTCATTGTTGCTGTTAAAAGAAACACCGCTTAAGGAGTTTAACAAAGAGCGGTAGAGGTGAAAATCAGAAGGCGCGTGATCGGGATAGTCATATTGGCGAAATATGGTCGTGCATTGTCATGTTGCAAAAGAACGTTGTATCGCCAATCAGGTCTTTTTTGCTGAATAGCCACGTGGAGTCACAGTTATTGTTGGACACAGAGTTCTGCGTTGACGGTTTGATTGTTTGGTAAGAGTTAATAATAAAGGGAAAAGGCTTTCCAATCTCATAATATTACCTTTCGAGTATGGAGTTCTGGTCTTATTCGCGGTGTTGCTTGCTGTTTGGGGCTTAACCATTCTTTCCGCTGATTCAAGTTGACTTACCGATACCATTTTTCATCACCAATGAAGAAAACGTTCCTTATGACCACGTGTTGATCGATGATGACAGAGTAATCCAGCGGCAATTGCGGAGCGTTGATTCTTTTTGTTTTCCTACAAAACATGTGAGGCCAAGCCAAGCCAAGCCAAGCCCCGAGTCTTTGAACTTTTCCCATCGAATGCAGGTGGTTTACTTCTCCCATCTCCTGAGCCAATTCCCTTGATGATTGTCTTAGATTTTCGTGAAGGAGTCGATTCAATTGTTCTTCATCAAATTCAACAGGGCATCTGGAATAATTAATGTGTTTAAGGTTGGAATCACTTTCGAAAACCATCAACGGGCCCTTCGTTCATTCATAGCACCATCATCATATACGGCGCAAATGTCCCAAGTAGCTTGAGCGGCTTTAGCGTTTTAGTGCCGAAAATGATAAAATTTATCAACTTAATATTCCATTTGAAATGAATGAAAATTTACAAAACTTAAATCTAAAAAAGCAACCAAAAACACTATTTCATAGAGCAATAAGTCCTCTTTCGAATGGCATGTGCCAATTTGACAATGCGTTTAATTTTCATTTTAATTTGAAAAAAAAAAACGGACGTTATTTATTCCCCAACGCATTATGTACAACAACCTGTATATTAATTTTTGTGCTAAAATAAACTCAACTGTAACGTTTTCGAAACTTTGCAGAAATGCAACAGTAATAAAGTTATTATTTATTTTCGACAAATTGTGAATCTGGGAACGCAGTAATATTTATAGATAAGTCGTAAAATAAACACCGCGAATTTGAATGGTTGTAAAACCTGAGTGTTTGTTGAATAGTACGCCCGAATCGTCTCGCTTTCAGTTGGAAATGTAAACAACTAGTATAGTGATGACGGGACAATAAAATGTTTTGTTGTTAACGATGCACCAAAATAACGTGTATACGAGTAGTGTATTTTGAAAATATTAGGTCATTTATCTATTAAGCGCGTCTCACACAATTTTTTTAAAAAGTAATGCATGTTTACGTAATAATAGATATTTATTTTACCATTAAATCTCACAAGATTCTTTAAGATTAATTGTAAGCAGAGAAATCTTAAAAGAGGGAAACTGTTGCAAAAAATTGCGTTAAATATTTACTATTAACTATTACTACAATGGGCTCATTTAGCTTTATTTTTAAATTCATATTCAAAAAGTACCTACACATCGTAGTTTTTTTCCCTCGAAATAATTAATAAAAGCGATGCTTGGGAAAACGCGCAGAAGCCATTTTGTGACGTCATACCACACGTTAGCGGCAGCCCACAATAGTGTCTAAAGATAACCAATCCACTTTGATTCGAATTTCCCAGTATGCTCGCTTTTCTCGATTATTATTTAAAAAAATCTAAACTGATAGGTTAGGTTAGGTCGGGTTAGTTTTTTTGTATGTAATCACAGAAATGATTCCTTGAAAGTTATCTCAGGTACGTCACGTAAGTTATGTGCTTGCTCCTTAGAGACGTTCCAAACGTTTCGCTGTTCTTCACCTCCTTCAATTTGATATAGAGTTGTTTCTATTTCTGCCAAATAATTCTACGATTGTGAATACAGGTAAATACAATGCAACAAGTTTGTAAGGTTCTAATCGATATAATTGGAGGTAATATTATCTCAGATAACATGCCTGCTTTGATTCGTTTATCGATTCGAATATTTACTTATTTCCTGATTACTCCTTAGCAGTTCTTTGACCTTAATAAAATCAACGCAATCACAGTTTATAGCAACATACCTTCTCCTAAAACAATATCAGTCGATAAGAGATACCAAATACTGTTTAGTTTTTTCACTGAAATATGATATATGCAATATTATCGATCATTTTGCGTGACTGATGGACCTATGCATACGATAATTGGTCTCAAGCACAATTTGCTGCCACTACAAATTTTGGTAGAGCAGTAATTCATGCTAAAGACAAATTCAAAGATAGAAACTGTAGTTTGTGGAGGAACCACATAAATTAAATATACGTCCTGTGTGTTTTATTGCATTTCATGTAGCAATATAACCCATTCGAATCAAGCAGTTTTCATGGAGACGAATCACTTATCCTTAACACGAACTCATCACGCACATTATTAGCGACAACAAGCAGTGCGATACGAATCAAGCATTGCTCATTTTCTGAACGTGAATAACTGGTTTAAAAATTAAAAATCAGTAATTTAATGTTACTAAAATGTCTTTATATAAATGTTTTAACGACAATAAATAACATGGGAATTGCCTTATTTTTTTGTTAATGTTTATTGATTTTTTCATATACTTTCATTTCGATATAAAATTACGGAAATGCAGTGCTTGCAAGTATTTTTAATTGAGTAATAGAATAGCACGATTGAAGGTTGTTTTTTTTTTAATTAATCTTTTATTACTAAGTATTCAAATCGATAATTAGCTCAAAAATTATTTTAAATTGTTTAATACATTTGACTTTGTGATGTATCTCATTTGTGTCAAATGTTTAAAAAACTTGTTTATGAAGGGTTTTTGTTGCTTTTACATAATTATATGTGTTATTGATGCTGATGCAATAGTACTAGTTCCATTCAGAAAGCTAAAGCCTGTGTTGGACTATGCGACATTCTGTCGCGTATCAACTCATGCATTTGAATACATTTTTTTTCAATAATTGATATGTATGCAGTTGGAAGTTAATTTATGAAGAAAAACGATATCTCCCTTTGTCTGTCATTAATACACAGTTCAATTGGTCAAAACGAATTCCTTAAAAATTAAAGATTTAGGGGATGTAAATCCTTTTCATATTCTCTAACAACAATTTAGCTGAACAAGCTGAAAAATCATTGTTTTTTTACGATCTGACTGTTTGACGACGCCTTGATACACACTGGACAACGGATTCTATGCAACTAAGAACCAAAAGTCACATCGTTTAAATACAGTTACTACATATACATACATACGTACATCAACATCATTTCCATTACATTTTCCAAAATTCCGTCTAATATTTTCTATTTTAAACGTAACAAATTAGTTTTTGGGGTTTACTGTAAAATTTCGGATAAAACTACGTTTTCAATAATCTTTTTAAATATAAAATTACTTTTTTTTTCATTTTAAATACTAATAACTCTCAAATGAACGTAGTTATTTATAACTAACTGTTTAAAATTTCTAGCTCTGAAACTAGATAGGTATTCCTGTGTCGCATATGGGTCCATTTTAATGCATTTTAGCTAACTGTAATAAAACAAATCGTCTCTGACGCCATGTATCTTAAAAAGAAAAGATAGGTCCATAGAAAGGTATATATTTCTCTTTTATGTTTTATGAGTACTTCTATGGAAGACTGTTTAAAAACATCCTGTAAATATGTACTGTAAATATCAACAAGATCTCACATGCGTATGGGGCTATTCTTTCCGAGCATGAGCATTAGGAATAACGCGGTTAATGTTAAATTTTTACTTTATTTAAATTTAAGAATATTCTTTTATATCGGTTTTTGTAAGTTTTAGGCACATTAGTGTATATATTTTATGAAATATATGTTTGTTGTTCTTAACTACTTCCAAATCCTTGTAAAAATAAATTTGAATTTGTTTATTTCTATAGTATTTATGTAAATAGTACCCAAGGGTGTTTTGAAGTTTTGCTAAAAATTCTACAGCCATCCTCGCAAGAAACTACATGACTTTAGGTGATTACACAAAAAATAGTAGATAACTAAAAAACTAGAGGAGATAGGTATAGGGAACTCTGATACTGTTCGAAAGAGAATAAAATTTTGTATCAGAATATAGAAAAACATACAGGGTGTTCCATTTAAAAAAACCGTCTTATGAAGGTTTGAAGTTAACTAAACTCGGTATTAAATTTCTAGCACCCTGTATATAATTAAGCCACTTTGAACGTATGGATGGGAAGCTTAGGGGTCTACCTATCCCCCCTATAAATATTGTTGCTTTATATTTCTTACTATAAAATACACATGGTTTGAAGCTAGTCACTGTTTCTCTCCATTTTTTTGAAAAAAATTAAATATCTCGAAAACGGTTAATTTTAGGAATCTTCATAAAAGTCCACCTAAAATAACACGTAGAATCCAAAACTGCAATAATATATAGGGTGTTCCATTTAAAATAAGCAAGTTGATGGCGACTTCCGGTATAACCGGAAGTGGTACGTGGACGCCATTATTTTAGTTGAGAAGGGCATGCCCGAAAACCCGGTATCCCAAATTTTCAAAATTCAAAGCGAAGTAATCTCTGAAATAATTCTAATGGGTCGTCACCGTGAGACACCCTGTATGTGACGTCCCACTAAAAGAGTATTATTGAAATTATAGATACTGTTAGCAATAAAGATGATGTTTAAAACGTGTTTTAAAAATTATAATTTATAACTTTATTGGAGCAAAATTTAAATGAATAAATTAATAACGAATAAACAGAATTTCAATTTTTTTTTGTGCTTACTTTTGTTGTGTTGTGCACGTCACATTTTTCAAAATTCCTGTACTTAAAGACTAGAAATATGAACATTTTTTGCCATAAATTCAGCGACCTTAAGTACTTTGTAATAATCAGTTTTGCACTAGGCCGCACGGATCGGAAGGTACAAAAATAGCAAACGTCAATACTATCCACAGAATTCGACCGGCAGTCCAGTTTGTACACTCATGCGTTATCATCAAGGTTATCTGTCACACGATTTGCATGATTGATGTACTTGACTTACATGAGAATAGTATCCCATGCCGTGAATAAATAATAATTTATCTAAACTGGCGTCCTTACCGGCTCCGGTCGATATTTCGAGCCGCTCTCCATATCGATCCGACCTGTGTATTCCTCTGTACTAAACGTGTTTAAACCCAACGATATTTTGACACCCCAGACGCTATTTTTAACTCTCTGCATAGGCTTTCGAGGTTAAATTCGGCGCCGGGGTTATAGGGTGAGGCAAATCCAGAGATGATCGAAAAATATGCTTGAAATTTATAGAAAAACATGATAGACTGTTTGCTAGCCACCATAGTGGAAAGTGTTCTATTCAACCGATAGGTATCTATAGCTTTGGAAAAATAGCAATGGAAATTGCAAGATATCTTGGGTTTCTCCATAGGAGTATACGGGTCACAGATTTAGACGGTTATCTGCAATGATGCTTGCAGATGCAAGAGAAGTTGTTTTAAAGAAATGCGTACGGTGGCAGGAACTTATGTAGGACAAAACTGTGATATGAAGTTCTCAATTTTCTAGAATTCTTGTTGAAAATTGTGTTAACTATAAAAGTGTTACTCAGATATTTTAACTAAATCGGTCAGTAAAAAACTACAACGAAAATTTTTATTGCAGCCATTTTTTTACACTGGAAATAATGTACCAAACTATCACTTTTGACGCTATCGTAGATACATGAATTTTTTGTATGTTTCTATGGATTCTACAAAGAATGTCTATCGGTGGTTAGTTAACCTGCCTTAGAGATATGCCGCGGACATGTAAGATGGACATGTCTATCGGACATGTCGTGAAAAGTGAACATGTCTTGAAGACACTTTTCAAGATGGAAAAGTTATTTGCGCATGCGCGGAATTATTTGTTACATTCATAATTCTCGCAAAAAATTTATGAGGTTATTACATGTAAAATTAGAGATGTTTAGCCATTTTCTTGTAATTTTGCTGGTAATTGTTTAACTGAAACTGACATTTTAAAAATATAACTTCTTTTATATGTTCATATTTTATTATTTAGTTTAGATTAGTAAATAGTAATCAGTTGATTCTTAATTTAATATTTAATACACAAATAGTTTATAAATGAAGTATGACCCCAAAATTAACAGTTTGGTTATATTTTTCTGAATTGAGTAAAAATAATTAATAAATCTTCTGCTCAAAAACAATTTTTAAGAATTCCAGTAGGATGGAAAAACATTTAAATAAGTGTATTGACTGTCCCGGGAAAATTAGAAACCTGTTTATAAAAAAGTTTAAAGGTAGGTAATAAGTAAAATATGTCGATACATACCCTCAAGCAGTGACCTGTGAAAACATGACGTCACTCTACTTTTCCCGACATGTCCGGACATTTCATCGACATGTCCAACGGACATGTCCGTAACACACTTCCGAAAAGTGTCCCATCTTTACCAAAAGTTAACCATTACTTTATTTTCTTGTTTTTGTCATAAACTTGCCACTGTTGAATAAACCGAAAATAATAAGTGTTTCATAAAAAATATATGAAATTTTTTTCTTGCAGATGTGAATTCTGTGAATTATTCTGGAATTATTTATCGGTTTGTTTTTGTTTTTAATTAATGGCAAAAATTTGACTATTTCATAGGTTCTTATGGGAAATACAATTGAATTGCTGCTGAAAAAATGTAAATGGTAAGACGAAAAAAATATAAACATTTACCTGAATCATTACTTAATTAATAGATGAAAGGAAGAAAAAAGTAGGTTACCGCACATTTCACAGAGAAATAGATTATCAAACATAAAAAGTTCTGACTTGTCGACCCCCAAGTACTAAACGCGAAGAAGTAACGGCAACAGCGCAATAGAGTATGAATGAGGATAGGTAACGGGAAATTTAAATAAATTTTTCGATCCACAAATTAGTCATTGAAAATGGATTACATTCAACTTGTGTTTATTTGTGTAATTCAATTTGGAATAATAAAATAAAATGGGAGTGTCAATTGAAATATATTTTTTGAAAACTATTTTTATTTATAAAGTACGATAAACTTTCAATACAAGAAGTAAATAGCAGCATATAAACAATGACTTATTTATACTTTGCATCATAGCGCATATAACAATCTTATACATTTTGATAAATTATGACATTTTTCACTTTAAATTTAACATTTCAATAATTTCAGTATATTTTTTAGAATAATTTTGGCTGCAATAACATCGTATCACAGTATAATACTACACATATCAAATTGTATTATACTTTCATAAATGCAGTCGCTTTAAACCTTTGTCTTATTTTGTATTCACAGAAGTGCATCATAGTAGTATGCTATTTATGCATGTAACTAATTCATGATCACAGTTTGTAGATAATCTAAAATATGTAGTAAAAGTTCTTTGCAGAAAGAGCAGTGCATGATTCTATGTCGATTAGTTGATGCCCTCGAAGGGTGTGCGGAGGTTTTGGCTCCACAACCTTCTCTTCATCAGCTTTTTTTCTGCTTTTACTATTTTTTGTTCTAATACTTAATCACTCACATTTTCTTTTGGTCACTGGACTCTGTTCTTCGTCCGACATTTTATAGCTTAAAGCAATCAGCTGTGCCAGCGATCACATAGCATAATGTATAACTATATACATGACAAGAACTGCAAACTTACATATATGTAATAAACTGTTGCCGAGTTTCTGTTGCAAATTTTGGCATTTATTTATGTTTATTAGGTAAAAAAGATAAATTGAGGAATGGAAATATATAATTTTAAATATTTTCCTTTGCATTGATAGCAATGATTTTATTACACGGTAATGATAGAGCCCCCTGCGTCTCGCTTTAACCCCCTTCCACCCCTCCCAATGACCCGATCCTCCTTAAAAGCAATATACTGGTTCGTAAAGTCCCCATGGTTTATTGGCCGTTACGTGAGAGCAATGAAGTAAGTCATAGAAATCCGTGCGATAGACAAGGATGGTTACATTGAAGACGTTTCATGATCTGAATAGTTCTAACCCGAAACGGGCGGTGACTATTCAAATTATGAAACGTCTTCACTATAGCCATCCTTATCTATCGCACGGATTTCTTTACTTTACTTTGTTGCTCTCATGTAAAGGCAGATGGACCATGTGGATTTTCTAGCCCTGTATATGGTCATTGAAAGATTGGAAAATTCAGTGGCTCCCAAAAAGTGAGAGAGGTTAATGATTTTTTTAACGGAACAATCATTTTTTTATATTAAAAAAGAGCGTTCTTTTACAAGTACATATGTTGATATAGAATTCGGTGGGTCTACCTATAACAATAAAGAAGAGTACCATTAGAATAGTTTACTTCACTTAATGTAACCTTTAAGGTAGCCAGTCATGGCGGGTAATCTAAATATTTTCTGAAATAAAAGATCTTCAAAAGGAGATCTATTAAATTTAAGAATGGATTCTATTAACTTATAAAATTAACATCACACACATTGGATCGTCTACATTAATTCTCATACCAGCTCTTTTATGAAAGACCAGAAAATCAGTTGGCTCCCTATATGCCGTCATTTGCCCCACTGTGACGTAGTCTAATCTGTTCGATTGTCAGGGTCGATTTCCATTGTTGCGAGTGAAATTATACGTGATATTTCTCAAGTATTGTTGTTTATCCATGAAACTTTCTTCACTTAGGCTTTAATTTATTAAAATCGTTTCGGTGTGAGATAGCAAGACGTGCAGTGACGTAGAGAACATAGTTTTGGTATTAGAGTCTAGATCTTAATCGATGCATACGGGAAAAATTGAGTCATTTTCATCATGCTGATACATATCTGAACTAAAGCAATTAATTATTATTTTATCTAATAGAAAGTATTATGCTGACAACTTTCCACAATTGAAACAATAGTTTTATAGCCATTTGTGGTTTACTTATTTCGATCAGAGCAACATGTTATTTGAAACAAACACTTAATTTTTGAGATACAGGGTGCTACTTTCTTTGGGTCAATAAGGAAAAACAACCTCTGTTTTGTAATTTTTGATCTCGCATATTTTTAAGATCTTGAACTTTTTGGTTACTATTCATCAAAATGCGACTGTATGTAGTAATAGGGTTTCATGTCTGATTCAGTCAACCAATAAAAAGCATCACTGGTACCTATGCACCTACCAGGAACGGTGTTGGGCAAAACGTCAAAAAAAATCAAATTTGGACGCCCTATGTTTCAATAACGAAACGTTCACATTTTTTTTTATTTTTATGGTCAGAAAAACAGTTTTACAACCTTTTCGTTGCAATATTACAACGTAATTCAATACAGAGATAATAAATATGTTTGAGACTTCGTCAACATGACACTAATCAGTTTTTTATTAATTTTATCCATTTTCTTAATCTAATTCAGTCATGTATCCCGGTAATAACATATTATAAAAGCAATTGTGTAAGTAACGTACAATTTGAGTGAAAGTTTTTCTTTGGTTGCCATAAAACAGTATTTAATACTAGGTACGAATCCATAAACTTCTGTGGATAAGTAGACGTTATAGCCCCATATCAATCTCCAAGATCTTTCTAATTGGCTCCTAAGTAGATGGTAAGTTAATGATACTTCATCGAGTTTTACACAGCATTTGAAAATGTTCTCAGCTTTGTTCCTGATTGACTCCAAAATAAGTAACAGTTTTAGTATGTAAAAGTAAGGTTCGGAAAACTTTATTTTTTTTTTGTAAAAAAAGTTCAATCCTACATTTCTTTAATTCTTAGTAGAAGTAAAAATTTGTCTGAAATTAAAAAACGGTATTATTTTCCTACAGCCTCGATATGTTTTATATTTTTTTATTTTAGTTCATCAAAATGTTGCAATGAGTAGTAGTTGTAGGTATAAAGTGATGTTATTTTAGAGAGAGATACGCTCCGTCTGTTCCATTTTATTATGCTATTTTTAGCTATATAAAACTAATTATTTTTCTATTACGGTTCCATAAAAGGTACCGTGATAGGTTTTCAAATACCTACATCGTAGATTATTTCAATACAGTTTGATAACTAACTCAGAAGTCTTAAGAGGCAATTTCTCTTTGGATATTCTTTTCTCCAGTTATAAATCTTTTTCTAAAGAAACAGAAAAAAATAGACTTGGATTCTTCAAAAGATTTGTAAGAATTACATTCAATTTTGAGAAATATATTTTACAGGAATATTCCATAAGATCCCTGCCTTCTTTATCATTTTGTAGACGTACTTAAGAAAAATGTTTAAAACCAAAGTTTTAGGAAATCTTCTTGTGATTTCGGTGCAGCGCTTCGAAAAAAAATGTGTATATTTTGTTTCAGAGATATAAACCGAACTTGTTCTTTTTTTTAATCGAATGCCTTGTATATTTTTTGCATATTGGATTAGAACACCTTCTTAGAATCACTGGTCGGGAAAGTGTACCATAAGTCTTAAGCCTTTTAGGTTTACCAAGAAATTGGATGATTTATATAACTTGAAATGGTCAATAAATGAAAGACAATAGAACACATTTTTAATGGCTTTTAATAAGTATTCAACACTTACCAATTTTAGTTACATTTTCTAATTTTGATCCTTGTTTTCAATTTAAATATATAAAGGATAGGTTACATATACCGTAATCTAGTTAATTTGGCATAAGCTCTAAATCAACTAATAAAATCATATAAACAATTGTAACAATCTTTTGAACAATTTTCCGAACAAATTATTGCCAGTCAAAAAAAGGTAAAAGTAACAGGATTTTAATGTAGCCCTTGTCTAACATATTTCGCTAATTTCACACTCTTTTGACTGTGTCTTCCTTCTTTTTAGAGATACATCTATCAAATCATGTTCCACTGTAGTTCTAGTCTATTAAAAAGACCATAAATTTGCTCTATATTTCTAAAACCCTACATTATTTGTATTTTTATTTATTCTGAATCATATAACTAAAATAAAATAAAATAATTGAGGAAGGTAGAATATTGTACGTATGGTTTTCAAAACTTTCACGTCTCGAGCTGATATTTAAATAATGTTTTTTTTTTCCATATACTTTATCGCTGCTAGTTACGCACCTTGCTCTTCCTTAGCTTTAGCCAGGAATCTGTGACATGCCCTTGTTGTTTTGGACTAAGTCCTGTAGAGGCGGAGGCACGATCAGAACCCCTAGGCCTGCCCTGATATTCATTTCAATTCTTGTGGTTGGCTAAGCTGGTTCTAAGGCTCCTGCGATTAGGGAAATTAAGTTTTGGAATGAGGGAGAAAATGAAATAGAAATAATTTTAAAAACATTATCTTGCAGTATAAGTTATAAGATTTTCTCAAATGTTATATAGACATTTAAAAATTGACTATACTAATTCCTCTTTGATATTTCGATTTGGAAACTGGACCTTTGGTAATTATGATTTTGTCTTTCATACAAAATTATTTTTGTTGAAGACCAGACTACTCAACCACCATGTAAGTATGACTTGCTGAATACGTATCTGAAGTTTACTATTAACCTCAAAAATGTATTCCATAAATCGCTGATCGTACACTGAAGAAAAAAGTATTTGGATCAAATGAGCAGATAGTTTTAAATGGAATTATTTGCTGTAACCTATAATTGTTCTTAGAATTCATATTATTTGTAAATATATATAATTTAATTCAAATCTTCAATAGTTTTGAAATTTATTATCTCGGACTTTAGCTACAATATCTCTTATAGTTCAGCATAAACTGCAAACATATTTGTTTCAAAACTACCAGTTCCTTAAAATATATATGTATATTTAAAATTTAGTACCAATGTAGGAATTATTCAAGACAAATGTAGCATAATATTCTAATCAAACTTAGGTTTTCTTGAAAGAAAATTGTAGCAGGTTACAGAATGGCATAGGTGGGAAGTAACACGATAGATGGAGCCACTTACGTTCTGTGTATACATATCTCCTTGTGAGTAAGGACACTAAAGCAGCTGGATCGTTCTAAAAACATAATAACGAGGACTATCAATAAGTCCCAAACCGACCTATGTCTGGTTGGTTAAATTTACAAACGATCCTAACTGTTGTACTAGGTGTTGTGAGTTTGGAACAATATATTTTTTATTGCTAAGAAATATTTATATCCAAATATATTCTTAAAATAAGTATGTACAATCATTTGACCAAAACTATTCAATTTTATATTAAATAAACGATACATTAATATACAATACAAAACATGTTTCTATAAAATCTATGTACATAGGTCATAAAATTAAGAATAGAATTCGTTTAACCGTAAGAGTAGGTATCAAATATTTTTAAAGTAAGAAATTGTATTTCTGGTAGAAATTTAAAGTATTTAAATAAATAAATAATTTTCTTGAAAGAAGAAAATATTTTCTTGCGTACCTATATACAGGGTGTCCCGTAAAGTATGCTACAAACTTTGGGTGGTGATAGTACATAAAAAAATATGAGTAAAACCTCTAATAAACATAACCTCTTAAACGCACCGTTTTGAAGTTATAGGCCTTAAAAGGTGCAACACAAAAGTAGTTTTTGTGACGTAACTCTTTGTTGGAAAAAGAAAACATAATGAAATTTTCAGGGACTAGTCAGCTTTAGGAAGCCAATAAATAATGTGGATATTAATAAAATTGAGAAAGCGGAAGGGTGTTTTTTTATCACCCTGTATCCTATTTTTTGCCAAAAAAAATTTTTCTGCAAAGATACAGCAAATATCATAAGATTTTTAGAAAGACCATTGAATTTAGAAATTTTTTTGTCTCTTGCATTTTTTATGTAAAATGATTAGTTTTCTAATAAATTTACAAAATGCAAAGGGAGTTTACTCACCGCTAGGTGTTAAATTTGACGTATTCAAAAAGTAGGCGCCTGTCACTTTTAACATAGTTGACATTTGTTACCATATTTTAATCGTGTCTGTTGACGAATTATTAATTTGTGAGTACAATGGCGGATAACAATCGTTTTACTAATCAAGAATATGCCGAAATGCATTTTATTTATGGATTATGTAATGGAAATGCAACAGCTGCTCGAAGAACATACATAGAACGTTATCCGCAGAGACGTCAGCCGTCTACACAATTATTTACTCGGATTCACAGACGGATTATTGAAACTGGTAGTGTGGTACCCCGTTACATACATTGTGGTAGAATTGCTAGAAGACTACCCGCGCAAGATGAACAAATTTTGAGATCTTTTGAACAAAATCCGGGAGAAAGTGTGCGAAGGGCAGCTAATCAGTTACAGCTTTCCAGAATGTCAGTTTGGCGTGTTTTGAAGGAAAACGGCCTTTATGCCTACCATCTCCAAAAAGTGCAACATTTAATGCCTGAAGATCTTCCCCGACGCCTAGAATTCTGCCGAATAATACTTAACCATCACCAACATAATGTGGAATTTATTAGCTCCATTTTATTTACCGATGAAGCCACCTTTACACGAGATGGTTTACTGAACTTGCACAATGCACATGCATGGTCAGACGAAAATCCTCATGCTACCATTGATAGTCATCACCAACACCGATTCTCAGTCAACGTATGGGCTGGAATAATAGGTGACTATTTGCTCGGGCCTTTCTTTCTACCTCAAAGGCTTGATGCAGTAGAATATTTAAACTTCCTAGAAAACCATCTCCCTGAGTTAATGGAAAATGTTCCTTTAAATTTGAGACAATACATGTGGTACCTCCATGACGGGGCACCTGCGCATTTCAGTGTTCATGTTAGAGAGTATCTACATATGCGGTTTCCTAATCGATGGATTGGAAGAGGATATAATGCACCAATAGCCTGGCCACCGCGATCACCGGACTTGAATCCTGTCGATTTTTATCTTTGGGGACACGCGAAATCTCAAGTTTATGCAACCCCTGTTGATACAGAAGATCAACTTAGACTGCGAATTGTAGAAACCTTTAATTTAATAAGAAATAGTCTATTCATATTCCAAAGAGTCAGATTTAACTTTATAAAGAGACTGACAGCATGTATCGATGCAGAAGGAGGTCAATTTCAACATTTATTATAATAACATATTTTGTTTTAGTTCTGTTTTGGTTACTTAATTAAAAAAATTATTTTGGAAATTGATTGTATTCTTAAAAATTCACTAGGCTTAAGAAATGTATGTAAATAATTCGGAAGCACTCATCTCTCTGCATTTTGTAAATTTACTAGAAAACTAAACATTTTACATAAAAAACACAAGAGACAAAAAAATTTCTAAATTTAATGGTCTTTCTAAAAATCTTATGATACTTGCTGTACCTTTGCAGAAAAATTTTTTTTAGCAAAAAATAGGATACAGGGTGATAAAAAAACACCCTTCTGCTTTCTCGATTTTATTCATATCCGCATTATTTATTGATTTCCTAAAGCTGATTAGCCCCTGAAAATTTCATTAAGTTTTCTTTTTCCAACAAAGAGTTACGTCATAAAAACTACTTTTATAGTTGCACCTTTGAAGGTCTGTAACTTCAAAATGGTGCGTTTAAGAGGTTATGTTTATTAGAGTTTTTAGTCATATTTTTTTATGTACTATCACCACCCAAAGTTTGTAACATACTTTACGGGACACCCTGTATAAACGTACGATACTTTAAAATCGAATGTTGTACATTTGAAGCAAGAAATTTTTTGCGTGTACATTTCGAAATTAGAAATCTAGTAACGAGACTGGTATGGTTGATACCTGTGCTCTATTCCTTGTATATCTTTGTAGAAACACTCTTCCTGATCTTCGCTATAATAAATAATCTCCTAACATCTGTGGGAATTGATCTTGTATATGAGAATGCAGGAAGTTCAATTTCAAGGACATCAAATATCTCATTCTATCAAAGTTTTGAATTTATGTCTACATTTCTATGGTTGTGATTCCTTAAGAAGTTCTCAACATCTTATTGAAAGTTAGGCTATGCTACTTTTTCTTTGTCATTGTTCAGATAAAGGCCAGACCTTTCAACATTTTTCTAATTCACGATCAATCAAAAACGCTTCTCTTCTATCTTCGACATGAGACAACAATCCAGGTCTCATAGAAGCAATTCGTGAAAATCTGTGGAAAAGATGGAAAACGCTTAGAATACTTGGAAAAAGAATTTCCCCACATGACAACAAAGAAGTTCACAAACAAACAAAAGAGAATGCATGGCCCTTTAATAGTATTTTAACCCCAAAATGTACACCCGCTTTTTTAATTTTGTATGTTTATGTTGTGAATGATTGAATTGATTGTCAGTTCACAATCTAAATTAGTTAGAGCAAAATTCTAATGAAACTTTCGTATCTGTATCCTCCAACGAGTATTTATTCCTTTAAAATTTAATGTCCACCGTTATCTCTAACCAGAGCCACGGGGAAGGAAATTTATAATATTCGCTTGGTGTTCGAACACGTAAAGCAGAATTAACCAATAAGGCCATATGGCACCGTCCGTGGAATACATAAAGGATAAAATATCCGTCTATTTATGCCCTCCTAGGTTTCTCTTCCTCCCCTACATAGAAAGAAAGACGGATCCTCCTGTAAACTACGACCCTCGCACCAACGCGGCAATCTTTCCTTTTATTGAATTGCGGAATATGCCACGGGAGTTCCGAGAAGATGGAATCCTGTGCGAGCAGGTAGAGGTCGAATTGTGGTAATTTTTATTTGAGATGGGTTGTAGCCGGTTTTAATAAGATGTTTAGCAGCGTTGCCAGCAGCTGTAGGATTTCGCCAAGAGAGAGATGAGCCGAACTTGTGTCGATAACTGAAGAAGATTCAGATCTAAATACTTCAGTTATTGCAGTATTTATATCTGAACTTTAATTTATATTTGATGCTGCCTCCTAAAAAAGAGCAATAAATCAAAGATTTCAGTGTTATTTCGATATCTTCAGTATTGACCGAAAAATTCAGAAAAAATTATGCAACGCCTGAATCAATCATTACAATATGGTAAAATTGGGATCTAGAAGATTGCATAGGTATACGTATATCATTTGTCCTTTTGCTGGGTGTTTTGTATTTTATTAAACGTCTATCTCGATCATCATGAAATATCAATTAACTTTCCTAAATGTCTATTATAATAACAATACTCTCTGTCCTTTAGTCATATAACTATAAGATGGCCCATTAAAAACCAGAATACATTTTTTTGAAACATAATGCGATTGAACATGTTTTTTTTGTGTAACCTATAGCTAGATGTATTTGAAGCAACTATTATTATGGTAATCCATTTTCATATTATCCATAGAGACGATTTTTTAGAAAATCACTTTAGACACTTTTTATTAAAAATCCGGCCTCACCCTCAGCATCAAATAATACGTAAAGAAGTAAAAGTCCCGTGAAAACCTAGTGCTAAAGATTTTGATAACCCAAACACATATAATTCCTCACAAAAACTTTAGGGAAAAATGTATAATTTTTATATTTATGTATAATAGTATTATTAAATGATAAATTCATTTTCAAAAGGCAAAATTTAAAATAAAATTCATAATCATAACTTTTTGAGTACCGAAAGAGAGGCAAAAGGATCTTACATTTACAACAATGCTGTCACATTTTATTATGATTTTATTAGTATTCTAACCTCATATCTCATTTTGTACACAATATTTATTAAATAACATATATTATCTAACATTTTTTTGTTATCTATTTTGTATTTTCCTGCAATTAAATGAAAATACAAATAAAACTCTTAGGACGTAATTAGAACAATACGACACTTCTGTAGAAGAGATAAATCAAAAATAAATTCCAAAAGTTCCTACATATCAGACATAGAAAAACACATAAAAAATCTTCCTTGTTCACTGGCGCTGAAAAAGAAATCAAAGTAGAACACTATTCTATCTCTATCTTTGTTAACCTGGTAAACCAGGAACAGAAAAAATCGGAAGAAGGCTATTGTATACAAAAAACATTATTATAATTATATACCTCAAAAAAATTTTAGAGATGTCCTGGTCCTTAGTGGGTCATATTCTTGATCTACCATTATATTCTATAAAACGCCAAGCTTTCCTTGTATTAAAAATTGTTAGTCTCTGTATATTTGCTTTACAATTTATAAAATTGATTGCATTACTTATTTGTTTTTTTAGTTTAGTTTTATTTTTTAATTTTTTGCACCTTTACTGCACCTACTTATGTCTTTTATTTTGTAGTTATGGAGCACCCGTAACGGTAATATTTTTTAGATTGTCGTGCATATAAATAAATAAAAATAAATCAATAAATCTAAATTAAAAATTATAATCTTTTGTCTGAAATGCACCAGGTATTTTTTGAGCCTGTTAGAAAATGTACATTCAGTATACGTGTCGAAAGAAAACTGAGATTTTCCACCGTTCCTCGAATAGTTCCTAATTCCTTAAAATTTGATCAAATGTTAAGAGAATTTTGATTTATTGATCTGGACTATCTCCAAGTAAATTTTTTCTTCACCGTTTACGATTAAAGGTATAAAAAGCATAGAACATAGAGGAAAATCGGAACAACTTTAAGATTTCCACAAATTCGCATTTATTTAAATGTAGTCAAATGAATATATTCAACCAGATTATAGGGTTAGGTTATTCACAAATTATAGCAAAGCACTTGTCCCATATTGTCATGTTTCTACATACTCAACGAAATCAGCTCGAGGAGAAAAGTTTTTGATGGAAAATCTCCATCGAAGTTTTTTTATATATGAAACCCCTCAAATTTTTAATAATTCTGATGTTAAAGCTTGATTTTTCGTCAAATTTTGCCGGAGGCGATATAAATAATTATTCTTCCTTCATTTATTTGCATAAACTTTTATTTTAAGCTATAACTTTGTATATTATTCCTGAAGCAATGCAAAATAAACGATATGATTTCGTTGTATTAAAGTGCAGTGAATTCTTCTGTAGAAAGTAAATGCCATTATAATTCACAGCGATTTAATCAAGAGCAAGTCAGCAACTTACTCATGAAGAACAGTTATTTCATTTTTAGTACAGCTAATATATTTTAAATCAACTCAAGCAGCTTTACATTTTTACATTTTTATTTAGCATACCTACAAATAGGTATCCACATTTTTTGAGCATATACTGAAATTTTTTTCGTGTACATTTCGTTCAGTTTTGCTTTAGCATAAAACCAATACATATCTATTTAATAACACCCTATACAGGCTTATTATTTGTTAATTCAACTATATGAATTAAATGAAAAGGAAACAAACATTTAGGTACATATACAAAAATTAGAAATTTTTAAAATAATTATGTTAAAATTATTTGCCTAAAATATTAACACATATTTCATTATAAGATTAATTAATTTTGTGAAACAGTGAAGTACACAATATTTAGTGTTAAGATTATACATCTAACTTTTAAGCTAAAAATTGATTCTAAATTATGTTACTTCCACAAACATAAAACTTACTGTTTGTCAACAGAATGAAGTATTCGCGATAGCATTACATTGGAATTAAAACTAGTGAGGTGAGTACATTTACAGTTAAGCATCTACCCGCCATTACTGGCTATTGTTGGCTCTGCCAAGTTAGCAACATAATAAGACATGGTAGAATTGCCACGTAATGTAACGAAAATGCTAATTATTAAGATTCCAGTAAAAATATCATCATTTCCAGTACTTGCTATAGATTATTTCATATTATATTATCCTTATTTACACATTATTTATTTTGACGAATTTAGACTAAACTTATAAAAAAGTAATTAGATGAGTATACTATTTATTTACTTTATTTTATAAGTACATTATGTTTATATAAGATCTTATACAGGGTGTGGCGTCTTTAGTGCAGAAAAAATAAAATGCAGATTACTAGGAATATATGCAATAAAGCCGTATATAAGAAATTCATATATCCACGTTTTGTCAAGAAAATTGAACTTCAATTTTGTAGCGAAGAAATAAATCTTAGTACGGTCCTGGTCAAAAAATGTCATGCCATTCGATTAACATCAGCGCACGCTTGCCAAACCGAACTTAACAGAGAGTCAAGCCTTTGCGCAAATCAGTGTTGCCAAATTAAAATGTATGAAATACACACAAAAGAGATAAAATGTTTTAATGCAATAATAAATCATTTTGGCCAGTTTAATACAATCCTCTCGTTTTAATTAAAAGGAAAAATAAACATAAAATTCAATTAGTTTTTTCACTGTAAATGATAATGTGCAATCCCATACAAGAGGTTTGTAGAAACAAAGTACATGGTGTTACAGAAAAGACTACTATTATTTTAGCAAGTGATAGGTTGGATCACGACAAACAAAAAAGATGCAAACTTACCGCTATCGTTCGATAGTAGTAAACGTATTATTGTTGTCCTCGTTATCCATTGCCGATTTAGTTAAAACAATAACTTAAAAAATAAAAAATAAGAAACATCTTTAATAAACACTTAACGTCTAAACAGTAGAAGCGCAATCTTTTTGACACAACTTAGCAACAATTCACCCGCAAGTCAAAAGCATACTGACACTGACACTGACTGACTGACACTCCACAGGTGCCATGCCGTGCAGAGTGCGGACTAGGTCAATGTTTTTTGTGCTATGTTAAACAGGACCGGCATTAACATTTTGTCACTTGTATTTTTTTGGAAAATATTTTTGATATTCAATATCTCATAATCGCCTTATGGTAGTATATATTATTTTACTTCATTTATTGTCAAGAGCCTATGTTTTTAATTTTCTGCATTATAGACGCCACACCCTGTATATAATTTTACTTGTAGAAATTACCATATCATCCAATCTGCAATGTTTCTACACGCGAGTATCGATTAAAATTTCCAATTAATATCCCATTATTCAGTTTTCGGATGGTGCAACTTGTGGTCGCGCGTTTCTAGCGCTGCGATAAAAAGGGTTTGCAGTAATAGGTAACAGTTGGAAACGGGCTGATTTGTGCATTATGTAAAAATGTCGGATTTGGAGGACCGTTAAATCGGTATTACAAGAGCAACTGTTGCGCAACTTAACCGTTAACAATACAGGGAGCAGACGAATACATCTAACCGTTTCATAATATGACTCGTTGACTAGAATCCGCTGGTGCGATAAGGAACAGTTTGAAAATATATCATCAGAATACTGGTCGGTGTTTCATATTTCTCTCTAAGAAAAAAATTTTCTCCAGTGTAGTAAGTAATATAAAATACCGGCTCATTTTTTTTTACTTGAAACTTTTAAATCTTAAATTGGAACCCGTATTTTTTATTGCACATTCGGATTTTGCTGCTAAAAGTACGTAGGATTTGTCTGAAACATTTTTTTCGATTCATGATAGATGGCAAATGATCAACGAAATTCAATTTTTTCGATTTCTCCTATTGATAACCTAGGCAACCGATTCTGCAATACATTTGTAATAAAAATATCACTTTTTCAATATAAATAATCAAAATTAGTCTTACTACGAATTTTATTTCTCAAATTTTGAATTACTGAAAAATGACTTGTCAAGGAACTACTATTATTGTAACCCAGGAACAGGCGTCCCTTTTAGGATATTTGATCAACGTGATTTCCTTCGCTTATGACTTGCGGAATGTTTGATTAAATCTGCTTTCAAATTAATGTACTTTTTGTATTTTGTTTTAAAAATACTTTTCTTTTGTTAAAAATAATTTTTATATAAATGTTTTATTGTGTTTTCATTTAACGTTTGTGTTGTTTCTTTTTGTGAGTTTTTTGTGTTTGCAAAAACACAAAAAAAAACATATAAAGAAAGAAATATCTTACCAGAAAACTCCAAACTCTGCAAACTCCACTGACGATGTTTAGGTTTTTTTTTGTCTTTCTATTCGTTGTTCCCTATTGCTCTTGAAAATGGCTATCATAACATAAAATTATTGTTATTTAGAAAACCCTAAATACATAGTTCAGCTATTTAAAATCTGT
Source organism: Anoplophora glabripennis (assembly GCF_000390285.2). Classification (NCBI taxonomy): domain Eukaryota; kingdom Metazoa; phylum Arthropoda; class Insecta; order Coleoptera; family Cerambycidae; genus Anoplophora; species Anoplophora glabripennis. The sequence continues at coordinate 1,348,869 of NW_019416264.1, read as the reverse complement.
TGTCTTTGTAGAAAATACTTTTTTGTGAGAATGACGCCTTTAACGGCAGTAACATTGATTTTGCAACAGTTTTCCTAATCCCTATACTAAATGCTGATAATTTTATATTGTCCCTTCTTACGCTTACAATCAGATTTTCACTGTCTTATGATTTTTACTATTTGAATTAGCATGTTTTATAACTTTCTGTCATATTTTGTCCTTTTATTTTATTATATAATGTAATTAATTTATAATTCATTTGTGAATTAAGAGCTAAGATAAACTAAATTCATCACATTGCTGATAGTGATAAGTCAGATATCTTTTGGTGTTCCAGTTTTACTTTGTATTTGAAAAAAAAATAATTAATTCACTTATATCAAAATTTGAATGGAATATATTTGTAGTAGAAGGGTAATATTTAGTGCAAAACTAGTATTGCGAAAAAAATGTATTGCTATATTTTGCAATATACGTTATCTACATTGGTTGTAATAGTAAAGCAACTCGTCATTTTATTAAAATCACCTAATATTTAACAAGAAATATTTGCTATTGTGAAATATAAATAATACTAAAGCGCCAATTTTGATAAATTCTCTGCTTTAAAAAATAAAAATTTTCGTTTGTTGATAAGCAGCCTAGGAAGAATCAATCAAAAAATGAAAAAATGTCTTACTGTTCGTACTATTTGTGGTGTAATTTTAGTTTTCTCTATTTATTAGTACCACTTGTAAACAAAATATTATCATTTCTTATTTTGGTTATCGGTTGAGTAAAACTGGATTTAAGTAAATGACACATAACCTGATCCAGAAATGCTTGTCTAAAAATATTTGCTATTATGTAATGACGTAAATGAAACCTGGCAACCTTGCTTTCTATCACAATGCACTTACGGCAGAGTGCATTACTCACGGTGCTTCGCGTATGTCGTCAATAAAGGAGTTCGCAAATATTAAAAATCGCAAATTCGATCCTAATAAGGAGCATTTGGCGAAAACAGTGGTCGACAAAGACTTTATCGTGAAGTTGAAGTAATGATTTTGTTTGTATTTAATTTGATATATTATCAAAAATATGCCATTATTCGATATTTGCATGAGCTGAAAATTGCCTCTTGAAAGTTTCATAGGTGACCTCTTCATAAGGAAGCAATTATAAGAGAATGTTTGAGGAACTATTCAATTTATAAATTTATATTCAAGATTAAAATATTACATCATAAAACGTACTGATGATAAAGATTCATTTTAGTTTAAAGAGAATGTAGTTTTCTCCTGTGTATATAACGCATTTACTTAAAATAAATATATTCCTTCTTGATTCAGATATTGTCTTTATTTTGATGTTTATATGTTTGACTGTTTCATACTGCAAGCAGCACGCTGTATATATCTCAATTCTGTAACTACGCGAAGTTTAAATAGTTATAATTACAAATTACGAGACACTTTTATGGTTAGTATATGTAAAATTATAAAAAATACCGTATATAACATTCAAATTACTGTTTTATTGACTTCAGGGACATAAATGATAAATAAAGTTGTGTTTTCTGTAGTGCATGATTCAACTTACAATTAATAAATTGTATTTTGCCAACACCTAAAAACTGTAATGGAAAGTACTACGTATCATTGAACAAAATAAACGTACTTACAATAATGAATACATATAGTATTTACATTATTATACCTTGAAAGAAGGCACTTTGTTATTTTTGTTAACCCAACACAAGCCAGTTTTCAAAATTTGTTGGCACTACTTGATATCGTTTAATATCTATATTTAATGTATGCTACGTTACGATCAATATTTTTTTATATTGAATAGACGACAAATAAAGTACCTATATTTTTTAACCTCTCTTTTAACTTCACTTTAACTGATGTATTATAGTTCTATATTCTACAGAACTGGTCAACATCTCCAGTATTTCAGAACATTGTTAAAGGCACGCCACTGAAAATATTAAATATAGCAACTGCGCCATATTTGCCAATAGAACACAAGTAATTTGTCAGATTTTTTATGTCCTTCACATACGGACACCTTGCATATCTGCCTTCATATCGTTTATCCCATATTTATAAATTCCGACCTTGTATCTTGTGCCAACTAAATGTGGCTATTAACTTATGAACGTCAAATTTATACAGGGTGTCAGGGGTTTGAGATGTGTGAAAATAAAATGTAGTTCGCTCAAGCGTTGTCGACTGTCACTTGTCTCTGCTAAGTTATATGGAGGAATATGATTTTAATATTTAGCACTATTGCCAAAAACATATATGATTTCACGAATTAGTATTTAAAATTAAATTATTTCCATTTAAACAGCAAAAAGACGCGCGTGATTGGAATAGGTATATACAAATATTGTCATTTGATCCATATGGCATATTTATAGCCATAATTTGGTAATGTCTTTTTAGTTTTTCTTGAAAATGATTGAGTTTAAAACATATGTTAAATCGTACGACACCCTGTATATTTATATCCGTACGACCTTTAAAACATGGGCAACGTTCGTTTTAACTGAAAGAGAAAATAAAGGAAATATAAGCGGATTAATACTCACAAATAATGTGTTTGCATCGAAAACAAACATTTTAAAATCAATATAATCGTTATTGATTGTATTTTCAAGGTTTTAGTTGTACCTCATAAAGGAAAATGTTGCTCTCTAATGGTGCCGAGTTAAAAATTGCATATTTATTTTCAAAACTTCTCTTGTAAGTACACAAAAAAATTTAGGCCCAAATGACAACTTTAATATAGGGTGTTTATGACACGGACACCATAATTTCTGGGAAAGCTGGTAAAATATAAAAAAAATAAAATAAGACGATACTTTCTTGTGTATCATGGATCTACATTCTGTTGATTTTGAGATACAGAGCATCAAAGATGGTTTTTATATAAAATTTTAGTCATATATTTTCCAAAAAAATATATGCGGAACATGAATCAGTGTTGCTAATTCTGACCATTGTCTTGAGCTTGCTAACTACGATCTGTCCCAGTAACATTTTTAAAGTTAGATTTTTAACAATTTTACTTCTTTACAAAGTTACGAGTCCTCAATATTTCATTCAGGGAGACTATTTTTAAAGTATGACCCATTCGTTACCAGACACCTTGCATATTATGAATTAACTTTGGTACAGTCAATTGCGTCTTTGTCAAAAACAGTGTGACTTCAGAAAGTTTAAATAAAAACAACTTTTTTATGTAAAACGATATGTCAGCAACTGTCAGTGAGACATCCTCAAAAACATACCTACCTATATCAAATTACAGAGCAATATATTTTTTTGGGGAGGTATTCATTTTAAAAAATCGTTTAATTTTGTACGCCCTGTATCACAAAGCAAAAAGAGATTCCACATTCACTAGTCTCTGAATATTTGGTACATTTTTCCAAAACACCCTGTATATGTATACTAATATTAAGAAAAATGCGACCAAGAGTGTACTGTAAATAAAATCTTTTATACATATAAAGATTTGGACATTTTAAATGGGGATAAATACCTATATTTACTTCAAGAACACCTTAACCCGTTATTGGAAGACGTCACTTTAAATATTTGAAATAATATGTGGCTTATGCCCGATGGTGCATCGCCCCATTTTAGCAGGGCAATAAGGGCTTATTTAAATACCACATTTCCCAATCGAATAATCGGTCGAGGTAGTCCTTTTCCGTGGCCCCGACGTTCTCCCGATCTTAATCCTCTCGATTTTTTGCTTTGGGACCGTCTTAAAAGTCTTGTTTATGAAACTCCTATAGATGGTAGGATAGAATTATTAAATCGCATAATTTCATACGCCGACATCATTAGAAATGATCACCACATGTTATTTCGAGTAGGTAAGTACAGCAGAGGTGTTTCAGAAAATGCATTGAAGTTCAAGGTGCACATATTGAACATCTTACTTATCAATCCTCTTCGATCGAAGAGAAAACTATGAAAGAAAAATGTAAAATTTCGCAACGCTGTCAAAGATGTATAAATTTAAATGGATAATTTCGTCTCCTCCTGTATAATCCAGGCATATTGAATATCAATTTAAGCTTCGAAATGAACATTACCATGAGTTACTTTAATTGCCCAAATTTCATTGTTGTCATGGGAACGACTTAAGTAGAAATTTGTTTTTCAAACTTCTTTTTTGAAGACGAATAACTCCACAACGAAGCCCGATAGACTATTTTAACCTTCCCTGTACATATACCCCTTAATTTTTGACATGACCTTTCCGAACACCCTGTATATTTAACAAGCTCAAAAGATAGTGAGAACCCATATTTTTTTCCGTTTCTTATAATAAATGTCAAAATGTGTATAACTGAAGAATCTGGACATGGTCTTGTAAGTCCGGAGAACATTTATAAGTTATTTTGAAAATACGTTTGTCCTTTATCATTTTTATTATTACTTTGTAGGTCAGTCAGACCATGAATATCGGATCTTTGGCTGCTATGAAGGTACTTGTGTGACCAACACCGTAAACAAATCGTCATAAGTCATAACTTTCCAACAGTTATTATTTCCAAGAAAAAAGATTAACAAACGAATACGTACACTTTTTCTGATGTTTTACAAATTTATTTTGCTATCAAATTCATTTGAACAGAGAATTAGTAAAAATTATTTATAGAATAAATGCAACAACAGTCAAAATTTATTCGGATACGACTATCATAAGAAATCTAGAAAGTTTCGGAGTCTTTGTTATCGAAACTTTAGAGAAGCCGCAGTACCGGCAACATGAAAATTATTCTTGCCCTGAAGTAGCACACTAACTAAGAATCTACTATAATAAACCACATTATTTCCACGAAAGTATCCTAGAAGTTCGATTAGAAACAAACTGGGTCGCGTAGTCGAAAGGCAAACGGTTAGTCAATGCCCCATTAGTTGAAAATGATACATATATGTGCAATAACAACTTTTAAACTGACATTATAAAACTGCTAACAAATAAATGTTGCATAATCCATTTAATGTTTTCTGTGACCTTGAAACGATAGCCCAACTATTTTTTTGTTAATCTCGATCTCCACAGAACAAGTTTTGTCGATGTGGGTGTGTTTGGTAGGAGCACTACATACTGGATTTCGTTGTGGATATAGCGGTGAAAACTGTAGTCGATTGTAGCACACCTTTCATAAAGCTACCTTGAGAAGAAGAACGACGTTGATAAGTTGTCGATCAAGTAGCTGTATGATCGCTTTTTAATTATGGAAAAGACGGAATTGCGACATTTTTATTAGATTGGAATAAAAGTTGTCTTACCGGTACATATTTCGTACTTAATTCTCAAGGCCGGATCATCGCATAGGATACATGTTTTGTTATGTAATTTGTAACTTTATAGAATCGTAATCAATTCATTACGACCCGACAAATCGTTTGTACACTGGTAGAAATGTGTTAGTATGATTTTGAAACCAAGGGCAGTAACTGACTCAAAAAAGGTTATATTTTTTTAACAATAGGTCTTGTTGAAGAAACGTAGCAAAACATATAGGAATTGAGAAAAAGTTACGACAAAACCGAATTAGTTAATTTTACTCATAATATAAAAGTTAAAACCTATATGTCCGTTTATACTTCCACATAGCTTCTTTTGGTGAAACAAATTACCTTAATCCTTAATACATTTCGGTTCCTCAAAAAGTTTTATTTAATTTTGTTTAGATAGCCTTTAGAAATATTTCAATAAAATTTTATATAAAGGAGTTTTTTTGATAACAAAGACGGCGCTTAAGCAGTTTTTTGTTTTTGTCATATTTCTTTTTGTCGGAAGAGATTTTGGGAAAAGAGATATTTTAACAATTGCAATTGTATTTACTGAAAAAAGGGAATATTTGTTGCATGCCCCTAAAATGAAAAATTCCAGAGAAAAAATCATGTCTGATTAAAAAAAAAACATATTTATTTTTAATTCTTTTCAGAAAAATTATTGTTTGTAAAAATGTTTACTTGTCAAAATAATCGCATTGCCATAAGTAAATTTAAATTTTGATGCGGAGTGTTCAGAAAATATGAAAATGTTAAATTAAAACATTACTCAAACTTCATCCTACCGACGACACTCAGTTCCAACCTTTCCAAATCTCGGAATCAATTTAGTATATCATGAAATATGAGCAATACTTACTGTCTTCAGTAATTTAACATTATTTCTGAAGTTCAGCACCGTACACATTATTTCAAATATTCCCACAAAGAAAAATCCATCATGATCAAGGCAAGGTCAACATTACGTCGAAAAAATTTTGTGGCAAAAATGCCAGATGAAATTTATCATCAATTATGTTCAAAATTGTTACAGAAAGAACTGTGTGTATAGGTTGTTATTAGGTAGCTAGTTAGTTATTTTTTTTATCACTTCGCCTTTCACTTTGTTTGAACACTCTGTATATCAATATTTAAAATTATTATGGTATTTTGTTTCTGGTCTATGTGTGTATAAAATTTAGTTATTTTTTTCGAATAGCAAACTTTAAATTTTAACAAAATTCTCCTTTATTTTAAGTCTCTCTTTAGAATCCACAGAAGCTTTAAGTTTGATTTAGTTCTGTCCATCCTTTCTAGACTTGATTTTAGCAGTGACTTACGACTTTTTCTCGACAAAATCAACTTGTCTTTAAAACTCGCATTTTCGAATATGTTGAGACCAGTACAGCAGCGTTCCAACTTGTACTTATTACTATTACTGTACTGTATTATTACTTACTCTCAACATTGTATCTAAGTGAAATGTAGGTATTTTGTTGACCTTCATTCAGTTTAGAGTAAAATCATATATAGAAGATAGTCGGGTTGGGTTGAGAATCCGTATGTTTGTGCGTTACATTTTCGACCTAAATTATATTTAAACTGAAAGTATACGAGTTTGTATACATGTGTTTTCTCTTCATGTTGAAGTGAATTGTTCTGCGCCAACAAAACCCTCATTTTCATTACGAGGGAGTTTCTCGTATGGTCCCGAAAGACCTTCCCAGCTAGAAGATTTTGTGAAATTTTGTTTACAGTTGTTTATTTTTAGCATAGTTTCCGTTTTTTTCTTTATTTTTTGGGTATTTGGCTACCTGTGAAAAAATTTTAAAAAACTGATGCACAAAAAGAATCTGAAGCGTAATTTTGGTGAAAATAGTTCTGCCTAATCAAAAATCTCACGCTGAAAAAAGTAGACACTACATTTTCGAGTTGAACATCTTTTACATACTAATAGAACGCTATAAAATTTGTTCCGCAACAAATTTTTACATTTCACTTTACCAAAAAAAGAAGAACCAAAAAAACGTCAAGCAACGTCTGTGTCACAGTATAGAAAAAAATATATCCTTGATGTTTTATTTGTTTTGACTATAACTGTGACTAAGTATACTCTTTAAAATGTGTTTAGATCTTAGCATAAATGATATAGTACGATATAAATAAGTATTTTCGAATTCGGGCTTATTCTTCGTAGCTATTGTCGGGTTTTTACACACTTTTAACTCGTATGAGTAAGAAAATATACAGAATTATAAAAATAGATCTTTCACTCTCCAGATGTCTAAAATTAACGTGCCTGCAGTACCAGTTCATTTTTGTTTCACATGCCGAGTCAATATTTCAGTGGCAAAACAGCCGACAATCACGATGCAAATAATTTCAGTCCCGATAAAACCACTGTAAAAACTTTCACGGCTATAAAAAGTTCGATTTTCCTTTATAATTTAAATCAGAGATAAAATTGTTTGCAAATGGAACATATTTTTCTTGTAACTATTGACACCATGAGATAAGTAACAACTGGCCCCGCTTTTTGTTCAAAAAGTATATCCTCACTTCATGTTAATTATTTAGTCTTATCTTATGAGTAACTACTAAGAAAATTGCTTTTTTCTACTTATATACATATATGAAGGAAAATAAGGATTTTCAAAAAGCATAGTAGACATGAAAATGAAATTTCTTCCCACTCAAGCTGATTTTAATCTTAATTTCTTAGGATGAAAATGTCAGTTTTATGATTTTGAATTAAAGCACAGGACTAATATTAAATTTACTACTTATTATAGTCTTTCCGATCTCAATTGAAGACCAAAGAGCTACGCAGTATGTACCAGGTTCGGTCGACACGCAGCAACTCGGCATAAAAATATTTGAAAAACTCGTTCCCATATTTATTTAACCATATACATGTCTGGTCGAACTAAACGTAGACGTGGCAGAAATGTATACGCCCAGTTGAAAATGCGCGCGCGGGCAAACGGCGAACAAGCACAGCCGAACTGAGCGACTGGCCATAAATTTCAGTAGTTGAAAACTCGCTGACAATTGCCTAGCCAGTGCAGTGCAGCAATGCGGAATTTGGTATGATTCAGGTAATTTTAATTTACTATAGGCACCTTCTATCAATCATTCATATTAAAATTGCGAAAGAGAGAAAGAGGGATATTTTGTTTACTAATATTATTACAACATGGCATTTTGAAGACGTTTTGAAACAGAACAACACGAAACTTGCCATCAATATAATAAAATTGTTTGAGAACATAAATAATTAAAATATGCTGTTGGCCAAGTGAGCATATAATAGAAATTTTCTACACATTATATACATATACAAGCTACTAAATATTATTTTTTACCCTCAACGGAAAACTTTTTTAGGGACGCCTATGAAACTCATTATATTTTATTGCTAGGCGTTTTTATACATGTTCATTTGACTTTGGAAAGACTATACCTTCTTGTTAATTAATTTAATTTCACGGAACATGTGTTGCCCATATTTAAACATGTTTATTTAACAAAATTTGAGATTTTACTTGACAAATGTCATCTTCTACGTGACAGCAGCAATTTTGAATATGCATTCGCCGCTGTGTAGGAACAATCAAATATTATTAATAGTTTACATTTGTATAATAATTGTGAAGAAAACCTTTACTTATGTACTTTCGTTGAATGCTATTAGTGGTGATGTATGCAAAGGTACATTTTTCAGGTATCTAAAGCCGTCCGCAAACAGTAATATGCCCGATCGTTTATATGCAAATTCGAGATGAGTAACAGAGGTTGGTCAGTAGACGGAATAGCGCTGATTAGTCATTTCATGTGAGGGACCAATCTAGTCGTACAAGCTACGCAGAACATATTATGAGGTAGAAGAATCTAGCTGAAACTACTTCGAATTTTATAATAAAATGTAATGATTACTACACACTTATATTGTTAAAAAAAGTGTCAAATTTATTACAGCGTCAATCGAAAATATGGACTAGTTTTCCTATTTAACCCTCTTTGAGACCAAATATAATATATCTTTTTTGAATAATTATATGTATTGATCAGACATTTTCCTCGTAATAGAGGTCACATTCAAATTTCTAAATTAAGATAGCAACGTAATTTGTTAACGTATTTTTAATTATACAGGGTGTCCCAAAAATAAGTACCAACATTTCAACCATATATTTAACTCGACAAAAGAACAGCTTTTATCTAAAAACATTTTATTTTTTTTTCATTTTAAATTATTGTTACCCGCCACTGATGAATACATCAAAACTTAATTTAACTTACTTAATTTAATAATAAACAAAAAGATGCAGAATTTATTCGGTTATTATTGAAAAATAATTACACATATTTATTTATGAACTAGTTGAGCCGAAAATTATTTAAAAGTAACGATGACAAACTTTTTACTTGCCAAAAGTAATTCAACGCGATTATTTCGATTAGTTCCAAGGAATGTCAAAACATCCTCCATTATTGTCAGAGCATAATTGAAAATTTAAGTTGAAATTTTCTTTTTCACTCACATTGTTGAGATTATTCTGACGGAACTCTTTATTTGTTCCCGTCGTTTCTCAACCATTAACCAGCTGTTTGAAACAACCCCTTAAATAAAAGTCGCACGGATTGAAATCTGGCGATCGTGCTGACTTAACCAATCTCGAATAATTCCGACATTACGGCAAGGAGCACCATCATCAAATTATTACGTTTCGACGAATTTTCAGCGGAAAATCATCCAGTAGCTTTCGTTCATTCGAAATTCCTGAACAACATATACAAGTGCGCACTTATTTGGTATGGGACGATTCAAGAAATTAGCCATATAAATCCCACGAACAGTTTCCATAAGCCTCACCGAAAGTTAAAATCATGATGCACAATCACTATTATTAATACCTCGTCGTACTTCTTACACTTGACACGGAGTCTAGTAACAAACTTTAAGATAGTGAATCACTGCCTAAAACATTCGCATATGTTCCTTAAGATATTTCTTTAATACATATTGCACCAATTCTCAAAAAATATTATACAAATGTTTTGCTTTTGATGAGTTAAATATGTGGTTAACATTATTCTAGTTATTTTTGGAATAAAACAAATTTTAGAAAGCGTATAAAATAACATAATAATAATTTTACTGAATAAAATTAAATACAAAATAATAAAATAGTATTATTATTACTATGATTTTATTTTTATTATTTATTTACCATTAAATACCCAATATTTCTTTAAACGAAGAATACCGTTTTAATAACGTTTTAAATGAACACCAACCGCAATACATATAAAAAACTCTGTATCAGTAATGTTTAAAATTAAACTAATTAGCTTTTTAACGACTGATAACATTTAGGTACATTTTTAGTGTAACAGTTATTTAAATTCCACAAATTAGGTGTTTGTTTATTGTACTGACTGAAATTTATTACCGAATTAATTCTTTATTGTATTAATGAATTGGTTAACTGAATTGTTATTTCATTTTTATCTCTATTCACTGTTGATATTTATATTTAACTAATATTTTGATATTATCACTTATGAAGTATGTATCGCACTTTCTAAGTCGAAATTTTATAAGCACAACACATGTGAGTATTAGGCTAATTTATATTAAAAATAAATTTTGTTTTATTCTATTATGCAGAAATTAGAGAGATATATTACAACGGTTGGGTTAAATTCAGGAATAAAATAATCAAGTCACGTAGAAATGGTTAAACAAAAAACGGATTTTAGATTTGTCTTTATCTATTTTTGGTTATACATAGTTTTAGTAACATGAGTTACATAATTTAGGAGATATCAAATATTCTTTTAATTAGTAAATGCTTAAATAGGTAAAACATAAATAAATAACAAACCGATTTCATTAAAAAGTAACTGTTTTAAGTTGATGAAATCCTTTATTAGTTCAATGGCCTTGATGCTTTTACTGGAAGAACTTTTGTCCTTTGTTAGGAGAAACTTAAGTGCTGAAGATGTGTCTTACTTTGGATATAGTTGACCTTTGATACATATTTACATTAGACGTAATGGAATTTACAGTTTTTTTAACTGTACATAACTTCAATCTAGAATGTCAAAAATTATTATTATGTTTACTGGTAGCTGTTTTTTGACGAAAATATGGTATGGTGAATTTACAGAATTAATGTAATTAAATTGTATACTGTACATCCAGTGTTTTATTTTATAAGGTTTAAAATATAACTAGTTATTTCAATTTTCATTACATATTTATACAGGGTGATTCATTAATAATTGTACATACGCTAACTGGATAATCCTAGGCTGAAGATATGAAGAATTGACACATAACGCTTATATAAAATATGGCTCCTTACGGAGTTACAGGATGTTTTGTTTAAAAAATTTTAAATGATTTTGCCTATTACTAAAACTGTACTACTCAACTGTAAAACTTAATTCAACTAATCCCATGGCAGAAGACACCGACTTTACAAATAAAAATGATTGTGCAGCCATATGTTTAACTTTAAAAATATCGAGAAGTAAAGACTTTAGTTAATTGCATAGAAAGTATTGAAGAATTGAAAAATTGTTCCAAAATGAAAATTCCGCCAGTGGCGCAGAAGATAGGAATGGGAAACTTCCCCTCTACCCCCTGCCGTACGCCTCTGGTAATAGCCATGAACGATTGTGTAGCATTTTTTAATATGTTCTAAAGTTTCTAAACTTTATGCCAACTATGAGAGGGAAATATCAAACCAGGTTAAAGTAATGGACAAAAGTCATTTAATTTTTTTTTAATAAAACACCCTGTATCTCTGTAAGGAGCCTAAGCGTTATGTGTCATTTCTTCATATTTTCAGACCAGGATTATTCAGTTAGCGTATGTACAATTATTAATGAATCACCCTGTATATTTGCATTGTGACAGATGATTAGAGAGTTTTCATGGAGCTAGAAATGACATAACGTCATTGACAGTTCTTTTTGACATAGAAAAGTGAAAGGAATATGGTAGGTGTTAGGTGAGTTTCCCACTATAAATATTTTTATCAGTTGAATTTTCCTAACTCTGTTCCACGACATTATAAACATAAAATAGTAGTAAAGGACAAATCTGTATTTAACGCTAACTAAATATTTGTAATATTGGAAGCCTTTCAGCTTTGCTTTCTTTATTGCACTTCTTTTTAAAGTGAAATTGTAACAAACTGAATCAATGTAACGAAAGTTAGACCTGTGGTAGACAGAAAGTATCATTTAACATTAGAAGAATTATGACTAACCACTTCGACAGAAAACTAGGAAAAGCTGTAGTACAGGCGCATTATCATAGAAATGTAATAAATCCCAATAAAATTCAGCTAAAACATATTGCACGTCGAAGTAAAGGTATATGTATTAAACATTGACGTTGGCAACTTGTTGAACATATGGAATTTATACAAATCTTATTAGTAAACAGTTAAAAACAATAATTGTTACTCGCTTCGTTTTTTTTTTTCAAAATAAAGGACTCGTTAATATCACATTTTCGCAATAACAATTTTGTTTTAAGAGTGTCTTTTATTTATAAAACCTATGTACGATTTTTTTTACATAACATTATTGTAATATGTATGTAGGTACATAATATACATATACTATAAAAATCGTAAAAATTTAGATAAAAGAAATTTCACCCTCCCGAAAATTATATATTTTTGTGTTATACACATCGAAATTTGAATCTACACATACATTTTTACCAGATTTAAAACAAAAAATGAGAGTTGTTACAGGTTTGAAATATAATGACATACACTGACGTCAGCCAGTTGATATAGATAAAAATTGTTATCTTTCATGCCTTATCTACAATCTATTTATACTCGGTATAATTGTCCGTTTTAATATACGCATAGTTAATAAATATCATTTAAATGTAATACGTTTAAAATTGTGATAACTAATAACTTAATTTTCTTTTCCAGATAGTGATGGCTTGCTTGGAATGTATCCGAAGGAGAACCAGTAAATGCACTAATGGGGTCTAACGAGTCAACCATGGAGTCATCATTCCCCACGATGCAAGACGGGAACCAAGCAGTACTAAATGCAACAGCACAATCGCTGGCCGAGAAACCCAACTTTGTTGAATCTGTTAATGTTATTGTTGAAAAGCCTTCTAGTACAAACCAGAAAGACTTAAACGACTGTAACGAGGCGCGTGATAATTCTAAAGACAATGGGGAGCCAAAATCAAACGAAGAAGTAATAGATAATACTGAGGACAGGATAGAAACCGATTCACTTAATCTAAAAAACGAGGAGGAAAGCCTAAACGATGGCGAAGATTCGGCCACGGAGAGTTTACCTCCCGCAGAGGAACTGACGGAAGAACCCCACGATAGATCCGACGGTTCCGACTCCGGACTGGGGTCAGAGCTGTGCGAGGAAAGGCCGCAGGAAAACGCCGCGAACATAGAAAGTGACAGCGAATCGTCATTTTTGTACAGGATAAACGACGAAGCAATGCCCAGTAACCACTTCGAAGATTTTCCTAGTCAAAAATCTCACACGGACTATGAGCTTCCGTCTACGAGCTCACAGGAATCTTTAAAAGATAATGAGCTGGAAGCGAGCGCTAAAGAAATAGCGAAGGACATCGGAGACATCCTGAACGCAGCACAATCAAAAAAGCCTATCAAAAGTAGTTTAAAACGAAAAATTTCTACCGACAATGACGCGGACGAGCCTAAAGTAAAAAGGAGACGTGGTATAACCTTCGACAGCGTAACAGTTTTCTATTTCCCCAGAGCGCAGGGTTTCACGTGCGTTCCCTCCCAAGGAGGATCCACGCTGGGCATGGGCTCGCGCCACTCACATGTTAAAAAATTCTCCCTCATCGAACACGCAGTAGAACAGCGCAGGATTCATCGCCAACTGTTGCAACAGCTGCGATCGGAGAGAAACACAACAGGAGGAACGGTGGGCTCTTCCAGCGACGAAAGCGACAGCGAGGACGAACCCAGCGACGCTTCCGAATCCGAAATGGACGTGGATAATTACTACTTTCTGCAACCTGTTCCCACGCGGCAGCGCAGAGCGCTGCTAAGGGCAGCAGGTATTCGCAAGATAGACTCTCTAGAGAAAGACGAATGTCGAGACATTCGCTCGTCCAGAGAATTCTGTGGCTGTGGATGTAAAGGTTACTGTGATCCAGATACTTGTTCGTGTAGTCAAGCGGGCATCAAATGCCAAGTCGACCGACTGAACTTTCCCTGCGGCTGCTCACGCGATAATTGCGGCAACTCGAGCGGTCGCATAGAATTCAATCCGGTCCGAGTTCGAACGCACTTCATCCACACCCTGATGAGACTGGAACTGGAGAAGAAACAGGAGAAGGAGGAGGAGATGAAGCATGACAAAAAAGACACGGCCACCTGGATGAACAATGAGAGACTTAACGCGACCTACCAGAACAAAGAGGACCACCCAGACGCAACTTCGAATAGTAAACTAGGTGTAAATAAGTACAACAGCAATCTGCTAAGGGACATTAGTTTAAACGCACACGTGGAGGTGGAGAACTGCGTGCACAACGGCAGCTTTACCAACCTGCACTACGGAGCTCCCGGAGAAGGTCCGGGGCCTCTTCTCTCCCACAGTCCGCCCGGATTCTCCAACTTGCCAGACCGAGGAGACTCCCTGGATCTATACACTTTCCGCGAGAATTGCTACGGAGACGAGACAGTGCGGGACGGTTCCGCGGTGGAAAGAAAGCAGCAGCAGCCCTTCCCGCCCACACAGGGGTTCCACTTCCCCGACCCCAGATTCTCTGATGTCGGTTTCCCGGCCGGTGGCGCGCCCTACCCCGCGCCGTCCAATCAATACACGCAGCCGTACCAGACCAATTTCGCCGACTTCTCCCCCGTCTTTAACCCTTACGGAGGGCTGTATGCGCCCGAATTCGGCTCGAAGGCTTTAGAAGGGGGTTTCCAGCAGCCTAGCGCCGGCTACGAGCACTTTTCCAACGATAATTTCGCGACTACCGGCGTGGAGGCCAAGGAGAACCAATACACCAACCTCAACCCTATCGGGGCCAATAATAAGATCGAGTCCTTTTCTGAGCTGTTGAACGGGCGCTATAATTATTCAGGGTACGAAGAGACCAACGCTTTTTCCGGATTGGATCCGGCCGTGGAGTCCGCCAATAACTCCGGTGAGAGGATAGAGAAAGTCAATGCGAATTCGACCAACAGCAGCAACTCGACCAGTTCCGAGGACTGCGATGAGAATTTCGGCGAGATTATTAAGAAATCCATAGTAGAAACTGTTTCAGCATAATTTTAATATATAAAGTACTATAAAAAAATAATATTATTACGTTCCATATTATTACTATTATTATTATAAAATGTAAATGATTTATATAAAAATGTAGAAAATACTAGAGAAAAAAGTGTTTTAATAAATGTTGTGAAAAAAATACTTTATTAAACCATTCGAATTATTTTTATAATTTGCGTTCTTTTTATTTCTATAAATTCAATATTACAAATTCCCTTTTGTTAAAGTTACATAAGGCAGGAAATATCAGTCTACACAACAATTCGTAATTTTTCTTGCATTATAGGGTAGTCGCGCGAAAATTGCCTCCCCTTCATCTCAGTTATTCTTTGAGATACGAACAAAAGTTATAGATAAAAGTTATGAGGACTTAAAAAAAATAAGATATACAGGAAAGATAGTTGTCGCCTAACTTATGTTTTTTTAAATAGCTTACAGATCTTTACATCACTGGAAAGACCATCAAGATAGGTTTTTAATAATATTGACGGTTTTCAGAAGATTGCATATTTTAATATAGTTTTACATAGTAACCTTGGAAGAATATTAAAAATTAGTTTAAAAATGATGTTTCTAATTAATTTCTTAAAAAGGAAAAAATATTTTCAGAAACAGGAACGGCGATATAGTGCCAATTACTTGTATATAAAAATTTAGCAAAAAATAATTCCATTTTTATTTCATTTTTTTTTAGAGAACCCCGACTATACAGTGTGCCGTTTAGAAAGTTTTAAAATTCCAGGTAGTTCCGGAGAAATTTTGCAAAATCGTGAAAACGAATTTTAAAATAAATTCAGGTTAATTTTTTTAAGTACGTCGTTGCTATTTTTATGACAAAATCTAGTCATTTTTAATTCTGAATTAGATGATATTAATATTGTAATCGCTTAAAAAGGTTTTTAGCTTATTTTAGCTATTATTTAAAATTTTTCCTGAGTACGGCTATGAACGCTTTGAAAATATCTATTGGAGAAAGTCATAACCGTATAAAAGTCAATATAGAACAAAAATTCCAACAATTTTTTTTAATCAATAATTTAAAAAAGTTGTACCTAATAAAAAAAATAGTACGAATTTATGAAATGTTTTATTATGTATTTCTAATTAGTATTGTTAAAGTAGTACAAAAAATTGTTGGATATTTTGTGCTGTATTGACTTTTATACTGTTATGACTTCCTCCAACATATATTTTTTAAACGTTCAGAGCCGTACTCGAGAAAAATTTTAAATGATAGCTAAAACAAGCTAAAAACTTTTTAAGCGATTACAATAGTAATATCCTCTAATTCAGAATTAAAAATGACTCATTTGGTCATAAAAATAGCAGCGACGTATTTAAAAAAATTAACCTGATGATGGCCCCTCGAAGACGAAACGTCGGATTGCAAAAATGTTGACGCCATTGGATA
The DNA here is from genome assembly GCF_000390285.2 of Anoplophora glabripennis. Classification (NCBI taxonomy): domain Eukaryota; kingdom Metazoa; phylum Arthropoda; class Insecta; order Coleoptera; family Cerambycidae; genus Anoplophora; species Anoplophora glabripennis. The sequence goes on along the minus strand of NW_019416264.1, from coordinate 1,331,850 downwards.
GAGCGAAAAAAGTGGCATTGTAAATATGTAATTTATTTTAAAATTCGTTTTCAAATAAAGCCAGAAAAAATAAAACGATTTTGCAGAATTTCGGGTTTTTCCAGATATTCGAAACTACACGAAATTTTAAAACTTTCTAAACAGCATATTGTTAGGTATAAAAAACACAACATTTTTCACATTTAAGCCACCCCCGTATCTCTTACCGTTTCCTAGATCTAAATGCTATCCCATACTTATCTTGGACACACTGTATACTACAAAATTTATTAAAAATTCTATTAATTAAAAACGCTTAGTTTATTTAATATTTTACGATGCTCCTATATCTATAGAAAAAAATAGATACCGACTTCCACAACGTATTAGGGTGATGTTGCATATTAATAATTATTATGTATATCTCTCTTTTGACGGTTTAAAGATATACAGGCTCTACCATTAAAAAGGAACATAAGTTAAGCTTATAACTCGGAAGTGCTATATTTAATTGTCCTTCTACTACGTGTGTCATTTTTGTCAAATCCTTATAATTTTTATATTTTTTCCGTATCCCGTAAAATACGCAGAGAAAAGGGTAACAATTTTCGAGTAATCAGCCTGTACATATGTTGGTTTTCAAGGTAAACTCCCCAATCTATTAAATAGAAGCTAAGGATACAACCAACAGTAGTTTCCATATTTCAATTTCACTTTTTAAGCGTTAGCAACAATTTTTTAATGAAAATATAAACTATCGTTTATTCAAACATTTACATATTTTTAACTACATTGCTTATACAGTGTTTTACTATGTGACAAATTTAATTCAAGAAAAACTAGTCGTATATGAAAAGTTACAAATTTCTTTTAAACAAAACGTATCATCAGAGTAATTTATTGAATTTCTAAGTTTTAATTAATTTATTTTATTTTTTTCAAGTAGATAACAAGCAAGAATCTCATTGAAATGAGTTTTATAAATTATTACTAAATCAGAGAAAATGTTTGTATGTATCCATATTTTCATGTAAACTATAGCCATACATATAAAAATAATATAAGGCTTACATAATCATGCAATATGAACAAACTTTCTATTAATTATTAAGATTACGTGTTGCAAATGTATCGCTGCAATTATTACATTTAGTATTGATTCCTTAGCGGAACATTTATCTCTAGAATTTGATTTCCTAAGGTCAACTTAGTTAGGTATTTGCTCGGGTATTTGTAGCTATCAAATTATTTGTTTCATCAAAAATTTTATTTTCAATTAAGATATATTTCTTTAATTAATTGATTTTTGATCGGAGCAAACAATATTTGTGTCAGTAATAACAAAGTTTTTTTACTACACATCAAAAAATGTGTTCTTCGTGGAGGTAATCATCTATTTTTTCAATTCCGTTCTAATTTCAAATTTTAGCCTTCAGAAAACTTTCTATTTGCATCTGTAATTTAGACGGGTCATATTTATAAATATATGCGTCCCAAAATAAGGCATCAATCATTACAGAATCATTAAAATTATGGATTGTAATAAGAAATACTCACTTTTCAAATGAGAAATACGTAAGTACCCAACTATTTAAACCAAACAAATTTGACTAAATGTAAGAAAATGAAAATAGTTTGAAGATATTTTAATATTTTATTTTTGTATTGATTTCTTTAATTTAAAATTCTATAAAATTAAATTCATAGTAGGTATAATGCATGCACATGAATATTTAAGAATCAGTACCAAACTTTTAGGTAGAAATATCCTGTATAGTTTGTTTTAGAAATATGTCACTAAAAGCTGATCAATGTCAAATAAGTCAAATCGGTTTTACATGCCTGCTTGCACAATTGCAAACAAATAGTTAACGACAAGCAATTATTTGCAGGTGGAAAATTTGGTCACACAAGTTTAAATGGACGTCAATGTAATTAAATAATCAGATAATAAACAGATGACGTGGAGATAGATCATCGCGTACCAGTTTTACTTCCTTTGTTATGGCCTTTTAGAATTACTTACTCATTATCTAAAAGTAAACGCCACACATGTTTACAGAACCTGCAATTGCAACTACTGCCGAATATGGCCTTCAGTGTCTTAATTTAGTCTATTATCTGGTATGACTTAACTGGACTGTTATGGCAACGAATTAGAGACGTGATGATAAAAAATATTAAAAAAAATCATGCATAGAAATATATATTTGTTGCTATATCAGATTATTCGTAAAATATCTAATGCATTGTTTAGGTAAATGAAAATGATAAACCTACGTGTAGATACAACTTTTGCTTTAAATATTTAATATTTTCAGTATATTCTCTGATATTTTATATTATCATTTAGGCATATAGGTATACTGAACGTATTAGTTTAACTCAACTTATTAAATTATTTACGTATAACTGATACGTTCTTAAAACTTCCGTTCCTCATTCAAGGACTCTATTCTGCAAGAAGACAGAATAGAATAGACGCAAATTTTTACAGATTTCTACTTATCAACAAAACAGCCAGGGGGCAGGGTTACTTATTGTAACCTCCAAAACGCGTTCAGGTTGATATTAAAGTGGTTACTTTCATTGCTACAGTAGTGCTGTGACTCAGTGTACTTACTAAAATAGACCATTTATGATTTCCAAAATGTTGGAACCTCTGCTGTCTCAATTAAACGAAATGAGAGTAATCTTAGCAAGCAGTTCCAAACAACGTCAGTCGTTGCTAGCTAGTACGGTAAGAACTAAAAGATGGCACTGGCAGTTCCTTATGAAAATAAATATAATCGATAACGAAATTGTTCCGAGTCTGTGTTTGGTTGCAGATGTAATTGGCGTATCCCACTCATGCCATCAGTTAAACTATTTATGATTTTTTTTTTAATCAATAACTATTATATCTAATTATTCTCAAAGATAAACTTTTCCTTCGAAATGTTTAAAATACGCCAAAATTTAATTCAAAATAATTATCATCACTAAACGCTCTTAAATGAATATGTACCTTTTTTTAGAAACTCAAATTTGAAATTTGCACATCGAATTTCGAAGAAAATTTGGATCCAAGAGAACATACGTTTTCTGATTTTGTAGAAAAAACGGCTATAGGCAAATTAAATGACGTCTACCAACAACTCAAGAATGACCAAAGAAAACCTGACATAATTATTGGGGTTGACACAATGGTTACCTACAATGGTAAGATGTATGGAAAACCAAAGTCAAAGGAAGAGGCTATAAAAACTATAACAGAGTAAGTTTCCATAGTTTACCATTATTATTTGATACAGTATGTTTGAATTTTTTAGCTTGACTCAATCTGGCATACCAAATTCAGTGTATACAGGAGTAGCCATAATGTATAAAGATCAAATCCACAAGTTCACAGAAGTAACTACGGTTTATATGGCAAAATTGGATAAAGAAGAAATATTGGCTTATGTAGAAACTGGAGAACCCATGTAAGAAATTTAAAAAATTATAAATACTCTTTAAAATTACATTTCACATTTTTCTTTTCTACCACATCATTTATACATAGTTTTTTATGTGAATAATCCTTTTAGAAAATAGCTGTTGCCTTTACAATAATATAGAATGCATTTTAAAGCAACACTACATTTTTCATAATTATTGCCTTTGAGTTGTATAAGGAAATTATTGTTGGAAGATTTTATAGTGTATTCATGTTTGCATAACTTACATTTCAGGGGCAAAGCAGGAGGCTATGGAATCCAAGGTATTGCCAGTACTTTCGTAACTAGAATTGAAGGCGATGGAAACAATGTGATCGGATTACCATTATGTCGATTAGTTCAAGAACTTAAACGACTGCTAAAGAATTCTTAATCAATTATAAACAACTTTAGCAAATTTTGTAAACTGAATTCAAATTACTAATAAAAACATGCCCTCCTAAATAAGTCTTAATCATTCTGAAAATCCAAAAGAATTTGTATTATTTTAAAACTAGAATATACAAGGTATTTTTAAAACATGTCTAAAAATTGACACCGCTTTGTCTTCCAACAGGAAGAAGGCCGGTTTTAACTGTTATAAATTGGTCTAAAATTAAATGTCCTGTTCTGCATCTCTCAAGTGCATATTTTTATAAGTGGTTTGTCTAATGAGTTTCAAACATATTGACACTGATTTACGCAGTATCTATTTTCCGTTTGAATATGCACTTCAACCAAAGTAACTGAATCGTACATTTTGTATTTGTGTGGCTAAGGAATGAAAGTTTATTTATTACTATGTAGTCCATATAATTTTCGAGTTTCCGTTGGCACATGGAGCAGTTGCAATTCTGGTGCCAAAAACATCCGAGGGAGATATTTAGTCTACAAGGACGTAACTCCATTAGCCACATTAAAAGACTAAAGACGGGTAAAATTACACCTCAAACTGGTATTTAGGGGTGTGTCGAGACATATCGGCACTTTGAAGATATGCAGCTTTTGAAAGAAATACAAATATGTTTACAAATATTTGTAGTGCGACGTTTTATAATCTTGTTCTGACACTGCGGAATGTTTTGATGTTCGTAAACGTGAATATTCAATCTTTCTAGTTTCATCACTGCGGCTGAGGGATTATATTGCTAGAAGGGGACTGAAAATCGCAGAATTTTATTGAAGCTGACAGAAGTACTTGACATATTGCGAACACGTGTTTAGATTTTGGAATAGCGATTTAATTTTATAACTTCTGCTGGGGCTGGTATCCAATATTAATATGTGTTGTAAATTTTGTTGTTGCAACTGTCTTGTTGAAACAAAATTAGTATTTGGAAAATGGTAATGCGTCAAATGTATTTAGTAGTAGTGCAAACTCAAGTACCGAAAGAATTATGCATATTTTGCACATTAAAGAATTTCCGAATTTTTCTAAACTTCCTTCTTAAATATGGGTAAAACTCCCGAGGTCTTAACGTTTTGGTATTATAGCATTCAGTCACAAAAACTTGCTCTGTATTGTTTTGTTTTTGTATTATTTATTTTTCTGTTGATTTTGATTATTCATTAAATAGTTTCTCTGCTTTCCATACCCTTTACAGCTAAAGTAACAAACATAATGTACTAAAAACCGATAACCTCCGATACAAAAAAAAATCTCTTCTTACAGAAAAAATTGAACCTAAGTTCATGTTTAAAACAAATAGGAAATAATCTATTAATAAATAATTAATACTTTTTAACTTACAGAAAAGCGTAAAGTTAAACAAGAAGGCAAATTATCACAGAATAAAAATTGAAGCCGAAGAAGATATCAATAAAGATAAATAAAAAAACTGACATTAAGATGAAAAATCGTAAAGAATAATTCAAATAACGAACAGAAGAGTAATAAATATTGAAGTAAGTAATGAACGTGGATATCTTGTATTGAACAGTAGTACCTACAAATGCAGATGCTTCATAGAATATGTAATTCAAAGCTGTATGGCTATAAAGTAGATTTAACAATTCATACTGAGTGAAATGGCCATCCATTTAAATAATTAGTTTAAATAAATATTACACTACACTCTTGTTATTGGGACTTTAATTTATTTATCATTAAAGTTAACGTTCAAAATATTTTTGCAACCTCAACGGTAAAGTTGCAACCATTTAAAAAAATTATATCTGTGGTCCCCAAATTTGCCCTATTAGTTAGAAAAGAACAAATAACTGTTGATGTTGATTTCGTTTTATATAAATCACAAATACAAATTTTTTCGATTTTTTTAGTTCGAATTACTCCGGATTCAGACACGTTTTGACGTCGTTAATAGAAATATATGGAAAAACTATAAAAAATATAATAGGTCAAGTTAATTAATGTAGTGGAACATAGCGTAAATATCAGTTAATTAAATTTACATCATGTCTACTAAAATTAATTACAAACGACTAATTTTTTTGCAATGACTGTCCTATACCATTTGTCACATTTTACAATCGTCAATCGTTATGTGGCAATGAGGGAGAGGGTAGGTATCTTAATTTTAAGTTTTAACAGAATTAAGAATAATTACGTAAATTGATACTGAAATTTACAATTGTTAAATTTGACTAACTGACCTGGTTTGGCAAAATTTAATAAAAAGTTCATTAATCCATTCAATCAATTAAGTAATAATTATTTCCCGTATAAGTAATTAATTAATTAGGTAATCATTTTAGTTAAATTCTATTCAAATTATCCTCTTTAATAGATAATTCTTCAACAAATATTATTTTAAGCCTCATATTAGCAAACAAATTAGTGAAGTTCTTAACCGTTTAAGTCTTTAATTTATTTTAACTCTCCCGTTATATCCTGAGCAAGAGCTCCATGCCCTGAATGGAATTATTAATCTCGTTTCCTGCCTGAAACTGCAATACACGATTTTAATTTAGTTAAGAAATAGGCTGGAACTATCTGCCTTAGTCTTATTTTAAGCAATGATTTGTATAATTTTAATTGAGCGTCAATTTTTAGAGCCACGTGAATATAGGCTAAGTATTTGGTCCGAAGATAGTTTGTTTTGATAAAAAATAAACAACAATTCATATCATTAGGCCAAAATTTTATTTAAATTAATAAATTTATTAAAGTGACTTACTGTTTTTCGAAGACTATAACAAAGAACTATTAGAGATTTTTTATCTGCTTTAATGGTCTGATAAAAGTAAAATAAAGGTAAAACGAAAGATACCGTTAGTAGTAGTGAATAGGGGTGCTGACAATTAGGCCACAAATGTGCCCCTTTTGCCTACCCCGCTAACTTAACCTAACCATCACCTATCCACAGTCTGCCTCCAACCCTCCTCGAACCTACCTGACGCCCTGATGAACGTCAGAACTTTGATCCAAGCAAGATCTCTCACCTCATCCTATTGAAGCTCTTCGGTACCAAACCCAGAAGATGGATAGGGGTATTCCCCCCTTCTCCACATTTCGGGCCTAAAGATTCCTCTTCAAATTCCTATTAAGCTTAAATGCCTCCTAAGTCTGCAGTGGTCACGAGCCACGACCCCACCATTTGGTTTAGGATTTTTCAACTAAAGTTCAGCAGTCATCTCGTCTTAGGTTTGTTAAGCACACATACCTGTATAAAGCTATGGGTTTGCCTACATTCTCTGTTCGTCCTCCAGTTTTGAACTAATATTTGATATGCCTATTTATTAATGGTACCGTTAATGCTACCTCGTGTGATGCCGAGGATTGGTTCTTGGCCAGGCCCCATGGATCCAAGACGGATCAGATGGTCTGCTCATTCATTGCCAGGGATATCCATGTAGCCCGGAACCAAAACCAATTCTACCTCTCTTCGTCTGGTCAGTGACTCCAGGGCATCTCCACACTCCTGAACAAGGATGGACGTTGTCATCTGGGAGCTAACCACCTTGAGCACGCCCTGACTGCCGGAGCAGATAAAAATCCTCTCCTCTACACAGTTCCTTACCTTCTCCTTACTACCAACCATAAAAACATACACCGCTATTAAGAACCTTAGAAACTCGACTGAATATTTTGGAAATAAGTGCAAGAATAATATATTGTGATGATTGTGTTTTTTGTTAATTTTAAATTTACGTTTCATATATAGTTATCACTGTTACGAGAAATGAAATTGTTATGATATGAAATTTAATATATTCTATTTGTTGTTGTTGTTGTTGGGCGCCAATTATAATGATATGATTTTAAAATTTAGAATTTTTATTTCAGTTAATATTTTATTTAAGTAGAGATATGAAATCTTATCTTCAGTAGGGAATTCTAACAGGAAGTTCTAACAGGAAGGAAAATCATGCAACTCATGACACACTGAAACAGAGGATCAATATTTTCCAATTTATTATCTAGCACAATGTAGAACCACTTTTAAAATGAATAAAAATGAAATTTAAAGAATATTTCCACTCAAGATATACAAAATTTTAATGTACAGGTGTGTACTTTCTTAAAACTATTCCCTTTAAAACACTTCTTGTCTTCAGTTATTTAAATATTCTAATTTTTTTATTTTATTGGTAAAAACCTTTATTAAAACAGCAGACATGTTTATGGGTTGTTTCCTTATCTACTATGATTGCTTCTAAATAAATCTTTCAATTTTAAATGCATACATTTGTATTGTGACGTCAATTAAAATAAATTATTAATTTAATTATTACAGAGCTCTTTCTTTTTCAAATTTACAGGTAAGTAATCTGTCTATCATTTATTAATTGTTATTCTGTGCAGATTTCGATTATTATATCTTTATGAAACAGTTATCTAACCTTTTTATGTGCACTTTTGATTCCTTGTTTCCTTTATGATTAATTCAGCTTCTGGTTATTTCTTTTCATCCAATCTGACTCTTTCCACGGGATTCCTTGGATAAGTCTGAACAATTTTCGCTCTGGAACACTTCTCTCTTTCTTGTTATATCTATTGCAAATTATAGTCACTCCTTTTCCTATGGATTGAAAATTCCATTGTACCTCTCCAGAACAATTTGATCTCTGGAACTGGTAACTAAATTTTGTTTCTATATACCTTTACGTTTCTCCTTTTATTACATTGAAACTTTCTTAAGAGCCATGTCTGCTTTCTTCCCAAAAATCTTGTAACTAAATTTTGGAATTTTAGCTTCTTTTTAATATGCGTGAGCATAGGTTTATCATTATTTTTGAATATGTACTCTGATAATAAATTGTCAGGCACAATATTTGATCGAGAATTCGGGTCTAGTCTATATTTAATGTTATTATAGTATTTACTTCTACTTTATTATTATTATATTTAGTAAGCTCTCATTAACTTAACTATCATATTAACAATTTCCATCATTTTTCTTGTACAATACAAAGTAATTCAATATTTATACTCTATTTTGTTTGTACAATGCACTTTTAAGTTATTAAGTTCCTCGTAAGTTCCTTTGATTTCATTACAATATATACTCATTCTTTAGTTTATTTTTTAAATTGATATTCTGACGCATGTTTTTTCACATTTTAATGCTTCATCTACATTTTTAACACTATCAAAATGGTAACCAGGTTCAAGAATTTGCATTTAACTGCTATTTTCTTTATCATACCTCAGAACTGACCTTCGTTATAATTTTCCCATTGAGAATATATGAAAGTTAAACAAAAGATAATCGCCTCATTTCGAACACTTTCCTGAATTTATCAAAAGCGAGGTTGGGAACTTTCAGTTTACTTTTAATTATTTTTGCATTTGGTCCTTCTGTTTCAAGGTGTATTTTTAATGAGTTGCTATTATTGTCAGGTCATTTTCTCATTATCCAGAGGAAACTTTAATTCTTTTTATTTTTAAGTACTTAAGTATAAAAAAGCAAATAATGGAAATGGGCTATTTTTTTAATTTTGTAAAATGTTATTATTGTTATTCTGCTTGATGGCTTTTAACTAGTTAGAAACAAATAGGTATTTGCCAGTTATTCTACTTTTACTGTCGAGACTGTGATGCATGTAATACTACCAGAAATTTACAAACATCTTTTATAATAAGAAACTAGTGAGAAAATAAAATTAACCCCTCATTCCCACAGCACACAATCAAACGTCTGTCATACAAGGAAAGATAAATTTGAAAGTGGTGAGAAATTAATAATTTATTTAATTAGGTGATAAATATGAAAAATAATGCAATGTGAGAGACAATGGCGATTTTTACGCGTGAGAAACCAATCGCTGCATCAAGCGATTTTTAAGGAAGAGGAAATTCAAATAAAAAATTGCGCATTCCCCTCAAGTGGTTTAATTAATTCATAGTTGGTACTAACTGGACCATTTCCTACAATTAATCACTCGGTATAATTACGATGAAATCTAGTTACATAGAAATATGAAAAATTATCAGATTATAATCTTTGATGCAATTACTAATGAATGTTATAAATTACACTTTATTGTAGAGCAGATGTGCACTTTTCACACACTTTCATTTCACCTTAATCGGAATTTTAATTTTACCAGTGTGAAGTTGGCAGCCAAATGTTAGCAGCCAAATTTCCGGAAATAACCGAACGTCCATAGGCGTAACGTTAAATTTTCTACGGTTCAAGAAACACTTATAAATATGTAATAACAAAAATCCTGCAATTACTACAGAAATTACCGACAGGTTGAAGGTATTAATAACGGCCAAAAAATAGTTGAAAATTGCTTGCCCTAAGGGAGTGAATATCTAATCAAAAATTAAGCTTCACTTCAAGAAAATAACATATCAACCTAACATTTACCAGATAATCGCAGGAATACATAAGAAATACAGCAGCGATGTCTTGGCGGTCGTCGTAGGGGTGAAAACAGCCCTAAACCTACAAAATAAATTTTATTTATTTGAAGAAAATTAAGTATTTATTTGAAATTTTCCAGAAAGTCGTAGAGGGATATCGGAAATACGGCAGCTATCATGGCAATTGACAAAAAAATATTCTATGGTTGATTTTTCTTCCCTTTTTTCTTTTTTTTTTCTGATGGTAGGTTTTGCAGATCCCTACCGGATATAGCCATTTTGAACCATTTTGCAACCCTCTAATAGACACACACGGTTTAACCAAACCCATCTTCATCACGAGATGGGCAGATCAAGAAGAGAGTCCACAGCAGGAGTGACAAAGAGAGGAGACTTTAATAGTGGAGCAGGCACAGTCTGCACAAAATTTTATTTGTGTCTGATAAATATAGGTATTTAATGAAGGTTTATAATTAAATACATGAGCAAATTACCTCTGCGCATCAGAAACTCGCCGATTCGAACTAACAATTGAATAGACTCATGAGTGTAAAGAATTTTGTTAATGTGCTTACAGATTGCACTTACTTAAGCATAAACAAATAATCACAAGGCGATTGTACTGGTATGAATAATTTGAGAACGTTGAATTTTGGGGAAAAATTCAAGATATCTTTTTTACCGTGGGCTACTTTGACAGAAACATTGACGATCTTATTTTATATTCTTCCTTCCGACATTTTTCGAGATATTAGGCAGATATCATAATATGGCAACTCCGCATAATTAACGCGATCATGTCTAATCGTTTCTCAGTGAACCAGTGATGTTTGAAGAGTGTACCAGGCTTTTATTTAAAATTTAAAAAACGATATTTTATCCCTTTTTTGAAGCCAATATTACTTCAAGCGCACAAGAGAAACAGGCACTAGGAGTAAAGTAATATATTATAGTCTTTGCTGTAAAACCACGTTAACCCATTAGGATATTAAAAACTGGAAAATATTGCATAGTAAATATGACCAAAAATTTAAATATTCTGTCGTGGGGTAACTTTGATCGGGGTAATGGGGTAAACTTTGATCGATGTAGTGGGGCAATTTTGAAAATTATCAAAGTCTGCGAAGTATCTTTAAGTAATATAAGATTTAAGTTAGGGCAACCTATTCTTAATAGAAGCTGTTATTGTTTTGGTGAAAACATTATTTAAAGAACTTACAACTGCGCAAAGAAAAATTGTTATTTTTTTTATTGCAGAATATTATATTTATATTTACTTTACATTTGTATAAGAGTTAAATAATATTTTTGTACCGTAAAAGATAATATTTCCTTAATATATCACTAAGTTTCTAATTTCTGGTGTCTTAATGCCATTTATAAGCTCAATTTTTTTCTTGTCATTCAGTGAGATTGTTCCGGATATATATTTTTAATACCTGGGTAAAAATAAGGGTTTACTTGTCAAATATCATGAAAATTAATGAGGTAGACAAAGTAACCCCACTTAGAGTTTAACTTTGTTTTAGTCTTCAAGAATTAAATTTTTAAAAACTAACATATATTTTAGCAAAAACTCTGGACGAACCGATAGCTCGGAAAAAAATGATATTGAGGTTATTTTTATAACAGCTTTGAGAGTAATACAAATAAAATATTATTCGATTTATTTTTAGCAAAGTATCCCCATCCCACGGTACGTATTTTGTGCATTAGAATAGGTATAGATCCGTTACAGTAATTTGTAAAAAATGCAGGGGCGCAAGTTTTTTTTCTAAAAAAGGAAGTGACCACTGTCCAGTTGTACCCTACTGGTTGACCTTTAGGGTAAAAAATGTATGTACCTTTAGGGCTCATATTTTAGGGAATGCAAGGCATTATCTGAGCCACATTTTATTGGGATCGGTTAATAGATTCCGGAGATATATACAAAAAATAAATATTTTTATCAAATTTCAACACCCTATATCTCCAAAACGAGGCCGTTCCAGACCCTATGTATATAAAGCAAACATCTACTATTTTAAAGAGATCTATCTGCCCTATGTTTCTTGCATAAAATTCGAACCACCCTGTATAGTGTTAATGGTGAAGACATGTTGACTTAATGCTATAGGTTATATGCCGAGTTAGAATTTGATATAAAAAATCAAATTTACATCAAAGTACTTTCAATATATTCTAAATTTTTGTAAAACTGAAATAAAATTGAAAATTAAACTATTCCAGAATGATAGAATAAGCATAATTATCTACTTCTTTTTTAATGTTATGGATGTTAAAATCCAATATGATTACTTGTACTTACTCTGCAAAGCTGAGCATAAAAATTTACTTAAATAATTTTAAATTCTTTTAAGTAATATAAGATTGAAAATGTTTACAGGTAAATATAGGGAAAATATTAATATTATTGAATATTGCAAGCTGTTAAATAGCTACATTTTCGGACTTTAGAGAAGAACCTGATTTTTCTGGAAAATTGTTAAAAATAAGTATGGACAATCTTATATCAGTCGAAAGGGAATTCAATTTTGCATTCACCCATGATATTAACTAAGGAATTCAAAAATACTATAATATACAGGGTGTTCCATTTAAAATAACAAAGTTATGTAGCGCCCATACGAAATGGAACACCCTGTAAAACTAAAAATATTTTCTTTACATGGATCACATGATTCCAGACAACTTTTATTAAAACCATTTGTTTATAAATTGTACAGTTGCAGAGTTAAAGAAGAATCGCTGTGGAACATGCTGTATTTATTTTATATCACTTTAGACTATAAAATGCATGATGATAATTCTTACGCTATCTGAAATTTGCCAACTTGCGTCTTCTTCGTAATCAAATCGATGCTGCAAAATGCAAAATAAATAGCAATATATTACATTAATCTACTCTTTCATATAAACAGATGTGCAAGTCAAATCAAAATAAATGTTGTTAATTTCATTAATACATACATACGGTTTATGAAACGAATATAAAATAGTAAAGTTATCTGTCACTATTTCTTACTGTGTGCAGAGACGAATCTCTTGAAACGAATATGCCCTTTTCGTTTAGACATTCCAACATATCTCCTTACCTTTAGTGTAGGCAACTATTTACATATTTTGTCTGTTGAATATACATGATAATAAAGTAATAAACAACTAAGCAGTTCTGTGAAAAACCCTAACGACTGTCAGTCGCCTTGCTATGCTCTACTGGAATCGTATTTCGTCTGTCGGTTTTTCTGCAAAGCTAGCGAAGTTCCTATTTTATATGATCACTATCTTCAGCTTAAAAATAGCTCATTATGTAATGTACGTGTATTTTTATTCCAGTATTTGATCATTAGGCATGAAAATATTCAAAAATAATAAATTTCAAATTTGTATAGGTTAATAGCACAATATTTTTAATAAACTGTTTGACTTCACTGCAAATGAATAGGATCAGATCTACTATTTATTTTCTTCGAATAATAAAACAACATATCGTAAAGACTACTTATTATATTTTACATTACTCCCTACTATCCTTTATTACTCTATTATGAAAATATTTATTAATTCCATTCTCAAGGAGGCTACCTGAAGAAATAATCCTATTAAAAAATTTTACGTATCGGTCTTTTTCAAGGAAATGTTAGATTGACAAAAATACAAGATCATTTTTTCCAAGATTGCATTATTTAGCAAGTAGCGATTTGCTAGATATTGTTGGTGTAATTCAATGTTATTTATTTATTTATTAAACAATATCGTATTTACAGGTGAACCCAATTGATACAATCAAAGTGATTTACATACAGTTTCAATTTCTAGTGGTGACACAATTACAAAACACAACAAAAAAAAAAAGAAAAAAATTGACAAAGGGCAAAGATACAAAACAAACTAAGCATTTACATATAAGTAACATTACACATACACATACACATAACAATAAAATTAGCTAAGTCTATTACAATAATTATTTATTATTAGGAATCTTGTCTGTGAGTTTATATATCTTGCATATACTTAAATTCTTGGTATAAAAACACTGTTTGACTTTGTTTCTTAGGATTTATTTTAGGAAACTTGTTTTTGAATTTATTTGAATAAGCTTAATGTCTTTATAATAAGGGCAAATAATCCATATTTTTTAAAAATTTATTGCTTCAACGTATTTCTGTATTACATGGGCGTAGCTAACGGGGGCAGGGATGTGTATGATCCATCTCGGAAAGCCCGGTGCCTACCAAAGAAAAAGGTTTTGAAATATTATATCGATAAGTCGTTGATTGGGAGTTCTGTTTTGCTGCATAGAGCTTGCAGACCTGGGGCCCACCCCAAGCAAAAATCTTTCCTACGCCCATGGTAAATGACAATAATTTTTAAAATCATAAAGTTTAGAACTAAATTTTTTGGTGTAAACATAATTTAAACATTTGTTCTACAACATAGAATCGTTCACTGTTAAGTACATTAAAATTTTATGACAATTACTTTTAAGCAAGAACGTTAAAATTCCACACTTTTCAACTAAAAGTAGCAGACACTGCTGGCAAGATTTATTATTATGCGTAGTTTATGAATGAATAGATTTTATGGGTAATAAATAAATCATTAAAAATGTTAAAGGGATGTAAAATTTTGCTACGTCAATTTCCAAAATTAGACTGTATTACAGCCTAAATAGTGTGAACGTAAAGAGAAAATATCTCTATTTTATGGATCTAACACAATCAATATCAACAAATTGCTAATTATGAATAAAAAGTGTTTTCTAATTGTGAATAATTCAACTTATGTAATTATTGCCTTAATTCAACATAATTATATAATTAGTTTAAATTGTATAATTATCTTTTTCATTTCTGTTGACCAAAGTTGTAGATATAGCAAATCAAGCTATAAACTTTAAAAGTGAAATAATATCCTCGTGGACCATGATGTGATAAAAAATATTATGATTGTTAAACTTTTGACTGCATAATATTTCAGGGTTATATTTGTACACGCGTAATAAAAGTTTTGTATCAGGATGCGATAGTTGATTATTGACAAAGAACAGATGGCAATTTTATTAAGCACACGTAAATGTATGTTCACACATAAATGTATGTTCAGAACTCATTAGCAGCTTAACTGCAAGTGAAATTTATTATTCCAAGTTAGCGGTTGATGACATCGGTGAATTTGCTTTTTTTCAAATATTTTTCAGGCGGTGGTATTGTGCTATTTATAGACGGTCTTCGAAATATGTTACAGCGGCGCGTATTTCAATTTTTTATTGATTATGTCACGTGTTCACAAAATAAATTCAAACACTAATAAAAAAAAATTAATAACTGAATAAAGCATTGTACAGGGTGGTCCGTTTTTGAATGTACTAACTTTAACAGTTGATAGAAAACTTGATTTTGAACAAAAAAGTTCATATGAACACAGGTCGTAATCCGCTTCCTAACTTACAATTAGATACAGGGTGTAGAATTTAATTTTTTTTTAACTTGTTATCGTGATATCTAAAAAACAGCAAGTAGTAACGAAACCAAATTAAGTTTGCCTTGTAGCAACATAATGTTCTTTAAAAATAAGCTATAAAGCATTCACTACAACTGCCAGTGCAGTGGCGTGGTAGACGGGTAGTCGGTGCCCCTTTTTAAACAGAATTTCTAGGCCTACGTTTTTTTTTTTGAAATTTTATTCAAATCAAAATGAAAAATTGTTCTCGTAAAATTGTAATAAATATCTGGGTAAATGAAGTGAAACCCTTTTAGTCCACATGAAATTACACATAATTCATTCACTAGCACGCCATTGATGGTTATAGTGATTCGTTTGTAGACCATTATTAAAGGACATTATGTCGCCATAAGATGTACCTAATTTGGTTTCGTTAGTACTTACTGTTTTTTTTTGGGATATCATAAAAAAACGTAAAAATAAAATAAATTCGACACCCTGTATGTCGGTTAGGAAGGGATTTTCGACCTATATTAAAGTCAGATGTTTAACAAGGGAACACCCTACATTTGAGGGATTCAAATATATTGTAATAGAATGAGTAGGGGCAAAGATTTTAAAATATCAAAGAGAAAGGCAAATTTGGAAAAATAAAGTTGGTAAAATTGATTTTAAAGAAATAAATTATAAATTGAATAAGTGTGACCAATAGGAGTACAGTAGATGGTTGAAATTGAGAAAGAAAAGATGAAATAAATAAAAATTAGTACCTATATGACCAATTAAAAATTTTCGTAAAAAATAAATTTCAAACAAAACTTAAAGAAATATAATGTAATTATTCGAAATTGAAAATGTGATTGGCAATAAAAATTTGGATTACTAGAATTAGAAAGTGATATAAAAAAAATTAGTGGGACATGAAAAGAAAAAGAGTGAGGTAACTAAGAAAAAAAATAATAAATTGGGGAGCTGACAGCTAAAGTTTTGAAAATAAAACTTTTAATTTAAAAGGAAGATTAGTAAGTCCAATAACAAAACAAAGTTAACTGTTATAGAGTATTACCCTGTTTCGAGTCAACACAGGCCTAATCCAAGTCACCGACAGGGAATAGTAATATAGAAATATCAGCAAGGCGACAAACAACAAGGAGTTATATGACAGACGACAAGTCAGGAAATTGTGCTAACAGGTACACGAAAGAAATAGAGGAGATAAAGGACCAAGAAGAAAATAAATTAGTGTATTAGACAGTGGTAAAGAGGTATAAATCCCTAATATAACACAGACTTTTGTTAAATTTAATATTTAAATCCAAATCTTGGATATTGTTATGTAGTTTAAGTTAAAGTAGGGGAAATGGCGTAGGTTTCATATAAGAATACTTCTATTANAAAAAACGATAAAATAACTGAAGAGAATATACACAAATATATCCCCAAATTTTTCATCGGTGGGATTATTGCATAAACAATCATTTCTGGGCAAAGGTATTAATTACAAAATTAATACGTATTACCAACAAAATCGTATTTTGTCTTGATTTATTACTAGCAGTTGCATAAACAACTAACTAGTTGGCGCTATATTAATTATAAGATTAATATTCTCAAAACAGCCAATAGGTATTGATTTCCTATTATTAATGCACCTAAATTTATAAGAAATAAAAAAAATATACAAGCATTACTTACTGGAATCGCTCAAAAGTTTTTCCAGTAGAGCAACCATTGTATCCTGAAGGCGTTTCATCTTCTTTGACACGGATTTCAATTGTTTTTTACACATTTTTAAAATCGAATTAATTTATTCGTACAAACGTGACACACTCTACGCGCACTGAAAACGTATTAAGGATTCTTATCGAGGTAAGGCGACACGCCAGGGGTAAGCAAAAAATGTTTGCTTTGTTATCAGTGACACCTTCAAGCGACAGAAGCGTAACTACATGGTGGTCTAGTAGAACGTGGTTAAGATGTATAATGAAGTGAAGTGTTAGCCAATCACATAATTTTTATTTTAATTTGACATATGTTGGATCAGAGGAATTAAATGAATTAAAAATTATTTTTACGAGAAATAGAATAACTGTGGTCAGTTAAAATTCAAATATAATTTTTTTTGTCTTTTCCTTCTCAAGATTAAGTATCTAAATTCATTAATCAGTATAATATTTTAAAATCAAAATACTAATCGTCTCATAACCTTACCCTGAGGTAAGACTACTACTATTAGATAAAATTTGCTTGAATCTTAAATTAAAATATTTTTCTCAAACAAAGACTTTCTCCATAAACATAACAAACAAAATTTGAATTAAATTACAATTATATGCTCATGTGAGCTGGCGCCCATACAATAAAGAAGAAAAATAGGATACAAGAAGCGAAGCAGAACTGGTAAGAAAATTACCATCTCACAAGAATTTATAACAATATATAACACAAATTGGTTGTAGGCATTTCAAAATATTGCGTCCATATTCCTGAAATGAACAAAATCAAAACAAAATAGATTTTTCGAATTGAATTTCCAAATCTGTACTAGAAATTTAAATGCTGAGTCTTGTCCCTCGTTCAAAATTCTTCAGAAATGTAAAGATTTCAATGGTTTTCTATTAGTTTTCCAGCAAATTCTACACCATATAAAAAAAATTTAAAACACTATAAAGACCCTGTAAAAATGCATATCTAATGAACATTTCTTTGTACAAAAATTTCCCCCCTTTCCCACAAACTACGTTTCTAGAACAAAATGAGTTACTATTCGTGACGCCCATAAAACTCTGAACAATTTATGCACCTTTCGAATTTAAAATTTCAGAGAACGCATCACGATAATAAATTTATTAAAGATATTGACTTTAACGGCCTCGTAGCCCATACACGCTTTCCATCTTTTATCATGAGGCTAGAGTACGTGTGAAGTAAGATAAACGTATTCAAATTTATTATATTTTCGTACGCCGTTTGGGCATAAATATTAAATACTTTATAGGCGTCGGGTATCGAGATGCATTTACCTTGTTCGTGTGGGCATCGACAAACTGTACCTGTAAGACAATATGAGCGCTTAGATATTAATAAATGTGGAGGCGCATTCGAAAAATTTACCGGCGGGTATTAGTATTGTCTGGAAAATTTCACGCCAACGATTATGACGTTAAATCGGTATGAGTAATTAAATATTCCTTTGTCATGATAATTCCTATGGTTCGAAAATCGAATATGCAGTGGCATTATACTGTACACTTTATCTCAATTTCTATATGTATATAGAATGATAATATCAAAGTAATTCGAAAGTGACGCTAAGTTGGCAAATTTACGTATTTTTTCACTTGCCACAAAAATTTATTTATTTATTTATTGAAATAAAATACCCAACGGGCAGAGCCCAATTACAGGATAAGTTACAATATAAAATTAAGTCACAATTAAGAAGAAAAAACAAGTGGAGGAAATAAAAGTGAAACGTAAGGTCAACAGTACAACAGCTCAAAAGTGAAGCAAACAATGAGGAAAAAATGTAGAACAAATAGTGCAAACAACAAAACAAAATGTTAGAAAGCATGTAAGAAAAATATGCACCAGTACAAATAATAAACATAAAATAAACTTATAAAATACAATAGATTTAAGATGTATTTATACTTATTGTCAGGTTGGTAATTAAATATATTACGAAAATAAAGAGAAAAAAATCCTATGAACAGATATACGTTCAGGAGATGTTTACAGCTTTTATCTTTAAAATAATTTAAAAAATCTGCCTCTTTACTACCGGAAAGAATTCAAGCATCACCCTGTATTCTTAGATTATCATATCTTGGCGTATGTTGTGTTAGTTATATTTTATTTACGATTTAATATCCTTATCGTAGCTGTTGGTGTATATCACCAAAGATAGTTAGAAACGTGACTTAAGCAGCGTATATCAATCAAATGCTGAACAACAACAATTAGAAAACAATAAAACATTACGATAAAGATGATCATGATTTTGACTAGTCCGCATATTTTTATAAATTAAATATAGTCGTTAATGATTGAAAAAGAGGAAAAATTCAGCATGAATAAAATATGCATTTTGAAAATATACGAAATATAAGCCCAGCAAATTGATATTGATTACAATTTTGTACTAACAACAATGTTATGTGAATTTATTTCTTTTTTAATTGTCTTGGAATCGTAATATCAAATTGTAATATATTAAAGATATTGATATGAAATTCTGACAGTACAGCAGTGAAGGATCTACCTTTTCGACGCATGTAGTTGCGAATAGATGGGCTTCACAAAAAATATCTATTTTTGAAAAGTCCTGTTTACTTTGGAACGTGTCTTGTATTACTGTAATTAGATAAAGGAGATGATTCAAAAAGCGACAAATATAGGTGTTCCATTAAAAAAACAATTGCTTTTTATGTACCTATCTCTTTGAAATTTCCCAAAACTTTTTTCCTAAATAGAAAGGTAAAGAAGATAAGGTGAGTAGCGTATCGTATGAATAACCCTGTACGTAAATTAACAATTTTAATTTCAACGCAATATACCTGATATTCAAAACGTGCTTAATTTCCACCTCATGTAGTATCACTTCTAGTTGTAAAGTCCAATCGATATGCTTTGAAACGTGCTCAATGGGAGAGAAATGAAGAGATAGCGTAGGATAATCAGTTTGTTATAGTTTACACATAAAAAATGCAATAAATGTGTTTTGATATACAGAATTAAAAATTTCGTGATAAAAAAAACTCATTGATCACTGAAATAAAAAAGATTTCTTTTAATTAGTAGGAAGAGTTAATGAAAAATATACCACTTGGGAATATGTATAAAAAACAGAACTGTAACAGAAATGTATACAATATACATCATATGGATTACCTCTTCATTTTTAAGATAACACCCTGTATAAGTAATCGGTATCAATGTCAAATAAGCCTTTTTTAAGATAAATCATATTTTCAACTGACTTTTTAAACAAATATGCAGCTTATACTGAAAATATTTAGAATATTTCGGCATATGCTACCATATGCCAAATGTGAGACAAAATACGTAAAAATGCTTTCGCTTTTAATTTCCTGTTTCCTTATCCTTGCGTTCAAGATGTGGGATATTTGGTTTCGCTTATTTTTATAATTTGTGAAATATACACAATATCAACCTAAGGATATCTAAATATAAAATCATCTACAATGTAGACAATAAAGTAAAAACCCAAAAGATATTTGAGATTACGAAAATGTACACAATTACTGCTATAATTTCTAGACTAAAAGCCTTTTTTAATATTAATTCGACTATTGAACCGTTTTCACATTTTTCCATCGAATTTATTCATTACTTTTATAGTAGTTATCTATATAAATGTACTACCCTCTTCTATTACCCTTATCTTAAACCGTATTAGACTGTTATTGTAATCATGTTATACGTGTTATACAGGGCGTCCGGAAATTATGCGTCAAGACTTCAGGCGGCGACTCCTCACAAAAATTAGGGTCACTATAACAATTTTTCGAAAACTCAATATTAACGGAGATACAGGGTGTCAAAATTTTTTTTTAGTTTTTCTTAGATAACTTTTTTATTTGTGATTTGATTTTTTCCAAGTCTTTCCTATGTATTACTAGAGCCCTTGTAGATTTATGTTCCAAATATGATGCAAATACTCCAGTGCCAAACGGCCTAACCTGACCTTAACTTCGATATATGGTCCACAACTTTTTTGTTTTCACCGCTTTATAAATTTGAACAACACCACGTTAAAGAGTATTAAAACTTATCTAAAAAAGTATCTCTTGTTGCGATCCAATAAAATGAACCGTTTCTGAGAAAAACGACTTCAAACATTTTCATGTGTTAACGCTGTTTTAAACTGATATTCACAGTTTCAACTCATCAATACAAAATTTATTCACTAACTACATTATTAAGTAACATTTTTATTTAGTCTATGCTCTTATAGTAGGTTCTCGAAATGTACCATTTCGACACACAAATTCATTCTTCTCAGAAAGTTGCGACGAAACCTGAAGAATATGCCCTCTTTTGCTCTTATTATTGCTAAACAGTCGATAATTCGTCGCCTCAGCTCTTCCTTGTTATTCACAGGCCTTCTGTATACCACTGACTTAACATAGCCCCAAAGGAAAAAGTCGATTGGGTTCAAGTCGGGCGATCTGGCAGCCCACTCTATGAATCCACCACGCTCTATCCACCTCTCAAGGAAAATTTCATTGAGGTGCTCTCTCACCGTTAAACTGTAATAAGGCGGTGCACCGTCATGCAGTAGCCACATTGCACGTCGCACTCCAATAGGAACGTTTTCCAACAAAACTGGCAGACCATTTTGTAGAAAGCCTTTGAAGAAAGAAATATGGCCCAACTAAATGATCTCCCACGATGCCAGCCCATACATTCACACAAATTTTATTCTGGAACCCACGTTCCACCACTAAATGAAGATTCTCGTCACACCAATAATGTTTATTATGTAGATTTATTTACACCATCATGCCCGAATCCAGCTTCATCCATGAAAAGAATTGAATTGATGAAATTTCTGTTGCCATCATGGAGATTTATAATTGTCCTGCAAAAATTCAGTCGTGCAATCGGATCTCTAGGGAGTAGGGCTTGGACCTTTTGATAGTAGAATGGATGCAGGAGTTGTTCCTGCAAAATTTCATGGACTGAGCTTTTGGGAATATTTTCCTACGATGCAATTAACCTGACGCTTATATCAGGATTATTATCAACCACATCCAAAACATGAACTTCAGCCCCAGGAGTTCGAGTTCGTCGTGGGCGACCGACATCAAACCGCCTCGTCTTAAAAGAGCTAAACTCACCTAATCTCTGATGGACAGTACTGAACCACTGCGGTCGTGGAATTCTTCTATTTGGAAATGCATCTCGATACAAACGTTTTGTTCTTGATGCATTTCCCGCAGCTAAGCCATAATAATAATGCATGTCGCGCAGCGCGCAGCTCCTCATTCGAATATTTATTATAATAATAATTATTATTATTATCCATTTTATCAGTTTTAATCACGATACTTATTACACACAAATGATAACAACAGAATAATTCACATAAATATTATCTGTCAAAAGTAGCTAAGACAACATTAAGTTATTGTTTTCAAAGCCTCCTTTGTAAATTTTAAAAATCAGTTTAAAGCAGCGTTAACGCATGAAAATGTTTGAAGTCGTTTTTCTCAGAAACGGTTCATTTTATTGTATCGCAACAAGAGATACTTTCTTAAATAATTTTGGCTCTTTGGCACTGGAATATTTGCATCATATTTGGAACATAAATCTACAATGGCACTAGTAATATATAGGAAAGACTTGGAAAAAATCAAATCACAAATCTGTATCTCCGTTAATATTGAGTTTTCGAAAAATTGTTATAGGACTTTGTGACCCTAATTTTTTATGAGGAATCACCTCCTGAAGTCTTGACGCATAATTTCCGGACACCCTGTATAATTAGTTTTTCCTCGAATTTTATTTTCATTATCTATCTGTTTTCTTGGAGTACCTAATACTTTCTATTCACAGCAGTGTATTCATCCAAAAGTGAATAACAAAAATTGATTAACGTTAGTTACGCAATTTTATACTCAAATTTGAGTTTGATGAAGTATACACCTGCAAAAACTAGGCAAATACTGCTATCTACCACAATATGCAATATGTGACGTCAATAAATGACGTGAATTGTTTGTTTTCCGTAGACACCTGCAATCAGAAAATCCAATGATAATATTGTTTATCTAGATTGGATGGAAAATTGTTATCATGGTCAAATTTAAAAGGACGATGATGACGGTACTATTGTAAATATTATACTACAGGTATATACAGTCTGCAATTATACAGGGTGTCCCATAAGCACAAAATCAAAAAGGTACTGCGACATTCTTTGGCTCAAAAGAAGACGATCTGACCTAACTTCTATTAAGAAAAATGTCTGTCTCCTCTGCTGCTGACTGTCAAATTTCTTGAATAAAAATATGGTTTTTGTAATATCTGAAGAATGCTACGATGGATTTTAATGAAACTTGCTGTGGACTTGTTCCTAAGTAAGACTAATGTTTTGGTGAAGCAACCGCGCGTCCATCCGCCTTGGGCAAGCGGTACATTCTTAAGTGTCTTGGTGCAAGAATTACCAGAACTTTTTATTTTGTCACTGGAATCAATTAATTTTTTTTTATTGATGCATTAGTCGTTTTTCGAGATTTTCGTGCTCTTGTCACAAATTGTCACAAATGTCATAAATTGTAATGCGTTTTGGTTTTCAAATAATAGTTCCGAATCGTTCAGAATTTTGTCTATTGCGATTATAGTTCTGCGATGATTTTGGACTGTTCAGAAATAGAGAACCAAAACAAAGCTTATACATGAACATAGCTGTTACTCCTATCTAGCCTCTATCTGAATCTGAAGTCTCGAATCTCCACTGCGGCAATACCAGAACATTTTGATACTGTCTTATTATTTTATTTTCAATAGTTTAGTCAACAAACTGCTGTGAATATTGATTTTCGTCATAAATTCAAAGTTCTTCATCGCAGAACCTTAAGATAAACTACTCCCATTTTATTACCCTATAAACAGGAGAAAATTGTACGAATATTACACAACACGAACAGCAACATCTCGTAATTAAAAATTAATGATTAAATGAAGCGCCCAAATTGGTGTCGGATGATTCAAGACGAGTGTTATGTGTCATGTATCATCTGCTGCTCGTATGTTGTAAATACTTTTCAGGAGTTTAATGACAAGAATGAGAAATAAAGCAGGCTTGAGTTTTATGCTGTTTCACCATTCGCAGCTGACGGAGATGTTTTGTTTATTGAATTTATTGTTTATAGCTGTGCCGTGGAATGTAATGACGCTTTAATTGAAGTCTTTGTTTTGTTACAGGCAATAATAAAATTCCGGAAAGCAAAAAATTTTCTTTAAATAGCATACCTGACACCTGTTCTTATTATTTATTGCAGTAGATATTTCACGTAAATTCAACAGAATCATTCACGATAAATTTAGAGAATTAATAAATGGTGTTTTAAATAGAGGTACTATAAATTCGGGATCTGGTATTTAAAAAAGAAGATGATACTTTCCTGCGGACAATCGACTTATCGTCTTTTGTTTTTGGGATACAGGGCGTCAAAAATCATCTTTTTAAATTGAAGTTTAGGCCATATGCAGTGCAATTGTGTACAGTACACGTTTTGGAAGGTCCTAAAATGTTATTAGATTTTGAGCATCTTTTTTTAAGGTACCTAATGTAAAATTTGCGTATAAAAGTATCTTTTTAAAGCCGCTGTAAAAAGCACTGTTTTTGAAAAAAAAAAATGTAATGACTGTCGCCATGTCAACCAGCTGCTATTCTTTAGTGTAGATGATGTCCAGAAATGAATATGCCATATTACAAGGATGAAAGAAATCGTTTTTATTTTTCATCCAATGAGTTACCTTCCATGAAAAAATAATAAATTTAGAATGACAGGATTTGAATAAATGTAAACGTTTTCCATTTTTTAATAATAAAGAATACTCAAATAAACAATCACTGTATGTGTTAAATTGACAACAGTAAACTGGTGACAGATTAGGTGCTTGTTTTGAAGTTCCACAAAAAATTTCATAGCCATCCTCGCAAAAAATTATGCGATATCCGCTGGCTGAACGAAAAACAGTAAATACCTTAAAAACCAGAAGAAATAGGTTTAGGGAACCATTATACCATTCGAAAGAAAACAAAATCGTTAATCAAGTTGCATAAAAATATACAGGGTGTTCCATTAAAAAAAGTAAGTTAAGATGGTTTAAAGTTGACTAAATTCGGCATTAAATTTCTACCACCCTGTATGAAATTAAGTCATTTTGAAATTATGACAGGGAAGCTTAGCGTTTTAGTTATGTGTCTATTATAGCTCTAACTTTATTACTGTAAAATACATGTTTTTGAATTAGGCAGTGCTCTTTTATTTATTTATTTTTTTTTAATTAAATATATCAAAAACGGTTAACTTTAAGAATAGGAAACCTTTATGAAAGTTCACCTAATAATTGACGTAAAATCCAAAATTGCAATAATATACAGGGTGTTCCGTCTTGCATTTTTTTTTCAAAATAAGAAAAACGGAGTGTTTCGAGATTTTTAGAGTACCTTTTTGTGTAAACTGAAATTTTACGGTATACACGGTAAGAAACATAACCTCATAAAATGTTACTAGGAAAAAGTCGTAGCTCGTAGCGATCTCTAGCAGATGATTAAAAACCGATAAAAATATCGCATTTAACACCTCTAAGAACTTATCTCTACCAAATTCAAGTTTTATTGCATTACACGTTTTTTTGGGAGAGATAAGGCCAGCCAAAATTTCATTTAAAATGTCATATTTGATGCCTTGTATCTCAAAAATAAATTACGATAAATCCATTGTCTTTACAAAAAGAATTGATGTTCTGTCGTATTATAAGTACAACTACGTGTAAAGATCCTAAAACAGACTTTTGAGGCACATCTGACGCTTTGATTGCAAATTTCTCAAAGAAATTAATCGAAGAAAAATTGTTATAAAACTACACACTTTAATATTATTCTTTGAGGTAGCTTCTACTTTTAATATATTTGTATCATAGATCCTTTCAAAACATCAGAAATATACACATAGAAGGAAACTAATCCTACATCCTGTATGTAATAATTACTGTTAGTAGTTACTCTGGATCAACTGAGAATTGGAACAAGGTTACTCGTAATTCTCTTTTTGTTCGATTTCTCACTTACTAGCGCCTTTGAATTGAAATGGGTAAACAGATGTATGATATCCTCTAGAATGAGATGCAAAGGGAAAAACATGTAGGTCAGTTTGAAGCATATAGTTAATATTAATATTATTAGCTAAACTATAACACATTGCCAGTCGCTCCAATATTCAATTTAATTAAATTATTGATAAATTTATTAAAAATTTCTCAGTACAAGAAATACTTATCAAATTACATCTTTACTGTAGAAAATATATCGAATTATCCTCATCAACGTGGCAATAAGTTTTATTAGTCTGGCATAATGTAGGTTTCATGAATTCTAAAACAAAATAGTTTCAAGAAAGTTATACAGTTTATAGAGGTTTCACAAAGAAAATTTCTAGTGATTTAAACAATTCTTGGGTTGTACTTAAGTCTACATCCTTTATTTACGATGTTCACTAGGTCTTGAATTTTATATTTCATAAGGTTTTATGTTAATGAAGGAAGACACTAAAATTTTAGGTTCTACACATGTTGGACACAGAATGATAAAAAAAATAGGTTCCAACCATAAAACAACATTTAAGATGTAAAATATTTACACACACATTTCATTTTCAAAAACTTGATTATGCTGTGCACACACTTCCAACCCGTTTTACTTTTCCTTTATCTTCGACAAACAGTCAAAAAAACTAGTTTAATAATGATCCCCAAGCGTGTTACCTGCGTCGCGATGTTGTATCCTTATGCTCTCAAAGACATATGGAACAGAACATGTAAAACAGGTAGGCCTTTATTTTATGTTTATTTTAATTCTTAAACTGTGCCTCTCATAAATACTTCTCACGTACAAACTGTCGGTGGCAAGTCTGAATATCTCAGAAGAACTACCGAGTTGAAAACCGCACGTCCTTGGTCTCCTTTTTTAATAGACTTTTAATGGTCTAGGCTTTTAACCCCTGAACCGGCGTCTCCCATTCCAGAACCAGATTATCTATCTCAAGATTAGATCAATTAAGTCGATGGCAGCTTTTGCAACAGTTGCATTGTGATTTTTGAGGCTGTCGCAATGTTTGTGCTCATAATATTTTGCATTAGCGTTCTAAGTGGTGGCGGTCACATTCTTGGTTAAGGGTACTTTGAAGGAGCCCAGTTCGACGCTTGAAATGAAACTTATTATGGAAAAACTAGAAAATTACAGTTTTATTGACTGTAAATGTAAATTGATAAAATTGTAAATGCCGTGTATTGAATTGTATACAGCAATTTTGCAACGATGTTCACTCATTTAGGGGCTGGCTGCAGGAAACAAATTGTACTGAAAATTTCACACCTCTGACAACCAAAAAGTATCAGGATTCTCTTGGTTGACATTATATAGGCACCTTATTCACTTGTTTTCTTCTAAAATTCTATTTAGTATAATATAATATGCAAGTTAATTTAGCTCCTTCTCGTAATTTTATAATACAGTTAATACTAAAATAATTGGTAGGTAATTTGTCTTTTTTCCTAAACACCAATATATCATTTTATTTGAATTATATGCAGAAAAATACCTACGTTTTGCGTTTTATTCTTATAGACAAATAAAATTAGCAACTTTTCTTAATTAATTACTAATACTTTTTATAAAAATATAACAAATTAATATGAATACAAAATTACATATAATTATTAGTAACATTAAAAACACAATTACGATTGTGGGTTGGAATTAATGGTTTGCACCTAGTTATTCTCTGTCTTAGTGTTATCTTCTCTTATATTTTGGTCATGGTTAAACTTACCGGTATTAGGTATAATTATTTTTATGGTTTCACTTATCTCCCTATGATGCTCCATATCCAAATGTAATTATGAGACAATCCGGATTTTTTTTAATTTCTTCTATAGACGAACAGGATTAACTATTAACTGCCTACCAATCTTTTGGAACCACTTTGAGTAGTTTTAGGCAAAATTGGATTATATTCAATGTGATCTATTAGGTTCCCTAGATTATCAGTTTCTTCTTTGAAGAATGTAGTAGAAAATCCCTTCGATTCGTTTCATAGTAATTCATTTTTCTTTTCCATTTAAGGGATCGCTCACAAATTCTACACCAGAAAATGGATTGAGGTTAATTTTATATTTTTCGTAAAACATTTCTTTTAACTGCTTTGTTGTGGAGTACCACATTCTTTTAATCACAATTACTTTGTAATTTTCACATTTTTATCATCTTCGTATTGAAAAGTTGAAAACATAATCTTGTAATGTCTATTTTGTAATCAAATTGGAAAATGAAATGATCATAAATTGCACTCAGCTTCCTCTTGGTATTTTTTTTTGTTGTTAGTTGTGTCTTGTGTGTGTATGGTGTGGAAATAATGGAGCTAGCAGTACGCACTTTGAGCTTTTTGTTACAACAGTTGGAAATTCTTCAAATAATCAAAAATACACGACGATAATTTCAGATAGAATTGGTACATACATATTTTTGATACGATTGTGCTTTGAAGCTGTTATATTTTTGTACTACTACAATACTATACTACTTTTGTAGATCATGGTCTGTACCAAAATCAAGCTTTTTTAAGATATAATTTATATACGTACCTTTTATCTAATAGAAAACACGTCATTTGCAAATGCTCCTTCATCAAAGCATGCTTTATTTGGGCGATCACAATGGAAAGTATAACACGTAAGATGTAAATTATGAAAAAAATAAATTGTTTTTTAATAAAAACATGAACCGTGTGAGTGTTCTTTTAATAATCGAGCAATTTTCTTTCAATTTTGAAATGCTCTTTTTGTTTGAAATTGTAAGTCTAATCTGCAACTGAATGAAATTGTACCGCAAACTCATGACGAATGTTTAGATCAATGCAAGATCCAAATAGCCTTGAAGACTCTGAAATGAAGCACTAGATTTTAATAAAGAGAACCTTTTGACGACCTGGAAACCAGAGCCAAATAAATACACCTTTATTTAGATTTGTGTTCCAGTGGAAGTAGAACTCTTGAATTTTCTTAGGAAAACAATGTGAACGCTTAAGAATAAAAGACCTAAGAATCCTACATTCACACATTACAGACAGTCTATATCAGTCCCTATTATTCAAAATAATAATTTTCATTCCCGCATATTTATTAAAATTAGAAATCTTCGTACGAGTGCGAACACAATAGCCCATATCTAAAGATAAAGATAAAATGCACCATTATTAATTAATTAGAAATATGTTCCCATGGCTCGAGGAGTGAAAGATCTAGAAATCAGAAAACAGACCCAATGGCGTTACACAACCAGGGCAAAATTTGAAAACCAGCACTAGGAAAGTGTGAGAACACCCGCATACAATAGCAACAATAGGAAACTTAGGAAATAATATCACAGGCAAAGCCTGCCATCAGCGTTAACTGTGCCTGGTCGGCGGTCTCCTCATCGTCGTTGGCGCTGGTAGCAGCGGCTTCGGCTTGGCCAGCTAGGATGTCGCGCTTCTAGTTAGTCGCGCTCGAACCGCTGAGGTAGGGTAGTATCGCTGAGCTTCAGAGTTTCCTCGTGTCCATGTGCTAGTGCACGGTTTGTTTGGTGTTTTTTTTTAACTGTATTTCGTGATCCGTGAACTCATCAACAGCATTTGATTTTTCTTCTTTGGGATTACCTGACACTATCACTTGGAGTTTCCAAGGTGAGCTTACGTCTTTTATGTTGTAATGATAGTTAACAAATTCCATTATTGTTTTGCAAATAATTACCTGATGCATGCAAATTCATTGTTGCTTGTTGTGCCCGCTGGAATTGGTCTTCCAGTGAAAGGCACCTCAAAAGATTAATTTAAAATGTGTCGTTAGCTTTTGGCCATGTTTGGGTTGTTTACTTTTTCCGTTGTATTCTTATTTTAACTATTTAAAAGCTTGATAATTATGGCACACCATTTTTGTTTGTAATAGGTACTTAGGTCAGTCACAACTGTATTATCTTTTTGTTGAAATAAGCTATTACCGCTTATTTGCCAAAATTTAGCAAATAATTGACCAATGCTTAAACAAGCTAATGTGGAATCTTCAGACGTGATCTTTCATTTAATTACATAATTAGCTATTAATTAACACTTGTCAAAATCTTCATTACTATTTACGCTTTGACATAGTCCTTTTCCATTTTATACACTGTAAATAGTTGTAATTTTAAAAAATTTAAAAGAATTTTGAATCTGATCTTATTGGATGGATTCGATGAACTTTGAAGGAAATTTGGATATTTAATCATTTTCCTTTATTTTTTTGCAAAAGTGTAAAAATTCCAGTCCTTTTACTGACTACTAAAACTATAATTTTCACATACCACGTCTTTACATATATCTTGATCTATTTTTAGAATGAATATAATTTTTATACCTATGCTCATATAGAGTGAGTGACTATGAATTTTTTTCGAATTCAATTTTTTTTTTTTTTTTCATAAATAGGGGCCTATTCTAGATGTACTATTTGAAAGTATTACAATGATTGGGTAATCCGGTTGGTAATTCATCTATTGCTCTGATTTTTTTAGTAGCGATTTTTTTGGAAAATCCCTTTAAGAATTTTTTTTATAAGAAAATTGACTTGGCCGTATATTTTTTACAAAGGCCTAAAGTTTTACATTTATGAAGTTTGTTTTCATTTGACATATAAGGAACAAGACAGATTTGCCAATTACTGACACTCCTGATTATAAATGGTAAATAATGGACTCTGCTTATAAGTTGTTGTTTTAACAGTTTTAAACGAGATCTAATATTTTTCACAATTTTAAATAATGAACAATGCCTCTTAGATTTTTAAACTAAAAAAGTTTGTCTCCGATTACTTGGATGGTCCCGAAACTATGCTTGAAATTAAATTATCATACAGTAAAACAGAAATTAAAAAAAAAAATGTAATTTAATTAAAAGCCGTTCATTTTATAAAAAATTGAAAGAGAGCTGTTTTATTCAGAATTGATTAAAAAATTTAAAAATGATGTTATTTTCCAGAAAAATCCAGGAGCGTACGAATTATTTTTTTAAAGGGGGCAGTAACCCACCTCAGGCACGTCACTGATGGGTGAAATGGATAACATATATATCTTTGGTATATTCACTAATGTATAACTAATGTATTATTAATGCCAAATTTCAGTTTAATATCTGTTGACGTTTTAGAAATATTAATAAAAATTCTTAAAAAAGGTTTGTTTTCAACACCCTATATCTCACAAACGAACCGTTCTAAGACCTATGGTTATAGGGACTTTTCTCATTAAAAAATGAATCTCTATCGACTGTTAAAATCCTACCACAAAAACTGACTCACCCTGTATAAAACAATTATTATGCATTATAAGTTGAAGCAATTTGAAACGCTGGGGTTTTAAGAGAAGCTAATTAAAACTATGTAGCCAGATGTTTAATAAAATTATTTTAGTTAACTTCGGAAAGATCACTCTTAAAAAAATCTCAGCAGGCCATACATTAGCAATTAGATTATCGCAATTGGTTTAAATAGTACATCTAGAATGCCACTAAATACAGTGTGCCCCACTATTGTGCCCTGAAGAGAAAAAACGTATACCTATTTGTAAATTTATAACAAAATGTCGATCATTATAAATATTCTATCTTATCCCCAAACTCTTAAAATGCTATTATTTTTTGCTTTTAAATAAAGGCTGTTACAAATTCGCTTCTCACTACAGGGATCTCGGAAACGGTAAGAGATACGAAGTAGCTTAAATGGGGGCAAAGTTACGTAATCAGGGGACCAACATTATGCCTCTAAAAATCAAGGCTAAAATGATTAGTTTTCGAAATATTTAAAAAAATCGAAATTTTGGAAATCCGTTTTTGTTTCTTTTCAGCCTTGTTTGAGGTGATATTGAAAAAAGAAGAATACTTTCTCATGGCAACTTTTTGCCCTCTATCGAATGGCATAATCAATTATATGTAATGTTTCGTTTCTCTAGCACCAACATCAAAAACGGATTTCCAAAATTTCGTTTTTTTTTTTCAAATAGTTCGAAAACTAATCATGTTAGCTTTGATCTTCTAGAGGCGTAATATTGGTCCCCTGATTATGCAATTTTACCCCCATTTAAGCTACTTCGTATCTTCCCGTTTTCGAGATCCCTGTAGTGAAAAGAGAATTTGTAACAGCCTGTATAGGGTGTTCAAGTGACCACAAACAAAGTCTTCAGTCTTTTAAAATATAGAAGGTCTAACTAAGGGATATTGTTAGTAATTTTAAAAAGATTGTAAAGATTAAATTGTTTTGTAAAAAAAAAATAATTAAGTACCTAACTTATTTCATATCTTAGGTAGCTTAAATACAACTGATTGTGATTCTTGAAATTATATCAGGAACAAATTACAATTAATAAAATTGTATTGAAATCAGATCTGGCCTTCTAGAAGAACACACAATTAAATTGATTTTTCTGTTCCATTATTGTATTAAGTACGTATACGATATTTAAATTACCCTATCCTGTTTGATATTATAACACTGAAAATGGTAGGTGTTGTTTTCTTAAGCTTGTTTAAGAGGGTAGGTTTTCAAAATTCAAAATAACTCAAACAATATGTTCATAATTCTAAAACAGAACAGGAATATGCAGTAAAATTCTAGAACCTCAAAGAAGTTCAAGCTGTACCTATGCAATGGATTTTGATGAATTTTCGTAAGTGTGTTCAAACCATTTAACTAATATGAAATGATTGATATGAACTATTTTTGTTTGAAGAAGAATTGAGACTTCTTTACGACCTCCTTGGATTTCCTAACAATACTTCTTAGTCCGCTATTTAAAAAAAAGTTGCGTACTTTGTTTGTGGTTAACTACATTTTTCAAAAAATTTGACACTATATAAAATGAAGACAGTAGTAACATGTTTTAGCGTTTGACGACAAACAGAAATGTTTATAAAAAATTACATTTTTTCATACATGCAAATAAAAAAGTGAAAAGTATACAATTCTGAGGCACACTAGGTACCTACATAAAAAAAATATTTGGAAAGGTGTTGTGATTCTTAATGGTCCGTACTAAAAATGTAAACCGTGCCTATACAAGGTGTTGCAAAATGTAGTTCAGAGAATTCTAGAACAGATTCTACATCCAAAAATAAGAAAAAAATTCTTATTAATGTAAGTCCGCAAAAGCTTCGTTTCCGAAAAAAATAAAAAAATATGTTTTTTTATTGATAACTTCTAAATTTTTCATTGGAAATCGTTTATGGTATAATCGATTGCATTTCAAACTCATCAGAGGCGTAGATATGGGGAGTATCTATTGATTTTTGTCCAGAAAATCTACGCCACTGGTATTTCTAGTGGTTCTTACTTTATTTTTAGGAACCTCATTTATTTTAGAGCAAAAAGGCCCCCTTGTACATTTAGCGAGCGGCTTTTGAGCTATTGAAGATTTTTTAAAATCGTGCTAATCAATCTATGAAACCGTTACCTACTAAAAAACTTAGTAGGTGACTGTCACTGAAACATAACATGCGCTGTCACTATGGAGAAATAAATGCCCCAAATTTAAACGATTTACAATGAAAAATTTAGAAATTATCAATAAAAAACCCTTTTATTTCGGAAACGGAGCATTTGCGGACCTACGTTTAAGTATAGGAACTTTTTTTCGTATTTTTGGATGTAGAATCTGCTCTAGAATTCTTTGAACGACATTTTGCAATACCTTGTATAACCCAGAAGACGAATACAAAAATTAGTCAAAATTGTGTTATATTTCTTTGATTTTAATTTTTTCTTCTAAATTTATCAGCAACTCCCAAGAATAAATAAAAATAAGGCAACTTCAAGTAAATTTAAACTTTTTGGACCATAAAATATTTGTTAATGAAGAAAATAATGGTAATATTAGCGTATCTGAAGAAATATATAGTACCATCTTATCAATAAGAGGTTATGAATCAATTTATACTTTGGTTCTGCTTCCCTTCATGCATTTCTAGCTATTAAACTATATGGCAACTATTTCTCAAGAAGAGACGCACTTATTAATGTTAAAGTGTGCGAGACACGCGTCTAATGTTTGAACACCAACACTCTAAACAATCCTTTTCGACTTATAATGAAAAACCACAACAATTTCCCAACCTCTAAACGGTACCGTTCCAGCATGTATACCAACTGCATTATCGCCAGAAATTTACATATTAAAAAAATAAAAACAAACATAGAGGAAACCCGTAAATGCAAGACCAATAAAACATAGCGTTATACTAATTAGCTTTGAATATAATTATAACTGGATATACACCGAAATTAACATAAGCCACGGTCGACTCGAAATATCCGAGATTGCCGAGAAACAGCCTTGATCCAGTAACAAATGCCGGCGAACCGTTCTGGGGACCAGATTTTTTTATCTTGACGATGATGTGCAGATCTTAATGGAATGGAGAATGGAGTCTGCGGAATTTACAACGCCATGGCGACCAAGAGATTAAAAAGGTAATAACACCTCGGCGTGAAAACAGTGTGACTCACCAGAAGGAATTCTTTAACGTTCAATGTTGCTTACTTCGTAATGTATTCACCTAAAAAATTAGATGAAGGTTATAAATGCATCTTTATCAGTTAGTTACTTGGATCATTTTTCATCTGGACTTAGTTCCTATTATTTGTCTTCTTAAAAAATGACACTTCGTTGTGCTTTATCTTTTTATCAGAAAGGTGAAAGGATTTTTTCATTTAGGATTTCGTTTTAGGGAATAGTGGGCGGTCTTGGAGGAGATATCGAGGAATAAATATGGTTTTTCTCGAAGCGTACGCCTACACAATTTTATACCGATCTGATGAATGTTTTTATCAGAGTTTATTTTATGAGAAATTATTTGATGCCATCTATTTGAAACCGTCTAAGAACCTTAAACTTTCATTATGTCCAAGGTAGTTTTCCATATTCACGTATTTCTCTTTTTTTGAAGTTATTTTTTAGGATTTTCAGTCTTCTTATTTGTTTTTATTGATATTTGCTCTAGCTTTAATTTCCGCTATTTTATATTACGTGAAAGTAGATATTTATTTCTGGTATTTTTTAGTTTCTGTACACTGCATTTTAAAAATGAAAAAATAGTGGCACTTAGGATTTCTTTAAAATTGTAATTTGCAGTGGAGCAAAATACACAAAAGAATAATATTCATCATAAAAGCATTGTATTTCAGTTATGATCTTTTAAAAATGGCTATCAAATAATTTTCGTGACCTTCAAAGAGTGCAATGAGAATATTTTCTCGGAATAGGGCAAGGAAAATAAGGATATTAATTTTCGGACGAAGTCAACATTTCGATTTTATATAAAATCTTCAGGGCTAAAAATAATAATAGAAATACAAAAATATACAGGGTGATTCACAACTTATCCAAAAAAATTTGGGAATAGATGCAGCATGTGAAATGGAGTCAATATCCTAAAAAAAAATTTTGTAAAATCTTTAGTTTCCGAGAAAAAAAATACTGAAGTTATAGTACATTCAACCACTACATAGCTGGACAACTGTAATCTCTAGCATCATTCGCCACATCATCTCAGCGACTCCGAGTACTGAATTCGGATTTTGCAATTGTCGTTGCGATATTTACTTGCTATCTGTGGTGTTTACAACAGGTTTTTAGTAGTTAGTGTCAAAAATGGGTAGTTTGTGTCAAAAATGGTTTGCGTGTACTCGGGGTTGATGGATATCGTTTTAATTTATGGTGAAGCATTTATGTTATGGTGAAACAAGACAACATTTGTGTTACTTCGTAGAAACTGGGGGTATGTCAAATGATTTTATTATTTAAAAACACAAATTAATTTTATTAATTAATAAAGGCAAAAGCAGTTGAATTTGCCGATATAAAATTCTATTTACATATTTATTTGCTTGCGAAAGTTTTTGTCCGTTTTTATCACATCGTCATGTCGGTCGCATTGTGCGAGGTCAGGTTTTACATTGGTCCAGTTTCCAGTGCCGTGCAGAAGTGTATTTTTAAATCATTTTCGACCTGTCCTTTTTGATTTTTCTTTACAAAATTGTATTTGTAAGGGTCCCCTGTACATCCAGAATTTTTTTGGGGGGAAGTTCTGAATCACCCTGTATACCTACTTATGTAGGACGTAATTTTAAAAGCATTATAACAATATTTAAAATATTAATATATGTATTCAAAAAAAAAAACAAAAATTAAAATTATTAAAATGATTAAAAAACAAGTATCAAAAATATATTTTAAAAAAGAAAAAAGCAATAACCTTATCTAGTATGATAGAACTACTGTTAGATAATCGAAATAATTTGTCATATAATGAATTCAGTCAAATGTTGAAAATATTAGATTGCTTTTCACTTAATAAATTTTTTGTTTGAAAACTTTAATATGTTTGACGTCTTTAAAATATATATGTTTGGAGTTACCAATTCATAGTAAGACAAAAAGTAAACTAAATGACATAAATGACAACAGGAATTGGATAATGTACTGGTACATTATTATTTAATTTTTTTATTATATGATAGTGAGATGGTGCAGTTTTATCGCACTAGGTAACGTTGCTATTTTCCTTTTTTTTTATATCTTTTTGATATTCGTTTTTTAATGTGAAGACTTGATCAACAATCTAATTAATAATTCCAGTATGTTTGCATTTTTTAGGTATTGGAATATGTTTTATATATTGTTTTATTGTTTTTTAAATTATGTTCTGCGTGTATACTTTTATTTTTTATATGACCCTGAATATTTCAAATAAAATAAAAACGTTAGTTTAGTCAGAAAATCAAGACAACAAAATATGCTCATAAACTTGACATAATAAATATTACAAGTTCCTTTTCTGATTTACTGTTTAAATTACAACGCCTTCAGATTCAATTTAACTGGTCAGTGTACCTTTAAATTGAAGGAATTTTAACTAGACACTACCAATTATACCTATTAATTTTTACCAACGAATGTTGGAAGAGGTAGACATACGTCCAAATTTGGAGGGCAAAATCTAGGTAGTATGGCGTCTAAATTAGTATATTTCAAATTAACTTTAAACTGTAAAATATAAATATGTAAATATCGGGTGGAAATGAAAAAGTTTGCTCTTGTTGAACTGAAACTTATAAATGAACATTTCAATTAATTTTATA
This sequence comes from Anoplophora glabripennis, assembly GCF_000390285.2. Lineage (NCBI taxonomy): Eukaryota > Metazoa > Arthropoda > Insecta > Coleoptera > Cerambycidae > Anoplophora > Anoplophora glabripennis. Next base: position 1,294,230 of record NW_019416264.1, on the reverse strand, counting down.
GAAATTCAGCACACAACTTTAATCGATATCCAAATAGGTAGGTACCCATTTCACCTATCAGCTTCTATAATTTGCAAATATTTCTATTCATATTACAAAACTTTTCAGGAAATAAAAGAATGACCTCGATGATTTAACTATTCTAAAGATATTATAACAAAAAATTAGTCAATATATTTAATAATTTATATAAATAACCCGGAGCAACCACTATTACAAATAGAATGTACCAAAATCTCTTTGTGCTATAGATCCTTCCTACTGAATTAGAGTAGGCATACATGCCTGATGAAACTAAAAACATGCTGAAAAGTTTAAAAATTGGAACTCACTTCGATAACTTCGGATATGATGTGGTACTATAATTACTATATTTAAGTTATTGAACTTGAACATCCATATTACTCAAAATCTAGATGTACATTTTATATTAATAAATTAAGATCTTTATCATAAATACACTACACAATTTGTACGATCCTATTTTCACTGAAACTATTCTTTAGATATGCCACGACCTGGAAATAAAGTAACATCCTGTATTGTAATAACGCGCATGTTGTTATTGCCAACTTGATAATTAACAGGTATGATAAAGAACGACCAAGTGAGGCAAATGGTACGCATTTTTTCACGTCTAACGAAGTAGCTGTTGCAAGACTTTTTTAATGGTACAACCTGCCTCGTCCCATGGGAAGACGGACCTAGGGAACTTTATGTCGACTTTAATAACAGCCAATTTTATAAGTGCTTGGAAAGAACTAATTCTTTAATAGCTAACGTTAGGAAAATAAAAATATTGTCGTTTGATGAACAAAATGTAAATTTAGAACAGTTGTAAATCTTTTTGGATATATGTATCTGTATTAACGACAGCTCACACACCATTGGCTATCTGGGAATACCATTTCTTGAGGCATTGGTCAATACATAACAAACTCTTTAAAATTGATTATATTCTGGGATATTTGGAAAGGAAATTGCAGAATGCATTAATAAAATAGAATGATTGTGTTTTCCTACTGTACCAGAAAGGTCAGTAAATTTATCTACAAAAAAAATGAAATCGAACAAAATTTATAATCTTATTTAGCAAGTGTAACCAACACGCCAATGCACTAATTACTTAATTTTTCAAAATGCTCTACGAAACTTGACATTTTAGGATGCGATAAACTGTACTTAAAATAAGAATAAAAATTTCACAATATTCTTTAACCTTTTATATCTTCAACTAAACTTTACACATTTGAAACTGTGAAAGTAATAAAACTGTAACACTAAACTAACAAAAGACAACAGTTATGCCAAACAATGTCGATAAGATATCTGTTGTGTCCCTGTTGGTTTTCCGGTAGTATTGTTTTACAAGGGGCAACACATTGGCAGTTAAGGGTATGGAAAATTGCTGACAATTGCTGTTGATAAATTACTTTATGACAGTCCCCAAAATCCATCTGCTCCATGTAATTTCTAATACTGTCCCTAAGGATATCTCAGACGAATCTGTAGAATATTTACTGCCCTCTTCAAATACAATTGCAATAAAATATGAATGAGACGAGATAAATTAGTAAGACTCTCTGCAAAGTCTTGACTAAATGAACAGTGTTAAGGCCATTGAATGGGTAAGAAGGTACCTAATGATACCAGATACATATATTTGAAATTTCTGACTAACAATGTCACACTGATTTCAGTATATACGACTAATTTACCATTTATACAAACAATTATATGAAGAAATACCAACTTTTTGAATTATCCGACATCTTTTCAGTAGAGCTTTTATAACACAGATAATAAGAATTCCAAAAAATGGAACCTTATTCCATTTTAAACAAACAAGAAAAAAAGTATTAAGTATTTAACCCTTAATATTGTTGTACAATTTCTTAAAGCAAAGCCGAACCAGTTTGCTGTCACATTTATTTTAATAAATATGCACAATCGAAACAATAAACCACAACCAAAAGATACACACACAGATCTTTGATGATTTCATAGTGTCAGCAATAACAATATACAAAAAGTAGAGGTAATCTATTGATAATGATGACCGTCTTATTCATTAATGAATATTTGTTTCAGTGTGGTGGTAACCATTCATTACATATCTTTGTTTTTGTCACTAATTTAACTATTTTTCCCGTTTGAGTCTATTATCCCTCGGCAAGAATAATCACATGTATATACTAAACGGCTCCTTATCTCTTAGACCAGTGGATCTCATAGCACTTTCTGTATTTATCTTCCCAAGTTATTGACTTAATAATAGTTAATATATGTGAACCAACAACAATTTACATTGCGTGATATCTGCATTTTTGTAACTACATCGTCCGGCATTCCAAAGTTTTTCATGGAGTCGTCTTCAACTCGATTTTTTTCCTATAACAGTCAGTGCCAAACTAATTAACTGGCGGTAATGAATACACAAATAGCGAATTGTTTTAATGTTTTCCAGTCATCTTGCGCGCACTGGAAATACCACAGCGAGAGTGTTAATTGCTAAAGTCAACTTTTACTGGCCACCGGTTAAAAATTCCAAGTACGGGATTTGTCACTGCATCTTAACTGCATAACTTGGGTTGAAACACATTAACGGATTAAATCTATGCATCGTAAGCGTCACTTTCTGCAATAAAAAGAAGCCATTTAGCGGATATTGGACCTACTCCTTTAAAATCGAGTGAAAGTGGAATTACAGATTTGCTATGTTTGTGCTATCAGAATCCGTCAATGTTTGTAATTTAAAGCGTTGTTAAGATCCTCGAAAATATTTTTTTGTAATTGTTTCTTTAGCTACTCAAAACGAACTTTGATTTGACGACAAAATTGTATGAAATTTCAAATAATGTATTTCTCAGACCTGAGATCAAAAGATTTTTAAAAAGTATCATTCAATTTTATGCTCGCTAACGAAGTTTCACAAGAAAGAAAGTCATAGAAAATTGGTAAATATAAAAATATATCCTAAATAATGATAATTTATTGATAAAAATAGATAGAAGAATAATTCTTTTTTGTATTATAAGATTTTGGTAAATGTACCTTAAGCATAGTATGGTAATTCACTTGCTTGAAGAATTGCAACCCTATGTAACCTTAAAATATTTATTTAAAGGGCCGTTAGAGGCATTCGTTCTTGTGTAAGACACGAAACAGCAACTGGCAAGCGGTGCATTTAGCACTTCGTGCTCAGATAAGGTTCTCACGTTCCTCGACCATTTTAAATCATTAAAGATAGCAGGGTAATTAATATTATTACTGCGCTTAATTGGCTGTTCATAAGGTTCAGATAATTATTAGGATTTAACCTGTACTAAAAGTCCCGACGCGACGTGTCGCCTGATAGTCGCCTTCGATCATTCGAGAACGCATTGAAAAGTACCTACTCTTCAGTTCTTTTTTTACGTGGAAGTTCCTGTGGTGTTTGACGAAAGATCTTTAATTGAGGGTATTTTATAGATAATTGTGTGCGAAAAAGCATTATTTCGTAGCATTAATTTTCAGGAAATTGTACTAATAATTATGAGAAAGAAGCACCTAAAAAGTTAAATTTCACAGAATTTATTTTGAAAAATACCTACAAAGAATGTAAAACAGTAACTAACTATTGCCTAATCCAATTAAAAGTTAACGGGTTTTTATAAGCAATTTCATTGTTTGTTTAAAGATCTTGACATTTAGATGGAACACCTCGTAAGTTTTAACTTCTTTCGACAACAGATGACCTACCAATAGAATATAATTGGGTGGGTATTATAAACAATGTCGCTGACAAAAAAATACCAGAATGAGAGATTTCAAAACATTCACTTGGATTTAGGTAGAAGTGTACTAAATATAAGTTTTTAGTGTATAGTCGTCGTTATATTGGAGTGTAAATAATCAGTTTTAGTTCAAATATATTATAAACGAGTAACACTGACAAAATGTTCATACCTACTAAGTATGTGAAAATATGCTCAATATTTTATGTAATTCAATGACTTTTGATAAATTCACGCTAATTATTTACCATCTACGTTCTATAGAGTCAGGAATATAAATATATTGATAATTTTTTTACTTATATTTTCGGAAAAAACAGTTCCATATATATGCTCGTATTAGGACTTTTTAAGAGAATAGGTGTTAACGAAGAAATGAAAAATACACAGAAATTAAAACGCTTCTGTAAAACTAAACTAATTTAAATGTAGTGTAAATCTCGCAAGTTAAAATAGAAAATAGTACAAAACTTAACTGCTGTTTCCAGAAACCTACATAGGTTAAGATTTAATCCCCACACACTCTAACCGTAAAATGTTTATTAGCCCACCTACTATTTCTGAAGCTTTGCCCACAATAAAATGAAGAAGGTATAAGTAAGTATTACTTATTTTTACAAACAGCAACAATTTTAATTGTACATATCCTGAGATTTGAACGTTGATAATTTCACGAAATTATTTTCAAGTAGGCTATGGACTTGTCACGCGGCATAATCATCGATCGATGTGACCGAGGCTTAACAGTAACATTTGCAAAGTCATTCTTTATGGAACAATTTTAATTTAATTTCGCCCACCTTAACCACATTACGTCTATTAACTAAAACAAACATTGACTGGTAATAGCTTAATTAGAAAATGAATTGTTCCTGCCGCATTATACAACCGAGCGATTTGAAAAATATGCCGCCGCAGCCCATCTATAACGTCATGGTTCATTTTGCGCGAATGATGTAAAACTTAGGTCATCTTATTGTAAATTAACAATGATAATGATAATGCTCTAACCGTGCTTCCTCTGCTGGGCTGTAATTTGAGGTGCAAGTTAGGTGCACTGCTAACTGACAGTATTGCTGCGGAACGTTATAAAATCCAGAGAAATATCCCCGTTAATTTATGACATTGACTTAGAATATACCCTGTATATCATATAAATTGAAATGCATTTTCGTCTTTCAAATATCCTTTACGGATTTCTACTAATCATCACTTGGTTTGTGGCTAAAAGCTATAATTTATTTGCAGAATCATTCACAAAGCTATTATTATATTTGCGGTATGAAAACTATTTTTAATAGATTCTTATCGAAAAGCATGCCAAAACCACTTATTAGTTATTTTAGAAAAGGTACACTACATTTATTTTAGGAACGATATTAGGAAATCCTGCATGTAAAATGCCTCTTTCTAAAACAACGAATGAATCATTGTCCGGACCCTTCTAAAACTATCTATACCTGATTGAAAAGCTTTCTGATTGCTACAGTTGCTAAAGGTATGCGGAACTCAATAAATTAATTACCAAAGTTTGAGCTGCGTTGTTAATATTCACATTTAACTTCATTTGAGACCAGACTGTAACTTTTGGGCGTAACTTAACAGATCCGAATGCCTTATTAATTGTCGTACGAGTGGTAGCCATGTGGCAGGCTTTAACCAGCTACTGACAGTGCTACACGGAACTGAAACATAAACGTCCGGCCTTACCACAAAAGATTATCTGGAAATGACCGTCGATATTTATTTTCGAAGCACTTGCCTTTCAGATGTGACAGATTTAACTCGAGGAAGAAAGATGAGGCGCATCGCATTGTTTTTATTTCCTAGCTGAATGGCATGGGTCATATACCTGATTTCTTTTGCTGTCACTATTAGTATTACCGTTTGCTATTTTTTTTAGGTATCCGGTCTGTTTAGAAAACAATACTTAAATGTTTCAAAACCTTAATTTTCTCCCAAAAGACACTCATTAAGCTAAATCACGTTTATTAGAGATATAAAATTGTCCAAAACCGTCCATGAAAAAACATACGGGCTGTTCCATTACAAAAAATCAAGTTTAGATGGTTTCCAGTGGACCAAAATTGGTATTGAATTATCACCACCCTGTATAAGATGCGGTAACTCTGAAGATATAGTTATGCAGCTCAGGTATTTAGCTCTTTCTCCTGCAAATATTGAGCACGGCTTTAAAGTAGGTTCTTATTTTGATTTTTTTTCCTAAAAAGCGAAAACGGATAATTTTAGGAATAGGGAAACTTGATGAAGGTCACTTTATAATGAAGCGTAATATCCAAAAATGCAAAAATATACTGAGTGTTCCATTTAAATTAACAAAGTTGAAGTCATAATCGGAAGCGTTACAGGAAGAAAATTTGAAAAGAGCACACCCAAAAACTCTAGTGTGCCAAATTTAAAAATTTTAATCAAAGTAGGTTCTGAAATAATCTATTAGGCCACTCACTTTGAGTCACCCAGTATAATAGATCTTATTAAATTAGTTCAAATATTAACAATTTTTTAATCATTTTCTGTAACTTCAGGCACTGATAGAATATAAATAAATAAGACGATTTTTCCTTCCAATCATGGGCCTATTGCCTTTTATTTTTGATATACAGGACGTCAAAGCTTTAAAATCAAGTTTTAGAAAACAATGTAATGCTTTGAAATTTGGTACAGGTAAATTATTGGAGATACTAAATTTGCCATTGTTATTAATTTCTGACCATGTGTTAAGGGAAACTTTAGGTATTTTTTTTAGGTGAATTTTTTTACAGTGTACGTTGTGTATTACAATGTAAATTTGCATTTTACTTAAAAAAAGGTACTCTCATGACAATCGCCGAAAACACGCCGTTTTTGAAGAAAATGCAATTCTCTGCACCAAAATGAACCAGTATATTATGCTGGCTGTCTGGAAACTAATAGGATATATTTCAGTGGTAGGTAGCTTCCTTGTATGGAAATAAACGATTTGGATCTAGTTACCTTAGTACAAACTTGCTGTCCTAAAAGTTACATCAAGGATGCCGTTTTCAAATAAAACAAAATTTTACGTTTAATATACGACATACATCGTAAAAAACTAATCTAAATAAATTATCTCATAAAATGTCCCTAGTAAGGCTATATCTAGCAAATGGTTACAAAACTAGACAAACTGGGGCTTTTAGCACCTTCAAAATCTTACTTGTACCAAATTTTAATGCACTATAGCGTTTTTGGAAAAAGTACGAATAAAATTTTTATTTTAAAAAATTATCTTTGACACCTCAAAGTCATAAGATAAATATTATTATTTTTTATGTTCTATCAGTCCCTAAATTTGTGATATATATTACCAAAATACCCTGATTTATTGTGAAAAACTCCCTTTGCAGAGAATTGACATCTCAAATATGCTTTTCTGACGGATTTAGAAGTTTATATAAAATATTCGAAACCAAAAATGTAAATATTATATGTATGTTTTATTTACATCAGTGTGTTATTTAAGGCTGAGGAAAGAAGTTATAACTTACAACTTAAAATGTTTTTAGAATGGTTTCTATGATTTTCTCCCAAACCTAAAAGTGTTCATTGGATATACAGGTATCTATCCATCTAAAGTCGTATCTACATAATCGTACGTAATCGTAATCTACGTCGAGGTATGAGAAATCAACTGTGTAATGATATATATTATTTCAACACTTGTCTAGAATATCCCTTTCCATTATGTTTTAATAAATCACCTTCACCGAATTCCAGAAAATAATTGTCTGAATGTTTTCAACCAACTTTATATTTTTTAAATTGGAAATTATTTTTATCAAGGTTCGGTTCGATTCCGCGAACACGTTATTGATTTTATAAACTCAGCAAAATTTCACCATCGCCTATAGCTGTGAATAACTACTTATATATAGGTATTTCCAGTACCGTGACATAATGAAAATACGGAGAAATGAGAAATTTTATAGAATTCTTGCAACTGAAAAATATTCCTAGCAGGATTTTAACCTCTGACAATATTGCATTATCTGCAAAAAAAAAGAGATGAAAAAAAAGTCGCTTATTATTATTTTTAATTGCATTTATCAATTTTTTACCCAATAGATTGATAAAGCAATTTTTCAAGTTATTAGTATAAGTAATACAAAAATTGTTGTTAATTTCCTTATGGTTTGTGTTTTGCTGTTATCATGATCAATCTTGTCTAAAAGTTGGTGACTTCAAAATTGACCAATAAAAATGTACCATAAATATAAGAGATTGGGCGTAACATTATTAAATGTAAAACGCATTTACAAAGGCTTGGCATAAGTCAGATCTAAATTGAAGATATCTACAAATATTATATAAATTTATACGATTTTTTTTTAAGTAAAGCAACTAGAGCAAAATAACGAACAGTATGTTGGTACTGAATAAACTACTCCACCCATATAAAACACAATTTTTGAACACAGCAGTCGACTAAAATTAGTACCTGTCCGCTTTTGCCCGAATTAAACACCGCTTCCACCCGTGAAAAAGGAATGGAAGTATTTCACTTCCACACGAATTACTGAACCGACTTAATTACGAATAATTGAGCGTATAATTTTAATTAATAAAGTTCGCATGAAATATCCTATTAGAAAGTGGCGAAGTTACGTAAATTGTAATATCCTCGGACTCATTGATGAAAGCTACTTCTTGGTACACTTGAACGTAGCAAGTTGGCCTTAGGCTGTTTAAACTATAAACAAATTCCTGCCTATGGTAGCAATACGCTCTTAAATTATAATGTATTACTATATTTTACGTCACATCCTGCTGCTACTTGAGGAATTCCACTTCTGTTCTACTCATTGAAACATAATACATGGCACATACGTCATTTTTAAAGAGTCGAATCTAGCAGGTGTCTAGAGAGCTCAATCAGTTATCTAAATATGTATTCCATCTCTCTTGCAATAGGAGAAGGCTGAATCTATAATTTTTCTCTCGTTCTTGGATAAAGTAACTAAGACCATTTAAAGATTACGTATAATTACGCTTTTATTTAATTAGCACAATGTTCCAGATACTTTTAATTAACCTTTTCGAGTGCATTAAAATGTTAATCGCAAATACATTGTTGCTGAAACTCGGATTACCTTGACGCATCGATTTAACAGACACCATCGAAAAAACGTGGGGTATTTTAATCCTGTTAAATTTGCAGGAACTGATTTGCATACTAAGATAACGCTTGGATCGGCATTAACATCACATTCTACCTGTTTTTCTTTCTCGGAACGATTTAAAAATACATTTGCCCGCCAAGAATAACTTGGAATCGCTAATGTAAACGCACTTTCAGTAAAGTAAAAGGTGAAATTAATTACCAGTTTTCGTACCTCTAGAATTTTGACAAATTGCAGTCGTCATTTAAACCGCAAATTGTGATTTAATATGAGTATTTTTATTAGTTGTGGTCAGGTCTCAGCTAATGTGTACTAGTTTTGGCGGTCAAGTTATACAGCGCCATTATTTAGGCATTAGACATGGTTAAGTATGGTAGTTTAGTAGCCTGTCATTCAGTACCAGGTACCTACCACACTTTATCTACGTAATCTATAGCGGTGAAAGGTATGTATTTTCCTGAAAAAAGCAGTAAAGTATGTATTATACTCGTATGAAATTTTTTAATTACACTGATAAACATTTCATGTAAAATTACACACTAGATCACCGGTTATTTTGACGCCACAGTAGGTAACGTAATATTGCATCACACAAATTACATTAAGAATGCAATTTTGCAATTTACATTATCGATATATGTATATTTACGACACCTAAGTGTAATTTTACTAAAAAGGAGAGGTCACACCCTGTAGGTCATCGATTTGACCAAGTCTATGCACTTAAAGAGACTCACTAGTGTAGTATATTCCCAAAGTCCTAGTGACATCTTCTTCCCTCAATGTTTAAATTTAAAACTGAGCCACCTCATACGTTTTCATACTCTCGAAAACCATATAAAGCTTGAGTTAATCTTAGACTTCTTTAAGGTTAAGGACTAATTGAATAAACAATCAACATCGCAAAGAGAAGGTATCCACTCAAACGTGAAATTATATACAATGTATCATATACAGGGTAGCCCATCGAAAACGTACCGCAAGGCATTACAGGGTAGTAATGAACTTTTCGGCAAAATCCAAAAACAGGTAAAGTTTGCTTCTGAGGGGGACAACTTTTGGCGCAAAAAGCATAGCAAAATCTTCAACCCCCTAAGTGGGGGTGCCATCCCCCAAATTTTTTTAAATGGGAATGGGGGTCAAGTGGGGGGTCATTAGAAAGGGCTTTTAATTCTCTATACATCGATTCTTACTTTTTGAAAATCGATCCATTATTTTAGAAAATATGCAGCTTTGAAAATACGAACAATATTTTTGACGAGAAATGCGAAAATCGATTTAATTTTACTTCAAAACTTACGGTATTAGCTTGGTAAATTCCTTCAAAAGAATTCGCTGTTTTTTTTTCTGATTTGCGAATTCTTTAGCCTGATTTTGGTGAGCAAAAAATTGTCCGCTTTTTGTTTCGTATTTAGATAGGCCACAAGAAGTTGCTAGATAACTGTCTTGTGACTTGTAGTTGAAGAGTACCAATACTGCCGAGTCTTTTAAATTGATTAATTATGGTGTACTCAATTCCAGAAAGAGTAGAAATTATTGAGCTTTTTTTCAAAAACAATGAATGCGGAAATCGGGTCGCCGAACTGTTCAACCAACGGCATCCTGAGAAACATGCGTCTGGAAAAATTGTTCGCGAATTGGTGGCCAAATTTCGCGAAACTGGCTCCGTTCATAACAAAAAGAGGCAGGTTGAAAATCCGGTACTAAATGAACCTACGGAAATAGCGGTATTGGGGCAAGTGGCAATGGATAGTACGCTGAGTACAATGCAATTGGCTACTGCGACAGGAGTGAGTCGTACAAGTGTCCAACGAATATTAAAAAAATACAAATTCCATCCTTATAAGATTCGGCTAGTGCAAGAGCTAAATGAAGACGATTTTGATCGTCGTTTGCAATTTTGCGAAATAATGACTGAACGAGCGATAAACGATAATTTCCTCTTTAATGTGTGTTTTTCGGACGAGTGTACGTTCTTCTTGAATGGTTTAGTGAATCGCCATAATTGTCGTTACTGGGCTGATACCAATCCAAGGATTTTCCATGAGACACACTCCCAACACCCCCAGAAGTTGAATGTATGGGCAGGTATTTTTGGAAATTCCATTGTAGGTCCTTTTTTCCTTCCTGGAAATTTGACAGGCGATATGTACTTGGATTTACTACAAAATGTCATCGACCCAGCTCTAACAAATATCATAGAGGACGACCCTGCTTACAATGAACACGAACTGATTTTCCAGCAAGACGGAGCTCCTCCACATTACTCGCTCAATGTGCGCAATTACCTAAATGAGACGTTTCCAGGACGCTGGATAGGACGAAGAGGTGCAATTGAGTGGCCCCCTCGGTCACCCGACTTAAATCCTTTAGATTTCTTTCTCTGGGGGCACATTAAAAGCAAAGTTTACAGCACTCCACCTGATACCTTGGAAGATCTGCGAGGACGAATCATTAATGTATGTCGCGAAGTAACACCGCAAGTGCTCCAGAATGTTCGACAACGGTTTGAAGACAACCTGTATCATTGTATGCAAGTTGGCGGACAACATTTTCAGCATTTACTTGACTAATACCGTAAGTTTTGAAGTAAAATTAAATCGATTTTCGCATTTCTCGTCAAAAATATTGTTCGTATTTTCAAAGCTGCATATTTTCTAAAATAATGAATCGATTTTCAAAAAGTAAGAATCGATGTATAGAGAATTAAAAACGCTTTCTAATGACCCCCCCACTTAACCCCCGTTCCCATTTGAAAAAATGTAGGGGATGGCACCCCAACTTAGGGGGTTGATGATTTTGGTATGCTTTTTGAGCCAAAAGTTGTCCCCTTTAGAAACAAATTTGACCTGTTTTTGGATTTTGCTGAAAAGTTCTTTACTACCCTGTAATGCCTTGCGGTACGTTTTCGATGGGCTACCTATATTCAACTAATTTACATTTTTTGTATGTTACTTTTACAAATATCTAAACTGCCTATGTGAATTTTCACAATTTTTATCAGTGTATCTATTAACGTTCGATTAGTTTATCGCTCTGATTGCGTTCAAACGTGGAATCAAATTCTAAAATCTAAAGCAGTGAAAATGCCGTATCTTTAAATGCACGATTGGTTTCCATTCTATCACTTTCCTCGCCTAACGGTTATCAGATTGAGCTTAATAATATATAGTATCTATTGTATCATTAACTGTAAGAATTTTATGGTTGAGTGATATTTTATTAAGCAACCAAGTTTACTGCAGGAACATATAGAAATTTCTTAAAAAATAAAAGGACTACAGGAGACCTTTACAATAAAAAATACTGTTTGATATTCAGTTCATACGATACAGTACTGACTAAATAGAGTTGACATTCCTTTTTCCATTTTTTTTCTAGTGAGGTGTTACAATTCTTAGAAATTTTAAGCTTCGGGCAATGATGGCAGCTTAGTCTGGTATAAGTGACACGAAATGGCGGTAAAGGTTACACGAAATTTCTCAGTACTATTGTCATCATCGATTACTAATGTCATGAATATTTAATTGCCTATTTTGCATGTCGATAACATAAATTTAATGCTGCATAGTTTAATAATGGGTCGATCAACCGTTTTAACAACTTAAATGTTCTGCAGAATTATTTTATTGAAACATAAAATAAAAATGTTCAAATAAATTTTTATATTCACTCGAAATATAAAAGAAAAATTAAAATTGTTTAATTTTTTGGAGAAAAAAAAAACAGTAGGTTACTGTTACATTCAAAATGTCCTGTATAGTGCTTCAGCAGGAGTTGAATAGTTGGTATGTTTTATGTACAAGCCTCACCTCTACTTTACGTTCTCTTTTTTTTTTTTGAGGTATTTATGTAAGGATTTTTAGGAATGACTAAATATCCTCTCACGTATCCTTGTAGGTAATTATTATTGATCACATCCTGAATTTTATAGCTCCAAATCATAGTTTCTTCTTACAACAACATTAAACATATGCTTATAGGATGTAAAGAATATAATGTAAAGCTTGATATTTAAGTGGAACTTAGAAAGAAATTGCTTTAAAAACGCAGTAAGTTAAGGATACCCCTTTCAAATTTTTTTAGGGATTGGACTATACCTGTATGTGGTCCTCCACATGTATTTGTTGAACTGATTAATGTTGATCTAGTTCGTAATTGATTTGCGCCCCAAAATAATTTTAGGTGGTGTCCTGGTTCTGGCTGTATGTGTATCAATTTTATTCCCTAGGTACAGTTTAATATAAAATTTGATGGAAATTATGCTTTGTTTATAGCTCTAGTGAAATGAACATCTACTAGCAACGATTAAGAGCTTTTAAACTTATTTTTGAAAATATTTGTCTGTGTTAGTCTTCACATACGTCTGTATATTATTTTTAGTTTTTCACCATAATAGCGTGTTTTAAATATACTGCGTCTAAGGAGAGTACTTAAAAATATTTCCGTAGAACCTTTCGAAATGTAAAGTTTTACTTTGCTTTAAAAAAGCCTAAATTAATTCAAATCAAATTTAAACATTTTCCAAATAATTTAACAGTAGATGTCTCTGGGCGCAGGAGTGGTCCGATCGAAGTGATTTTGGTGTTGTTGTGTAGGTTGAACCATTCTGCGTTGAATAGAAATAGTCTAGGAGGAAAATGTAAAAATACTGACATTTGCATTTGAAATGTAACGGAGTGCTTCTATAAATTTCCTTGGTGAAAAAGTACTGTCTATTATTTAACCATGAGATAAGCTTTCGAATTTTCAAAACAGTCAGTGGCATTGAAATTCTGTGCTTATTAAGCTACGGTTTTTTAAACATTCTGCCAGCGTTCTTCACCAGAAAGTGCTAGCGTACACTATTAGTTATAAATGACTTAAAAAAACACTTGTATCGAGGCAGTGTCTCTCAGTACCCCCGCCACTGGTTACCATAATTATATTGAATTCACTCAATCATTACATTTAGTTAGCCAAATCAATAGCCCAAGTTTCATCAATTCACGTCAAATATCTTCTTCTTCTTTGCGTAAATGTTATAGGTTTTATTAAAATACATTAACATCAATGTCTCGAAACCTAAGCCGTTTAGAGCATAGGTCTACAGGATCTCTTAAAACGATTTAAGAAACCATCTTCGGAAGTATTTTTATATAATCCACTGTAAATGTACTGAACGGAAGAAACATTGTCTAAAATGATTTATTTCTGGCACGGTTTTCGTTTGTTTTACTTTTTAGGTATTTTGCCACCTGTGAAAAAATTTTAAAAAAAATTATTAAAATAAACTGGAAGGTATGATCATATCCTTGCCAGAAAAGAATGAGGAAAGATTGTTAGTTTAGGTTAGAAAAGTTATTAAATAAAAATAATCAACAATAAAATAATTCCGCATTGCTGCACTGCGCTGCTAGGCAATTTGTCAACAGCTTAAATTTATGGCCGGTCTCCCAGTGCGGCTGTATTTGTGCGCCGTTTGCCCACGCGTGCATTCTTCAACTGGGCGTATATATTTCTACCACCTCTACGCTTAGTTCGACCAGACCTGTATATGGGTATGGCTAAATAAATATGGGAACAAGTTTTTCAAATATTTCAATGCCGAGTTGCTGCGTAGCGAGCGAACCTGGTACAGACTGTGTAGCTCTTGAGATCGGAAAGACTATACGTACATACTTCATCTTTTAGAATCTGTAACCAGCAAAGATCTAAGTTCATAGAATAATTTGACACACATCTTTCACCATTCAACGAAATAATGAGGTCTATTCTAATATTCACAGATCGAGAAGTCTCTCCAACACAATGCTTCATAAGATATGCTATAAATGCAATTTTCTGATTTTTGAAAAACATTATTCGGGCGCGTTTTTGATAATAACTTCGTAAAAGTATTACTTGTTTGAAGAACTATTTTGATGTTGTATTTATTACCTATTTTCCTTAATTTTTCCGATAGTACAGGTATATATGGAATTTTTATTGTGGATGTATTTTTTTGTTGTCTAACAGAATTTGTCTTACTTTCAATATTCCTAAAGACTGTTTCAACAAAATTGTTAGGGAATTGATTATTTATTATTACATTCTTTATGAATTTTAACACCTGTTTCTAAATAATTGCCATTTTTTTATTAAATATATCTAGAAAGGGTAATTAATTATTTACTCTCTATTTCCAAAGTAAATTTAATTGTGGGTTCCTTGTTATTAATAGCACCCAAAAATCTATTTAATTCCTCAATGCTGAAAGGACAAATTGCAAAAATATCGTCTACCTATAGATCTCTACCAAATATAGGGTTTTATTTAAATTGTTAAGGCAGTTTTCTTCAAAGAAATCCATAAAAATGTTACTTAAAATTAATGATACTGAAGCCCCCACTGCCATTCCTAAATCTTGTTGATAAAATACCCAAAAATAAAGAAAACAATTACATTGCACGTTATTGCTTTGCCACAGCTAAAACAAACATTTGTTTGTATATACCCACATTGCATATTACTTATTAGTGCATAATCATAACATCAACCACTTGCGGATTTCCACGAAATTGCCGCGAACAATGACGCAATTAAATCTTGTGAACACAAGCCAGCTTTCCGCATCCGAAAGGAAGTAAAACCCGGAAACATATTGA
The DNA here is from genome assembly GCF_000390285.2 of Anoplophora glabripennis. NCBI lineage: Eukaryota > Metazoa > Arthropoda > Insecta > Coleoptera > Cerambycidae > Anoplophora > Anoplophora glabripennis. Next base: position 1,278,669 of record NW_019416264.1, on the reverse strand, counting down.
TAGGTGATTCTCCCACGGGGGTTGGCATGAGCTACACGTCCCGTCAGGGTGAAACCGGAAGAAGTTTAGCCACTGTGACGGAATTTAGAAGCGTGGAAAACCGCTAGGAAGCTGAGAGCGGGGAATAAAAAACAGGAATAGAAATGATTTGGGTGTAGTGCCACCACACACATGTAGTAAATCTTGTTTACCAACGGAAGTCTCTTCACACATGGATGGGTCTAGCACGGGCCAAAGTATTGTCCACAGGATGATGTTAACATAGATTTTTTTTAATTTAATTTTATTGTGGTGGTCACCAGTTAATGTTTATGGGAGGACGGATATTTTTTCGACAAAAACGATTTCCGGTGGAGTAATTATGTTAATTTGGTTTTTAAAATATTTTAATGTTGGTACCAAAATGGGATTCGAATGGATTATTAATGTAAATATTAACTAATTGAGGATATCAGAGATAAAGGTTAATTATTTATTACTATTCTTTTGTAAAATGTTTTATTTCAAGCCTAATAATATTGAATTTTATAACTAATTACTGAATGATAATATGCTGCATATTTTCTGATTCCATGTCATAAACTTCAAAGGGTTGTTCCTTGGATAATTTTAGACCAAAAAGTCTTAATAAATCAGTGGTGTACACACAAATACCTCTAAATATTTGACTATTGATACTATGTGAAACAACTACTCTGCGGACTGAAGCCCCGACCAGTATTGAATTCGTCAGTAAAACCACCAGACAAAGACCGGTTTCGATCTTAATAGTATGCCATAACTGAAAGACCGACGAATGATTTGTTTGGATGTCTATCTACCAGCATAATCTGAATGTAGGTTGAGATATGATATAACCTATACAGTTATTTAGATAGATACAACGTAGTGCTTTGCCAAAAAGCATTGAATAGCAGTGAACAATCAGATATAATACTCTTTGTTAGTTATATCTCACCCACATCTCAAAAGGTGTTTGAAATACACCAGTAAAATCTGAATGGATTAATGATACAGTTAATTAAATGCAAAAATTTCCTGAATTGGTACTCAAATCTGAATGCCATTAAGTGGTGAAGACACCGGAAGATATTCATCCAATATTGAAACACCATTCCGTTTTTCGGAGGCTGTATAAATCCATTTATATACTAAGGTCACTTCTAAGAAAAATGGTAGGTACTTCTACTATTTTCGAAAAACACGCAATTTTTGACTTATTACTTTTTCAATTTAAATACAGATTTGAATAGGTAACTCTAATTTTAAATGCAATGCCCTAAACAGCTCTCAAAAAATATATAATTTCCGTGTTAATGATTATTTTTTTCTGCGAAACGAACAGTTTTTTTATTTATTCAACCGTGTGATAAGCTTAGTTTAATAAAAAAATATATTATGTTTATTCAATTTCCAAAATAATCGGTGACGTCGGAATTGTATGGCAGTATCATCCAGTCTTCCATCGTTTGATTGACAATTAGAGAAACTGTATCATTTATTCAAGTGTCAATGTTTTACGTCGTATATCTTTATAAATATTTTAAAAAGACGTGACATTTTTTTAAACATTAGCACCATCTATCTCGAAAACCGGTGGTTTTTTACTCTCATACTTCATTCAAATTTTTTGGTCCCAAGGATTTTATGACGGGACTTTATAACTTTGGCAAAAGTGAATTTTACTCCTTGGAAAAATATGTGATTCATAAAACAAAAAAAAAACCCTTCCAATGGTAACAACTGGGATTGCCTAGAATTACCAAATTAAAATTAGCATGATATAAAATCGTGTTAAGAATTATTATTAGTATTAGGTACATATATTTACAGTTGATATTCGAAATCTAGCTTAAAGATAATAATCTATAAATAAATTAATACTTACAGGTAGGTAATGTACAGATCTACAGATTGTAACAGCTACGTTGCGACAAATTTTATGGAGCCATTTCTCTTGTCAAATTAAACAAGAAAAAAAAAAGAATGAGTAAATTTTCTTAAAACGATCCCTGAAGGTTCTACAAGATATACAGTTTTTAGTCAATTACTCAAGAAAAAGATTACTGAAAACCTATAAATTTAACGTAAAGTTAATGTATAATGTCCGATTTAGAACGGATTTTGAAGGTTTTAAATGTTAAATGCTATCTGATCTTGAATATTAAGCGTTTTTGTAAATACACAGTTCATGAATAAAAGTCCAAAAATCGCGTATCGACAACGAAAACGACATAAATATGAAAATCTTAGAAAGCAGGTATTTTACACATGATAAAGAAGTCTACAATTGATACCTAGAGGTATATTCACTGTTGATTTAACTACTTTAGTTTTCAATGTAAAACATAAACATAAAGGTAAATAATAATTTTTCAGTATTTGACACTTCCATCACTATCAGTTTTTGTAGGAGCTACATCAAGCTTAGATTTTTAAATGATGTTCTGCCCAAACTAAGTAAAAAATGATAAAGTAGATATGCAATAAGAATACTCTACACTTTTATGTTAGATACAGTCACATCAATTGTGTTTATGTTGCCAGCTTCTTAATTTTTATTCAATTTCTGGATAGTGTTTTAGCAAATTATTGCAGACTGATGCGTGATACAGAGTTTCCTGAATTAAGGAAATAAAAACTAATATATTTTCTCTTACTACTGCGTGTTTTGTATAACCAAAATTACGTACATAGCCACACAATATTGAAAAATGTATAAGAATATTTCTCTGTCACAACTAATTGTGAATTCATACCATTGCAGTTACGACTTACAAAAACTAAAACACAATTTTCCTTTTCCTTTACAAGGACTGTATACAATTGGTTTTGTTCCAATTATGCAACCAAAAATGTAATGCAAGTAATTTTTGGATTAAAAGTTTGATTCACTGATATTTCAGAAAGTATGAAGTATATCAACCAATTAGAGATATGAAATTTAAACTTCTGAAGTTACGTAGAAGTACTTTATTTTAAATTAAATTCATTGTCACCTGTTACGACTTCGTAGGTTGGCACTGTACATGTAAATTCCATTTTTTTTAAACAGAAAATGGTCTTTCAAATGTAAATATCACACAGTGAATTATACTTTATTTTAAAATTGTTCGTCGAATACGAAAATATGAAAGAATTAAACGCGCATATAAACCCAGGAGGTATGTAGACTATTTAATCGTTTTCTGCGATCTCGCGGCTCGTTCATAATCAGAAGCGACCCTCTAATTAAGGATTAAGGCCTTAACGAGCATGCACACGAAAGAGAAGCGGCAGAGTTCATCATCAACTCGACCGGAGGAATGTGATCCGCTCCGGTAGCGTAGTCGTTCTCGCTTCTTACCTTGCCAGAGGCTAGGGAAGTCAACTGTGGTTTGTCGCTGGGACTTCTGACGCTTTAAATAAATTACAACGACGTAACTGTTGTTAAATATCGAACGGATTGGGAAAGAAACTATCATTTTTGCAGAATTAGCCTTGAAGGAGATCCATTATGGTCTTGATTTGAGTTTTTTTTTTAATTTGAGTGGAATGTCAACGGAAACGGTGATGGAAATATAATATTTGTTGATTTAATGTTTGATGGATCTTATATCTACAGAAAATAAGTAAAAAAGCAATCGTCAAGGCCCAATATAATTGATCTATTATTTCCGTTGTGTTGTTCCAGCTGAATTTGCGAATTGGAAGTAATTCAAATTGATTTGGTAATTTAGACTTTTATTTTGGTGTTTGATTTTGATGGCAAGGTCATTCATATTACAATTTCCATAAAATAAGAGTTTAATTTGGAATACAGTCCCTTTACTTCTTTGGTCAAATGAACCTTCGGTCAATTTCAACACCTTAAGAAGATTTATCAGTTTGAAGTGACCCATTAAGAAATAACGTCTAAATCAGCTAAAGTATCAGTACCAAATTTGTTGTACGTTTTTGGTTATTGATGACTCATATTTATACAAGGTCACACAAAAATTGGGTGCATGCAATCCTGTTTTTCATAGCTGCCTTGGTAAAAATATGTAGAATCGTTTTGTTTCTTATTGAAAAATGCAATTTTACAAGCTACTTAATATAATAATATTATAATAGATTACTACTTTGAGGATCAGCACTGAATGAATTGAATTAACATTGTTCTAGAAGTTGCTTTTAACGTAAGTAAAACTTATTAAAAAATTTAAAAAATTAATATAGTTAAAAAGATCAAATCAATACAATTGAATTGGCTGAACAAACTATCATATTTTTTGACAATGTCGTTCCAAATTTCACTATTTTGTAAAAATCTTGTACTTTATGTATTATTTAATGAAGTTTAATATTTATATGTCGGAGATGTCTTTCTCACAGGCCGAGTCCTTCAGATTTTGGAAATTCCAGAATTCTTTACTCAGGGAATACCCTTTTATAAATTGTACCTTGACCATAAAACTTAGGAATAGTTATTTGTGAATTAAGCCGGTTATGTTATTCCCGAGTTTTATGATGGCAAGCTTGGGTTTGGAGGGACTTACGGGTCACTCAACGTAGCCGCTTTCAAAGGATATATAGCATTTAACTTAAAATTACTTTATAAGGGAATCCTTAGGATATAACGAATTTGATTGGTTCATTTAAGAATAATTTTGACCTGACGAGTGAAGAGAAGTCCAGAGAGATGTACTGAAGGCAGTTCTACTTGAGCATTGAAGACCTCTGAAATATTTCAGAATTGTGCAATTACACTCTATTATAATGGGTCCTTAGAAATGCAAACAACATAGATAGTCATTACTCAATACAGCAGTCGGTTTTAAAAGATTCTAAATAAATATACTACTTGTTATTTTATATACTACAAAATCGTCATTTAAAATATACAGGGTGATTCGGTGATAATGCCATTAATTTTAAGGGAAAATAGGGGAAATGAGTGATTAAAAAAATTTGAAAATGCATATTTACACTGAAAAAAATATTTTCAAATCATTCTTCTTCAACTTCTTTTAGGACCACTCCTGACTGCTAAGTGAACCTTGACCTACCGTATTCGGTCACTAACCTAGCTTTTATTGCGTTTTTAATAGTGAACGACAAAGATAAGATATTTTTTATATTTTAAATATTAACAAATATTATTTACATATTTGTTAATTAAAACAAAAGGATACTAATTGTTTTCTAATGTTAGGTTATTGCAATTTAGTTGTACGTTTTCACTGTGTTTATTAATTGAATATGAGTTTTTAGTATTATTAATTATTCAGTTTGTAGTACGTATACCTTATTGTGTTAAGTTGGGATCCACAGCACTTTGATTTTGAACCTAACTGCACGTCCCCAGTCAGCAAGTGTGATGCAAAAAAGTAGGGCGTCGAGTTAATGGGAGTTAAGGGGTAATTTGTTAATTCTTTAAAGGGTCGAGTAAATTTTTTTTTTCGATTTTCTTCCGCATACGTAGTCAAAATGAATGGCATTATGACTGAATCCACCCTGTATACCGTCTGTCAGTTGTTCTACATGTCATGATAGAGCAGTTTCTTGAATCGGTCCCTGGTTTTTACGCCCCGTAAGGACCTTAGAACTTTCTGATATGATTCCTTGTTAACGGCACCCATGGTTGTCACTGTTTTTTCTGCACTAAGAGTAAATGTAGTAGATACAGAAAATCTTCATAATCTTATAAAAATCGTAACAATGTAATGTTTGCATCTCATGGAAAAATTACCGAAATCCGCCGTCTGGTTCACGAAACTTAAAGACGGAGGGCTAAGGTCACCTCATACATCTCGAAGGNAATTTTAAGGGAAAATAGGGGAAATGAGTGATTAAAAAAATTTGAAAATGCATATTTACACTGAAAAAAATATTTTCAAATCATTCTTCTTCAACTTCTTTTAGGACCACTCCTGACTGCTAAGTGAACCTTGACCTACCGTATTCGGTCACTAACCTAGCTTTTATTGCGTTTTTAATAGTGAACGACAAAGATAAGATATTTTTTATATTTTAAATATTAACAAATATTATTTACATATTTGTTAATTAAAACAAAAGGATACTAATTGTTTTCTAATGTTAGGTTATTGCAATTTAGTTGTACGTTTTCACTGTGTTTATTAATTGAATATGAGTTTTTAGTATTATTAATTATTCAGTTTGTAGTACGTATACCTTATTGTGTTAAGTTGGGATCCACAGCACTTTGATTTTGAACCTAACTGCACGTCCCCAGTCAGCAAGTGTTATGCAAAAAAGTAGGGCGTCGAGTTAACGGGAGTTAAGGGGTAATTTGTTAATTTTTTAAAGGGTCGAGTAAATTTTTTTTTCGATTTTCTTACGAATACGTAGTCAAAATTAATGGCATTATGAGTGAATCCACCCTGTATACCGTCTGTCAGTTGTTCTACATGTCATGATAGCGCAGTTTTTTTAATCGGTCCCTGGTTTTTAGAGCTTTCTGATATTTTAAATTTGCTCCCTCTTGGATTCCTTGTTAACGGCGCCCATGGTTGTCACTGCTTTTTCTGCACTAAGAGTAAATATGGTAGATACAGAAAATCTGCATAATCTTATAAAAATCGTAATAATGCAATGTTTGCATCTCATGGAAAAATTACCGAAATCCGCCGTCTGGTTCACGAAACTTAAAGACGGAGGGCGAAGGTCACTTCATACATCTCGAAGGAAATTGCCATCGGCGCATAATCTCGCCTCATAAAATTACATATTTACACTAGCCTAAGCAAAGCGAAATCGCCGTGATCCGCCTCCCAACGCCGTAATTGCCCTGGCGGGCTCTGTGGTATAATAAAGAGCACGATACCATCGGTTTCGAGTGTAAGAAGAAAGAAGGTAGTCTTCGGAACCTTAATCTGGCCGCTCATCGTGACGGGCGGAAAGAAAGAGACCTTATTCGAATGCACGAGAGTCCAAAGGAGCGGTTCCAGTCTCGAGACCAAGAAAATAGACCGAACACCGTATTAAAATCAGGAGGGCGTGTGCGATGGGTTCCAAGAAAGTCGGGTCAGTTTGCCGGTGTTGGTTGGCATGTCTCTTACCCTGCCAGTCTAGAGGTATGCGGCAAAGGACTCCTTTAAGGCATTTTTGGATATTGTCAACACTGAGAAATAATTATAAAAAAAATAATACACAATATACATAATAATCAGTTGAAATACCACCTAAATCATTCAACTCTATAAATAGCAAGGTAATTGATTTTGGTATATGCCTATCTGTATCATTTAATTAAGATATCGGTCAAAATAAGCAAACCTAACCTCAAATTAGTTTCAGTGATCTGTTCATTCTCATCTTCACTATTGGAGACAATCAGTGTTATCGTCGGCATTGTCGAATATCAGGATCTAAAGCAACCAAAACTTTTATTTCCATTTGTAAAACCGCTACCGCATATACCTATATATTGTGAATATGAATTCTAATGTTGTTTACTGGGCAAACCACTAGCAGGGAGTGTTGTTTTTTTTTATTTTCGTACTACGAATACTTGAATTTTTGAGGTAGGTTACATGTTATTGACGTCAAACATAATTAAACACATACAGATGAGCTGTGGTAAGTTTCGTTGTATATTATGTTAGGAACAGAGAATCGAATGTGTGGTAAAATTCGCTGATGTTTTTAACGCCATTTCTTACGTATGCTGTATATACATATTCATTAATTCAAAAAAATTATACTTCGTTACGCTTTTATGAATTTATGTATATATTTGATTCTATAGTTACTTGCAACATTTATATTTTAAATAAAAATTTAACTTAAAAGTGATTAATAGTTGTTTATAGTTTCATATAAATAATAATAAAGGTATTATATAGAATTTTCGCTTTCGTTCAATTTAGGCTCGAACCTCTTAGATTGCCACATTGTTTTCACCCAAGTGATATGAACTGAGACCGCTCTTGCAGATACTTGGAAACAACGTAATAGTTAACCCTGTTTATCATTAAGGATTTGCATATTCCATTTCTATGTTTCTCATTATAGCTAGCTTTTCAGTCGAGTTTTGGCCGGGACTGTATTACATGTGACAATAATGGAACAAGAAAATTGAAAAATACGATAAAAGTATATTTTATAAACAATATTTTTTTCAATACTTACATGTTGTAACCGTGTTGTTGCCAGAAACTTTGGGAACTGATTTATGTAAACAAATTCAACACACAAGCTAGAAAAACATTAATACATTCATTTAAAGGTTTGGATAGACTACGAAACGGTGTGTAGTTATAGTCAATTTTTAAGTAGTTTATGACATCATTGGTTTAGACTTGATGTTTCGATATTTCTTTGGAAACGTCGGGAAGTCCAATCTGATGACGTGGCAACCAGATCAGACCTATAGCAATTACCACAGAAGAATGCAAATCAATACTTTGGAAATATTTCAAATAATTGTTTTCTAAGGTTTCTAAGCTTTTTTTTATAAAATACACCTAAATATTATAAGGGTGCCAAATTTGAGAACTGAATTTGATATTCTTCTTGAAATCAACAACTATCTTTAAAAATGATATTGCTCTGTGGACCAAGACACTGACAATTAAGATTATTCATCAGAAGATTTTGAACTTGCTGGTTCTCATCAGTATGCCGTAGCTGCGATGGCCAAATAATAATCTAGCTATTTTGTTCTCTATTTCAGTATAAGTTTTGTGTTTTTCTGCAAAGTGTCGCTGAAATGTCACTGCCATTCGATGCCTACTGATACAAAGCACTCTGACAGTGGATACAAAATGATACCTTGCGCTATTAGGCATTGAGTAGGGATTTTGTAGGTTGCACCTCACCCAGAATGGAAAACTGTGTTCCATATCGCATATGTGTGAAAGAGCAGACTTAAGGATAGTTTCCTTACTTCATTATTTTCAAAGTTTGTAGTAACATCGTAACACCCTGTATACACTCACGTTAGGATACATATTCTCTTCATTTAACTTATTCGTTTACTATTTGCTTTCAAGTCGAAGATCTTTCCTTTTTAACTAGGCTTCCATTTCTAATCTGTTGGTTGCTTTATCAGAAGTCAGTATTGTCATTTTTTTTCCAAATTAGCAATATTATAGCGGATGCTAATTAGCTAATTATATAAATTCAGCATCATACTAACCCCAGATTAGCAATTACTTACATTTCCCACGTTGACATCTGTTATGTGCCAAACAAATAAAATGCACATTACTTACTAACTGACTTATGGCCTACACGACTGCAGCTGTCATAATCTAGTAATTATTGTGCAATTCAGACGCAATCCGTAAAACCACTGCTAACACTACATTTATTTACTGCTTATCCACAATGGCATTCCTTCAATCGTTACATAATTATGAAATGTCTGTACCAGAGGTATTAAATTCTTCCTACAACAGTGTTTTATATGTTTATATTTGAATTTATTTGATCGATTAATTTCCTTGACACAGTAGGGCGACTGTCACTCCGAGAATTTGACGTCACTGCTAAGGTTGGGTTACCATAAAGCTCTAACTTGGAAAAGATATTGAATATTATTAATAGAAACGGTAGCGACAATGTATTCAGTAAACATAAATTTTAATGTTCTCGAGAAGTTCTCACACACATTTTTGCCAAAAATATAGTTTTTCGAAACCATAAGATGGTGCAAGAAATATTTTTGATGGATCTAGACATTATCGCAGAAGTGTCTGAAACAGTGGCCTGTACAGTCTTTCGTATTTCAAATATAAGCCTGTAACACATTGTCAGATGATTTCTTTATTTTCCTTTCTGTACTTCTGCAGTAATTCTTGTCCTTGAACTTCTAATGTAAACTTAAAATTAATATATCGTTAATCTCAAAATTTTTACTCCCTTTTTCACCAATATTCGAAATATTATTTTTGGAAGCAATTTTCGAAAAAATAATGTTTGATTAATATTTTTAAATCGACTACAGATGATGCAGTTTCCTGCCAAATATTTTCGAAATGAAAAAATTTAATATTTGCACCGACGGAATAGTGTAACTCTCAATTATTTATTTGTTTTAAAGAAGGCGAGCAATGCAACGCACAAAAACTTCTTGCAATTTGAAAGAAGAGTCGGTCACCGTCCTTGTTCTGTTTTGCCCTTGCTTTATTTTGCGGTTGAGTTCCTCTACCGTTTCGCTTGGCGGCACTTTTCATATCCTACCTACCATTCTTTGTGTCACTCATGGGCGAAAGAAGAGTTTACTTAAAATTGTAACTGCTCGTCAACCTTGAATCCATAAAAATCCACAAGAAAAGAAAGAGTAATAGCTAACAGTTTTATAGACGGGATGACGCAATGCTCTTCGGACAGCTAAAAATAAACATCTTCGATACCCAATTATTTAGGAGTATAAAAAACGTTTCTAACAAAGGGAACGGAATTTTTATTCTTCTTTTCGTTTCCCTGTAACAGCGGTCTACATCAGTTCATAAGCCCATGAAAAATATCTATTTGCATCTCGTACAATTGATGTGTACACTTACCAATTATTCTACTCATGTCAATCCCTTGTCAGTATTTTAACGATGTAGAGAAATTATTAATTAGAGTATGTGGAAAGACCCTACTGATGTGGTCTTGGAAACATTTTGTGATATGCTGTTTGGCACCAACAAATATTTGGCAATCGAAGACATACCTTCAAATGCAAAAGCTTTGCGTGATTATAAAAGATTTGATGATCTAGTAGCTCGCCAGGAATTTAATTTTTTACGAACTATTATAAAAAATGAAATTAAATGTGAATATCTGAATTATTTTCGTAACATTGAGAATAGTGTTAAAATCGATCCCAATAAATTCTGGCAATTTATCAATATGAAAAAGTATAACAACAGCTTGCCAAGTACAATGTATTACCAAGATAATTCTTATGAAGGTACTGGTGAAGTGGTTGAGATGTTTGCTAAGTACTTTAGTAGTATTTTTATTAAGTCCAGTTTTGTTTTTGTTGACTCATTAACGGATACAGGCACTGCATTGTTTCAACTGAATCAGTTCACAGAAGCAGCCTTAAAAAAATACAAACCCAAAAATACTATGGGCCCAGATAAAAACCCTGCATTTGTACTTAATGATTGTGCCTGTGTTTTAGCTATACCTCTTACCATCTTGTTTAATTTGTCTATTAGATGTAATATTTATCCTAGTGTATTAAAAAACTCTAAAGTAATTCCTGTTTATAAACAAGGTGAAAGAAATAAAGTTGAAAATTATAGACCTATAACAATTGTCAATAATGTTTCTAAAGCTTATGAGTTTCTTCTTTACGATTTTATTATTTGTTTCGGTTTCTCAAAGAACTTACTACACTTCTTTTTATCTTATTTATTAAATCGGCATGCATTTATTGAATATCATGGTCGGCTGTCGAAAGAATTTGTAGCTACTTCTGGTGTACCGCAAGGATCAGTTCTTAGTCCTCTTTTCTTTAATATGTTCATTAATGATATTGTGGTTGGCACTGATGTTAATTATTTGTTATATGCTGATGACATGAAGCTCTGTACTAGTATAAGTAGTGGAAATGACTATTTAAATTTACAATCTGCTTTAAATAAAATTATTTTACGGTGCAATGTTAATAACTTACAGCTTAGTAGGTATTAAAAAGTGTTATGTCATGACCTTCTCTCTCAAACAGCAATCGATCGTATTTGATTACTGTATTGATAATACTATTCTTACCAGGCCACATATATCATCCGTGATTTAGGTGTACTATTTGATAGTAAATTGTCTTTTTCGTACCATATTAATATCATTACGAACGAAAGCTGTAAAATGCTAGGTTTTGTACTACGCTGCTCTAAGGATTTTAATGATTCCTCTACTTTTAAATTATTATATTCAGCTTTTGTTAGATCTAAATTAGAGTATTCTTGCATTGTGTGGTCACCCTACTATAATATTTACATAACTAATATAGAAAGAGTTCAGAGACGTTTCTTAAAGGCTGCAATTTTTAGAGAGGATGGCAATTATCCACCTATTGGTATCCCTCAATGTGACCTTTCAAATAGATTTTCATTTCGCAGTTTAGAGGAACATAGAACGATATTAAATAACGCAATTGATTGTCCTTTACTTTCATTGTTATATTTTCTTATACCTAGATTATCATCTCGTTTTTCTTCATTGTTTTATTTACATATGTCAAGAATTAATATTCAAAAATACTCTCCTTTTTTTCAAATGTGTGATAAATATAATCGCGGTTTCAAAATCAGTTTGATATTTTTAATTGTAATATAGCCATAATTAAAAAAGTTACATTTACAAATTAAATTATACTTGTTTTTTCATTTATATACTGTTTTGTCTAATTGTTTAGGTATGTAATATTTTGTCTTGTTACTTATCTCATATCATGTAGTGTATGATGTAATTTTATGTTTGTACCTACCCTGGAATTGGAATTTCTGTAGGGTAGTGTATTATCTAAATAAATAAATAAATAAATAAATAAGTAAATAAATAAATAAATGAATAAATAAAATGTGTCGATATGCATCATCCACACATTACGGCATTTGTCGACCACAAAGACGTCAAATCTACACATACCTCGGCATTTTCAACCACTTATTGGTTTAAATGTTTGGTATTATCTGTGTCTGGGTTAAAATACTTGAACAGAACTGCACCTATTTGTTAAAAACAACGTTAATAATATACTCGAATACTAATGTATTATATTATTTATTGTTCAGACTACAGTTAGGTATTTCTATTCTTTCTTTACAAAAACCAAGGTATCTGTTACTAACGGGGCTTGTTCTTCTTATATTTCGCTTGTTATCTGCATCATTCGTTAAAACAAGCGTTGCCCCTTTTGTGTAAATCATGCCCCTTCATGAAGTTATTATTCAGTCCCGGATAAATTTATGCTATAAATTACAATCAAATAAAGCTTTACAGCTTACACATGGTATTTAATGACCGGCGTACACTCTATACCGACTGTATGGTTAATATTTTACGGGTAAATAAATTCAACAATATATGAATAACGATTTAAGCTACTGGCGATTAATTGACCATTAAATTTATCTTAACGATCTCCGTATCGTCACAGTCTAGAATAATATAGAGCTGGCAGGTATCAAGCCTCGCGGAAAAAGAACAAATTTACCGTAAGGATGTCAATCGGGACGCCAGCTAGTGCCACTGTCTGTAAGAAGTTGAAAATGAGATGTTGGAGACTATGCACACTTCCGTACAGTATGGACGAAATTTAATACTCCATCTAACTGACAAAAGTTAGTTTTCTGTGTTGGAAAAATTACATTACAATACATAAGGAAACCAAAATCCTAAAATCATATATTGTTTGTGACTTAAGGTGGTATATCGGGATCCGAGGGAAGTGAGGAGCGCAGGGGGGTCCTATACTTTTCTTATGGGACTAAAGCCCGCTGCCAATTTGAACAAATTAAATTCTATTGAAATTACTTGCTATAAACATTATCTATATGGCAAAGTAATCTACTCATACTCACATAGCATACATATTGACTAATTAACAAATAAAAATATCATATTTAAGTAGTTTTAAATTATATTTAATGAACGCATAAAGACTATGTAGATGTGGCAACAGCGCTAATAATTGACTATAGTAGGATCGTATACGATGCAAAGTAGAGCAAAAAATTGTGGGCCTTTTATCAAAGGAAAATCGTGTCGTCATTTTTAGGAGGCGTAAGATAAATCATTTCAAATTTAAAATGAAATTCAATGTAAAATCTGAAATACCGCTGCATACGCACTGTGTTCTGGCAGTAGCTGTAGTCGCCCAGGTGCATCGAGTGTACGAACTGGTCGGTTATACGTCAAATACTAACCTGGCGAGCTTTGCTGTCAATTAGAGAGCGCTTCCAAAAAACAAGTAAACAACAGTGGCGCGTACAGAGGTAAAATGTAGTACATATGTGGAATTTAGGAAACAAATTGGATTTATAATAAATTACATTTAAAATAAATAGTTTATGAGAATAAAGGAATTTTTGTAGCAACAAGGGTGCCAGACCTCAACTGATCCCCTCGTCCCTTCATAATGTATAAAGAAATTATTCAATTTGTAAAACCCTTAAAGGCGTACTTCATTGGTTCCCTTGACAGGCAATGATTTATTACTTTGCATCGAATATGATCGTACTATAGGAGTTGTACACACTGCGAACCTACAGACCTCGGACATCGGAGATATTGCGCGTCAAATTCGGATAAAGATGGGTACGCGTTCAAAAATGTATTGTGTGTAAACTATGTATAATATAATTATTATATATAGCAAATATATCGTATTATCCTCGCGAAGATTTGTATCCTTTATTTAAAATCCGTAAATCATGTGAACTGGTAAAACAACGAGATTATGTTAATTTAGTTCTAAAGAAATGAAATGATACTCGCGCCCATCTCTCGTCCAAGTCGAAGAAAATATTGGATGCAATTTTGAAGGTTCTGTAATAGAAATTATATTATTACTCACTGTTCGTGTTTTTCATCTCTATTTTAGTAATGTTACAATAGTTTTGCAACTATAACTAATTTTTGAGATATGAGAAATATTTATGTTCCTTTGTTATTCTGTACAAATGCTTTTATCTCAAGTATTACTAATTATATAATCAACTAAAGAAAACTTTATGTAACCCTAAATATTGCTGGGTACGGATAACGATGTTTTTATAAACCATTAATTTACATTAAAAGGATTTATCAACTGTATTTTTTATTCCAATAAATATATCGCAGCTTCCTAGCCTTTTTTAATTAATTTAGTTTTTTAAAAACTACAAAAAATAATCTGTTGTGGATAATTTATTGTTGATAAAATGTACATGGGATTTGGGAAAAATGTATATGTTTGAAATCAATTTCGTTTTTATCAAGTCTTTCAAATGTATTTTTCTCCTTGCTGTCAGCTGATTGCGACGTTGCCACATTAATCCTCAAGTCAGACAGAAATGTAATTATTGGTTTCTGTTTCTAATTAATACAGTTGTACTATGTTCAAAAGTTACATTAGTTTTACATCAAAAATAAGATACTATTTATGGAAAAGTTTTGTTTCACAATTTCTACATTTTTTTCTCAGTTATGGGCAAAAAAAGAGCCGCACCGTCCTTCTTCGCCATATAAACCTATGTTAAAATTAACAACTTTCAACAACAATATCTCAAAATCTAGATTCAAGAATATTTTCAAAAAAATATGACGCACAGAGGGAGCACTGGGTAATACGCTATATAAATTTCAAGTGCATATGTGCATTTGAATAAACCCTTAAATGATGATTTATTAAAATATTAAAATTTTTGTTTACTTTCATTTCACAACATTATGCGGAATACTTATGTGCGTATGTATTTAGGTTTTAGAAACTTTTGAAAATATATTACGATTGATATACAGGGTGTCCGCCGAGGTGTCCGAGATACTTAGTATATAATTCTGACTAAATTTAAGCAAAAAATTAACTTTTCACTTTTTCCTAATTCCCTATGGTTTTTGAAATACTGGGGTTTGAAATACTGGGGTTTGAATACTATGGTTTGGGGTTGGAATACTGGGGTTTGAAGTTGCTAGGTCGTATGGGTAGTTGCTAAAGAGTAAATTACATTGTTGCGACTAATATTATTATTATGAAATATTTATTTCAGAATAACTAACTCAGAAGTCATTAGCTTTACAATCTCCTTTGGTTTCATATATAATGCTAATAAATATGCATGGGATACTTAGACTATATTACAGTTATTGTTTTCACTTCATTGACTGAAGCGAATCGCATCCTACACCTGCATAAGTCCAGTTTGTAGTTCATATAGCAGCAAAAATATCCAACATCCTCGCTTTGTCTGCTCGGGACAAACTTTTAATGTTCTGTAATGTTCTCACGATAGTTAATGGCTTCATTTCGCACCAACCAGTCATGTAATACTAGCGAATACAGAATATCATGTACGACTGTGATTTGTCCACGACGGAGACGGCTGGAACTGATTTAGGATGCAAATTGTTGCTTAATTATAAAATATTACTATGAAGCACCTTGTTTGTTGTACCTTAGTAATTATAATGTACCTCCAGGGCCGCAGAATATGTGTTAAATTGCGTTTGTTTGAGAAAACCTGTCGTGTAAGATTGTATCTTGAGCAATGGCGTGGACCTATGTATGTGTTTTAATTGTTGGGCAAATATAACAAAGAAAAAAATCGAATTTTTAATTACCGTACTGGAAATCGAAACCAAAGCAATATTCGGCCAAAAATATATTTTCAAAGAGGTCATACTTTATTTTAAATATGTTTAAAACTAAATAAAATATGTTGTTTTTCTGAAATATGCTTTTCTGATCAGTCAGTATTACTAATTACTATTTTCATTGATAGATGTAACACTTTATTATATCTTATATCTCAGCCACACTTATTCTGTAGTTAAGACATAAAATAGTTTATTATTTTTCGGTAGGTTCCTATGGCATAATAATGAGCACTAATAAGTTCAAAACCGGATATGTCTGGTGGTTCTGTTGACAAGTGATTCTATGTAATTGTTTACTGGATATTACAAGTATAATTCAATGCTTGTCAGAGCATTCGTTGTAGAGTATAGTTATTTTCCGTAGTATCATCGTTTAATAATCACAAACTAACAAAATTTAACTGTTTTTGGAAGCAGAAACTTGAATATATATTTCCGAATGACAGGTGCGCTGAATCCGAAACTGGCAGCAGAATTACTCTATCACGTCATGTTTTTGAGATATCCTAACTTAAAAGTGCAAAAACACTGTTTTTCGTCATATTTGAGGTTATGTAGTAATGCCATCTATTCTTTTTCAAAAAACTAATACATTGAATCTAAAAGTACAAGGCTCCCTCTTTCGAATGCCGTTGAATTTGCTCAAATATCTTTTTTTTTTTCGTTGAGATATCACATGTTGAAATTTTTAAGTTTTTCAGTTTCTTAATATGCGAAAATCTACTAAGGATACCTTAGCAGTCGATTGCAATTCAGAAACTTCAAAAATAATTTCTAGGACAGAAAACCTAATTTTTACAGTAATTTATTATTATTTTTTAAAGTAAAGCACAGTTACAAGCAGAGATTGAATTTTGAAGATTCCAAGAATGAGAAAAATGCACCAGAAAGTACGATAATATTTTTATACTTAGGTAAGGTTTATCAAATAGGTATTGGGATAGAGCTTTATAAATTGTTTACCCGATTTCCGACGAAAGTTTACTTTAAAAATCGTGGCTAGTGTTACCAGAAACTATAAAAATGGTTTAAAATAAATCGTAGTAAAACAACGAGTATCAAAGTTAAAGAAATTAGCCTATTAGACACACATCTTAAGTATATTACTACCAAGGTTCATTTACTAACATTCCGCGAACATAAACATTTTGATACTTTGCAGGAACTGTACCTAAATTTAGCCTAGCGTGTAACAGAAACAACTCCGAAGAGCAAACATAATTTTCTAAATTGCTTAATAACATTGACTGCGATACTTGCAGGATATTAGCTAGGGTGATCTTGGGGTAAAAATACACATACTGGGCGCGGCCCTTCAGTGCACTCTGTATAGTAAATAAATTAAGAAGGTGTGGCTAGGGTCATTTACCGCGGAGGGTCCGTGAAATGCAGTGCTAATTTATTAAATTGGATCGGACTGCATGAGCGGTGAAAGTGATGGATGCGGTGTTTTTCATTTTTTTATATAACTGCATTGGTGGTCGGATATCCTCTAGACGTATCATTAAACGTCGGTGATATTGTAAGGCCGCCTAAATGCGAAAGTAATGCATATATAAACACCAAGCAGACAGATAATACTTCATAAAATAGCAGTTCACACCATAAACCACAGGATACGTGACGTCTTGGAAAATATTTGCAGGAGTGCATCGAGTCGGTTAAATTAGCTTTCGTTTTCTTATATTTTTTTGAGACACGGATAAACTTTTCACTTTTTAATACGCGATGAGACACTATATAATAATATATACAGGGTCGGAAAGTCCCCATGGTTCACCGGCCGTTACGTGAGAGCGATAAAGTAAGTCATAGAAATCCGTGCCTATAATGAAGGCGTCTCATAGTCACCGCCCGTTTCGCCCTTCCACAAATAAGATCCACTTCCACTTGAAATTCAGCGACCGGTGGTCATCTTTGTTTTCGTCGTTTGCCTTTTCTGTAATAGATGTCACTACTTATACAATTCCGACTTCGTATTCCGATATGTTAATACAATCCGTTAACAGAGGGCAGCACAATTTGTTTAAGGTGAGGCGCAGCCCTAGAAAGAGTGATGCCAGATCTACAGATTTTTTTGAAATTAGGGAAATAGGGAATTTTGCTTTATTTCTTGGGATTTTTAAGTCATTTTAAAAAGTATACTTAAATAACAACTAAATGAACTTCAAATGCAGCTGAGCACTATACTCCAGTTGAATAACTTCTCAGTAGGGGAAACAAGGTCACTAGATTTACAAACAGAGGTATCTACTAGCTACTGTAAAAAGTTTTTCTTTGTTACGCGTTGTGCTGCCCTCTGTTAACGGATGGTATTAACATATCGGAATACCGAAATCGAAATTGTATAAGTAGTGACATCTATTAAAGAAAAGCCAAACGACGAAATCGAGATCACCACCAGTCGCTGAATTACAAGTGGAAGTGGATCTTATTTGTGGAAGGGCGAAACGGGCGGTGACTATGAAACGCCTTCATTATAGCCATCCTTCTCTATCGCACAGATTTCTATGACTTACTTTATCGCTTTCACTTATAAGCCGATGAACCATGGGGACTTTCCGACCCTGTATAGACTATTTATTGATTATATCAAAAAAAAAACAGGGTTAAAAGGAACTATGACGTTTAAGATTTTTTATTACATGAATCGTTCAAAGGGTCATTTTAGATGAAAAAACCGCGGAGTAAATTAGAAGGTGTGGAAATTGGAGATAACGGTGAAAATGCACTCCTTTCAGTTTTTTATTTGTAGCTCGAAAACGAAGCAAAATTTCGATATAGTTCATAGAAAAACTTATTTAGAGAATTGAATTTCCCATCGAAATGGCTTATTTAAAAATTTTATGCAAAAAATCGTTAATAAACAATTTGAAAAAAGTAAAAAATTCGATTTTTTGATTTATTTTTTATTTTTTTGCCTCTAGTTTTTTTTGAGTAAAGATAGGTATAGGCATTACTTCATAAAAAAAAGTAGATACAATTTCCTGCAAAATAAGAGATTGTAAAGTATTTTTGGATGAAAATTGACTGATATATGGCCGCTCAAACAGCCAATTTTTCGAATTTCGTTCCGTTTAGCCTTATACGTTTTAATTTGGAAGGAAATAAGACGTTCAAGGATTTTCATGACATGATTTGTTCGAAGGGTAAATAAAAATGAAAAAACCGCGGGACCTATTAAATTAGAGAGTTGAAATTGAAGATAGGGATGAAAATGCACTTTTGCAGTTTTTTAAATATAATGCGAAAACGAAGCAAAATTTCGGTATAGTTCATAGGAAAAAAATTTGAGAGAATTGAATTTCCCATCTAAATGGCTTATTTAAAAAATTAAAAATAAAATTATGCAAAAAATCGTTAATAAACAATTTAAAAAAATATTTTTTTTACTTTTTTTTAGTAGAAGTAGGCAAAGAAAATTGATTTACAAAAAAACTAGATGAGATTCCCTTCAAAATGATGCGTTTTCAAAAGTTTTTGGACTAATATTGACTGAGTTATAACCAGTCAAACGTAAATATTTTTTAGATTTTCGTCGTGTTTAACATAATAATGGTTATAATTCTTATTATTTTTACAACGAATTAATTGACATAATTTCCAAATTGGTTTTTATAAAGGCCAGTGCAATAATAGTTTTTATTACACGCTTTTTCTACATGATTTCATCTAAAGGGCCTGTCATGAACGTAGGTATTTTTTATAATAACAAAGTCTCACTATCAAACCACCATGAAACTATTTTAACATGATGTTTTGTTTCAAACTATTAAAAACAACAATAATGACTTCGATAACAATACTTCATTACTTAGCACCGATTATGACATCCCACCAATGATTGCTTAAAATTATGGGTATTATTATGGGTATTAAGAAAGTGACATTTACAAAAAATTGATACCTACTTATATTAGTTCTACACATGTTCATAAAAAATGAAACACAAAACACAACTGCTATAAAAATGGTTTCAAAACTTAAAATGTTAGTCAAATTTTGAAACGATTGATGATGCAAAGTCAGATTATCTTATAATGTAAAGAGTCGATAAGATGATAGTATTGATAGTGTTATGAATCTAACCTGAATTTCAATTTTGTAATGCAGTCTACGCGGAAAATGCGTGGCAGTCCGAGTAGGCGCAGCATTAGTTGAATTTATTTAAATCGAATCTTGGCAATAGTACTAACCTATTTAACATACCTATAAAATCTGTAAAGTTCCGTAAAATTAGAATTTTATATTCGATTAAAACAGAATGTGTTGTAGGAAATACTCGTAATAAATTTATTAAATAAATATAAATATTTTAAGCAAAAACGCCACCTTGGTATGTTAGAACACATGGGTCGATATTTATTTTTTTTCCCACTGGAAGTACCAGATGATCTGTAATGTTAGGAAAATCATACTAGGAATATTTTTAAGAATAATAATTAATTGTACATGTTCTTATTGACAATGTCAAAATTTTATTTCAATGCATTATACAGGGTGTTTGCTTTAATATGTGTAGTTCTCAAAATGCTCATTGAACTCCTTTATAATTTATGACAAAAGATGGTCTTTGTGTAGAGCTATAAAAATTTGATTAGTTTCTAGTATTCAGGGTTTTAGACACAGCACAGAAGGGCCTTGTTAATGTAGTAATAAATGCAGACTATGAATATAACTAGATATACATCAATATTATGACACAGCGATGAACTTATTTAACAAATAAATAAAGAAATATTGAAAATAGAGACATAAAATAGGATTTATTTCAAGAAAAATACAAACACTAATTAAATATTAAAAACTAACGTCAAATAATAACTTAAAAAATTTGTATAAATATTTATTTGTTCGTCGTTACAGCAAAAAAATCTGTACATTAACAAGGCCATTGGGTCTAAAACATTGAGTATCAGTAACTAACCAATTTTTTTGATATTTCTGTAGAAGAACCATAATTTGTTACAAACTTAGCTCTGGTATAAGACGGATCATTATGACACGTTATCAGCTTTGTGGTTATATTTGGTGTTAATATTAACAAATCAGAATTTAAACCCCTTTCCGGACCACTCCTGACCGCTGATCTTTTTTATCGATAGTGAATCTTGACCTACCATATTCGGTCACTAACCTAGCTTTTACTGTGTTTTTAATAGTGAACGACAAAAACAGACCTTTTTGCCTAGGCACATGAATGAATAAGATATTTTACATTTTTACATTTTAAATATTAACAAGTATTATTTATTTGTTAATAAAAACAAATGTATAAGGATAATAATTGTTTTTGAATGTTAGGTTGGTACTTTTTTATTTTAGTATTTATTATTTTTAATATTGTTAACGTTTTCACTATGTTTTATAATTGAATTTGAGTTTTTAGGATTATGTTCAATTTATTATTATTATTATTCAGTTTGTAGTACGTATACCTTATTTTGTGATTTATTGCATTTCAAAGACTAGTATGGTACCTATCTCTTTGTAATGACGGTACGGTTAAAAACAGTCTCTCATCCGTCCATAGTACATTGTTAATAAAACTGGAATGCGTTGCACTTTCATTCATTTTGGGAAATCAGCTGTTTCGCTTCAAGGTTCGAATGCTTCTTTCGATTTTCCGTCTTTATTAGGCCTTCCTTGATTAAAATTAATGACATTATGACTGATCACCCTGTATACACCAGGAAATCAAAAAAAATAGTTTGTAAAAGAAAAGGGGCAAAATTTAAATTTGTGAAATATTAACATTAACATTAATAAGTTTACATCAATTTTACATTAAACAAATTTATCGTAATTCATGACTCCAGTTCACTTTTCAGGAACCAAAACGGGTTGTGCGTTCACTCCATTGCTTACTCAGGCCCACCCTATCCGTTTACCATAAAAAGAACAAAGAAAGTTTACGAGAACAAAAGGTTTTTACGTCTACTCGTGTTATGCAATGATTACTCGATTTTTATTTTTAATCAAGCGAGTGTTCAAAGCCATTTGTTCATTTGTTATTGTTTCTGTTTCGAGTTGGCGTCTCGCTTGGTGCTCGGTACTGCGGACACCTGGTTAAAGACACCTACTTGATGCCGAGTTCACCGAGTAGTACTCCAGGCGGATTCGGTCTGATCAAAGGACTGAGTGACATGTTGAGACTTTTTTTTTGTTTTCACAACATATATTTAGAGTAAGGCAGTTGGGTGCGGTGAGAATACTATACTGTTGTCGCCGGAGGAGCAGAAAGTATTTATCATTTAAAATTGGTACTGCATTACCTAAGCACTGGACAATTTCATAAGAAAGAATTTATATTGTTGATATCGATTTTTTAGTAGGCACTCTTATTTAACAGTTATTCTTATATAAACATATGACATATAATAAATAACAGTAATATGTAAATTAACAGTAATAGCATATCTTTCGAATCGTCATAATTTTTACTATTCTTTCGAATATTCTTTGTGGTGTTTCGTGTGGATTATTTTTGATAGGCAGGTAACCTCAAACAAATTAACAATTTTATTGATTACAGGAACATATTTATTGCAAATACTTGACTACATTTTTTTAGTTAAAAGTATTTTCTTTACTTGGACACCTCCCTACTATAAGTACAAATATAGGGGTGAATCATGAATCATAATACAAGTTCCTGTGAAATTTTTTTGGAAAACGACATAGTCACCTAACATCAAACCTTTTCTTAAATTAACTACCTAAAATGTTTTTCTCTGATAAACGGTAACAAATTGTATCTTTCAAAAAAATTAGTAAAACTTTAAAGTTCTGGATTACTTAATAACACTCATTAACCAGAAAACTAATTATAACTTTCTTGTTTACAGATTTTCCAAAAAATTTAACAGCTGAATATTAAAGATCCTTAAAATATATTACAAAAAAGTTCTTTTGACTCAAGTCGATAACATTATCTCATTAATGTTCCTCAAAACATGTACGTTACAATGTATCTAACGTTTTGAGGTAGATACATACTCTTGAAAATAAAGAGAATCATGTTCTATATAGAATGTTATAAAATAAGTATGTCAAGTCATTAACCACCAATTCTTTGGGCGGCAATAAAATAAATTTCTTAAAGCTATTTTACATTTATCTATATGCCCCTTTTTAACAACGTTAAAATTTAATATTGTATTTATTAAAAACTACGTTATTTTTTAAATCAGTTCAGTTAAAATTTTGCAAGGATCTATATCTCATGCTGGTACGTTTTTCATACAATTTTGTTTAAAAGAATCGAAGCATGAGCGGATAAAAGTGGATTGTTATCACCATCTACCCCTGTAACTAATGCACTCCTATAATTAACTTTGATGTAGGGCTAAAATAGTTTTAGCCTTTTGTAATTCGTTTTCCCAATGATTGTCAAATTGAAACCACATATTTATGCTGAAAACAATAAATGAAAAAAATTTAAAAATTTTAGATGTTAAAGCTCATCCCCACCAATATCACCCAAGAATACCCTTTAAAGCTTAGTGCGATAGTTTCGAGAAGTTAAAAATCCTCAAATGATTAATATTACATAAACAAGGAAGTTGAAATATCTCGTAAATTAAGTCCTAAATCGAAACTTAATTAAGTGAAAAAATGCCAGCAAGAAAATAAAATACATTTGAATCATAGGCGTGCGAAAAAATTTGGGAGTCAGTGAAAGCTATAAAACCCATTTCTTTCGTCATGTTTCCATATTTTATTTAAATTGCACAAAAAATGTACCTACAAATGTTAGATAAAAAAAAGTCCATGTACAACTTCAACTAAATAGACATCTTAATAAAAACCTTTTTTAATTATTATTTTGACGACCTTTATTTTGAAAAAGAAACGCATACCTAAATGAAAAATGATGATGATAATGAAAGTGTGTCTTTAACTGTTGACCTTTTCTTATAACGCCCTGTATAATTACATACATTAAAATCTATAAAATAATCTTTAACTGCATTGGTTAATTTATACAAATTCTGAAATTTTAAAATAATATAGAGCAAAAGCCCTTTAGAGCTTAAGAATTTTCATTATTTTTTGTTCGTAGATGAAGTTTATTATCAATAATATGAAGTTTATCCAATCTTTAAGAAACTTCTTGACGGAAAATAAGTTATGACAAAATATTAACAAACTTTTATGTTCTATAACTCCATTAATTTTGTGTTACCGAAAAAATATCAAAGGAACGTGTACAATTATTTTAATGTGTAGAATAATTTCCTAAATTTTATGCACACTATATATATCCCTCTGAACTCTGTAGTTTTTAGCTGTATCTCAACTGTCTCACCTTGATATTGTGAGAACTATTATTCCAGGTATTTTCCGACTCACCTTGTACACGAATTACCAATGAACAATGACGCATGACGATCACACAAAACAAATAATTATTTATCATAGGCAGCCACGACTTCCTTGGCAATACCTTCCTATTTTTACGGCTGACCTTAGCCGCACAGCAGAAAAACAATTGCAATTACCCATTTCGTATTCCACAAACATGGCAAAATACTACGCCGGTTTGTCGGACGTGTATGTTAATTTTCCGTGTAATATATGTACTTAGAAGGATTTGTGCAGAATATATACACAGCCTCGTACTTGACTGAAATATACCCACAGTTTTAGCTCGAAATGGGAAACCCCTATCTATGGAAGAAATTCAATTGATACCAAGGACTTCTCTATTAATGCTTTTTATGTACGGCACTTGAGCAAAATTGTAAAATAAAATCTTAACTCAAGCGGCAATGAACAGATGAAGTAAAATGCGACTTTAAAATTACCATACAGGGTGAAGCAATTCTAGTTACAGAAAATTATAACGGTTCAACAAGGATGTGTGTCAGTTCTCTTTTTTGTTTTAATGGCGTGTATCACAAAGAATTGCTTCGCAATTCTGTTAGTTGTAACACCCACCACATACATAAATTTTTTAAAAGCTGACACATTTCTTTATGTAAATCGATAGAACAGAATATTATTTAGATTTGATTTGAATTTTTTGACATTGTATTGTAATATTTTACAGTTGTGTATCCTAGTAAATATTTGAAATAGTGAAACAATTACTAATCTGTCGTACTGTGTTTATTAAAAAATTTTTATAGGCTAATAAAACCACAGAAGCTATTATTAAGTTGATAAGTAGTAAATAGATGAGTGCTCCTGACTAATACCGACTAAATTTAAAACGCTTCACGGCGTATTGTTGCATTGAACGGAGCTATTTCAAGGAAAGTAAACGATCGCCATGTAATTTAATTGACCCCTTCAGGCGATCTTTGCACTTGATGTATTAATTGAATGATTTACGGCACTTAGTGTTAGTTCGGCACCGCCCGGGCAAAGACAACAGTAAAAGCGTTGTCCCATGGCACCACCAGAAAAATTCCTCAAAATAGTTAGCGTAATAAAACGTTTTTGTTTTGTTTTTTCCCTGCTTTCGAACGATTTTTAAATGAAGAACTAAACATTTCACAAAATTTTCAAGAATAGAAACAACTTTATTTAGTAATACATATTCAGGGTCTAAACAACGAGTTGAAAGAGATAAGTTAAATAAAATAAGATTAAATGATTGTTTGTTAACCAGTTGATGAGGTAAGAACCAGATAAGAATAAAAATGTAGCAAATATTAATTATAAGAAACATTTTAACCTTTAAGAGAACCTGGGAAAAAACTGAATTCGCCTCGCTTTTTGGTTATTTTACGTCGCGACGGCCTATTTCTGTTTAGACCAACCAATACAGCGAAAAAAGAGGCTGTTTTTACACTGAAATATTACAGCAAATTTCAAGTGATTTCCCCAGCAACACATTTTTTTATTTTTTTTTATAATATCTGGAAAAATAATCATGGAATCGTCTTACTCTCAATAGGACTTTTGTAGAGAATAAGAAAACCTATAAAATGTTTTTTTGTGCGAACCGATCGTTTCATTTTTTAACAGAGAAAATCTGGAAAAACCTTTAAAATAGACCTTTTTTCAAAAATTCATAAATGGAAAAACCATCAAATCGGGATCGACATTATCACTAAGTTTAAGTCATATTTTTATTAATCCTTTTGAAGAATACTATCTTAATTATTAAATAATAAATATACCATGTCATGGAGATATGTGAACACTTGTAATTTGACTTTTTACTACAAGAAAATTCAGTATTTTTATAAGTCATAGTTATTTATTAATAACACTTTAAAATATCTACAAAATAATATCTATGTTACCTTTCATTGATATTGTAAGAAATTTAAAGAAATTAAATTTGAATAGAAACACTTGTTTATAGCACTCATTCGCGCTAATAGTTATCTTAGTTCTAATTGTTGTGTTGACATAGGTGTAATGAATTTATATAATAGAGCCAAATCAAATTTTCCTCAATCAAATTTTTAACAATGGATGGAAATTTATAAAAAATCTACTAATATGTATATGTACAGTGTGTCCAAGATAAGGATGGGATAGCATTAGAATCTAGGAAATGGTAAGAGATACGAGGTGACTCATATTAGAAAAAAGTTGTGTGTTTTTAATATACCGTTTAGAAAGTTTTAAAATTCCGGGTAGTTTCGGAAATATCCGGAAAAACCCGAAATTTTACAAAATTGTTTAATTTATTTTTCTGGCTTTATTTGAAAACGAATTTTAAAATAATTTGCATAATTGCATTGCCACTTTTTTCGTTTTATTCAATGGCGTCAACATTTTTACAAACCGACGTCTCATCTTCGAGGGGCCATCATCAGGTTAATTTTTTTAAATACGTCGCTGCTATTTTTATGACAAAATCTAAAGTTATTTTTAATTCTGCATTAGATGATATTACTATTGTAATCGTTAAAAATGTATTTACCTTGTTTTAACGATTTTTATTTAATCAATAATTTGAAAAAGTTGTACCTAATAAAAAAATAATACGAATTTATGAAATGTTTTATTATTTCTAATTAGTATTGCCAATAGTAGTAAAAAAATGTTCGATATTTTGTGTTGTATTGACTTTTATACTGTTATAACTTCCTCCAATAGATATTTTGAAAGCGTTCAGAGACGTACTTAGGAAAAAATTAATTGATAGCTAAACCAACTGTATAATTAATATACGCGAAATTTTGTCCACATGGTTTCTAAGAATATCTATTGAAAATAAAATTGATCATGTAAAACAAAAAAAAAAAGCAATTACGTAATAATTTTTTTCAGTCCAAACATTCCGATATTATCAGAAAAATTAAGGAAAATAGAACATTTTTTTAGACAATCTATACTTTACGCATTTTTAAAATTGCATTTAGAGCATACTTTGTGAATATAATAAATATTATATTGGAAAAACCTCTCTATTTGTAAATATTAAAATAGATGAATATAGAGATTATATAAAAAAAAGTCTTATCAATCAAAATTTGGCAACACGCCGGATAAAACTGTCGTATAATTAAATGGGGATCGGTTAGAATTTTGAAAAGGATAAAATAATATCAAAAAGGAATTTAAAAAAAACGCGATTATTTTACTAAACCGTGAAAAATTATCTATTTGTTATTTAATGAGTTTGCCTTTTTGGCTGCAAATACTAAAAGATGTAAATAATATCACTAGCTATGAAAGCAAATCAATAAACAAAATATAAAATGTCATGTTTATTTCAAATGATCGTCAGTGTTGAGAGCCGAAATAGATTTAATTTTTGAAACAACTGATTACTTAGAGTAGTGGTATAATGATGCATATTTTTTATTTCTTACATGTTTGCATTTTTCAGAGTAACAGGTTTTGATTCAACAAAAATTGTTTTTTAAAAATGACTTCACTGGTTCTGCTGGCCTTATTTAGTTAGTTTTTCATTTTTGCCATTATTTATATCACTTCAGGATATTTATGTTTGATTAACCTTGAAAATCCCATAGTTTTATCCTCGTTGTAAAAATATCTTAAATTACAGTGAAAACTTACACATTTCTCTCTCTTAATCCATTATGTAAATAGATGATAATCTAGGAACCACAATTTACAATTTTGTGAACATAATGATAAGGTTTGCCACATTATAACACGATGATCAAATTTCCTTAATTAATATATTCATTCCGTGGGTGTATAAAATAAATAGAAACAATTCGTGGGCTTAACTTTACGTTACCATTTTAAGGTTCCCAAAGACCATCGACCTACAGTTTTTTTTAACTAAATTGTTCCAGAAGACTAATAGTCGTTATAATTAACAACGTAAACGGGAACAAAAAAAGTACTTTTTTGTTAAACGTAACATACCGCATTACATACTAGCAGTAACAGGTGGTACAGGGATTTTTACGAAAGCTTTCGTGTGTAGGCTTTTTCGTCATTTACATACTCGACATCTGGGTTTTTCACCCACATGCTTTTACCTATTCCATGTTGTACAACTGTGATTGTGTTATCTTGAAACGTCGTACGTGAAGTCAACGCATGGAGAAACATGGAAACACTCCGAGCAGAAGAGACCATACCATCCATAAATTATCATTATTCTGATCAGTTTGTATGACAAAACATAAAACTGTTGTTGGTAGTTAAATTTAAAACAAACAGAATTTTAACTTCGCATTGGTCAGGGCAAAAACGGTTGAATTTGACGATCAATAGTCGAGTCAAGAGACATTTCTGTTTAGAATTAAATATTTATTATATGATAAATGCATTTTTAGTGCCTTCGTGTTCATATGATAAGGTTCGTTAGCATATAGAAAGTCTATCAATATCATTATTAGCTACTTCAGTTATCTCAGTTACATACTAGAGATAGGAACTTCTATATATGGTTAGCTTGATGAAGATGAACAAAACTGTATCCTACTATAGAAAAATTTTGAAAGCAGCTACAACCAATACTGATGTATGTCAAGCATGGAAATTACAATGTGTATTAATTATTTTTTTCAAAACACGAACGCACTGTATATATTTACAAATTGGCGGATGGTTCTATTTCACATCGTTCTCGGGTCTGATTTTCTATTTTTAAGAAATATAAATTAATACGGAAGATATTAAATGTTTTAAAATAGATCCCTTTCGATTTTTTAAAATAGATGCTATATTTTAATGTCAGTTATTGGGTCACAGTGGAACATATGTGGATGTTTTTAACTTTGCTTATACTTGGACATATAAACTTTTGGAGAAAATGAGAAAGTTTCAGTGGCATAAGAATTTATTGACATTTAAATCATTAAAAACAACACCTTCATACAGTCAGATGTAGATGTTATGGACAGTGTAATAATTTGAGTCTTAAGCATAATGCCCTGAGATTGAGCATAATGACTAGAAGAGTTGAGGAAAATGATAAATATTTTCTGCAGATGTACCACATTGACTGGACACTATACATAATGCCTAGTAACTGTGATAAATTATCCTGCTTTTATTAGCAAAGCGATACACAATAAATATTTTAATGTCATTACATTTAAATAAATATTGAAGAATATTTCTGAAATAACTATAATATAAAACATGAAAATATACAACATTCTGTCAAGTACCATGTGTTCCAGAAAATTAATCAAGAATTATTACGCGAAACTTATGCCGGCCCTGAATCACTCTTCTTAATCAACTGACCTGTCTTATTCAAATCAAGTATTAACGGATATTGTATTAATGTACGGGGATTGCGAATGTGATTTAAATATGACTTGTAGTTTGTATGCAAATTGTTACTGCCAACGACAACAACCGAATTCCATAATAATGCAAAACGTTATTCAAAGACTGCAGGATAGGGATATAATGAACCCAACGTATCAAGGTCGTGGATAAGAAAGACCCCAGCATGTCTTAAATAAGAAGAAAGACATTTTATACCTTGTTTAGGAAAACCCGAGCCTCAGCACCCGCGATATTGCAAGTAAAATGGGTGCTTCGAATACTGGGTGGCGTTTGTTTATACTGGCTTTACGGTAAGATGTCGAGAAGTCAGGTTACAATACAATGAAGACGGCTTGGTAAAAACTGAAACCTCATCACGTAATGTGAAATGTTGTTTTGCTTTTATCAAGTCGATTTATCTGAAACACACTCTGGATGTACTCATTTATACTAAATTGTGTGTAATATGTTTACAAACGAGCATCTTTGCATCGTATAGTTAATACCTACGCAGCACATCACTTTCTTATTAAGTCAGACACCTTTCCAAGCCTACTTAGTTTATATATCAATCTGTTCTCCGCGACACATTTCTGGTGACTTCTAGCGAGTTCAAAGCGCTATCAGGTCTCCAATTCATCATCCCCAGGATTTATCTTACTCGTCTAAATAGTTAAACTGTCGCCACCTCGGTATTTCGTTCCTTGCTTCACTTGGAATTTCCTGTACACCAAAAGGGAAAACAGTTCTCTCCTATTTTCTATCATTACGTCAATAAACATCGCGGTGCTCCATTTCATCTCGACCGGAGATTCAATAAAAAAGGGCTTCTACGTTTTGGTTTCCTGTCCAGGGCAATTTAAATTTAATTGTGGAGACGCCACGTTTAATTGGGTATTATTAAACATTTCCTTCCTATCTGAATGGTAACGAAAACATGCGTGTCTGTCGTCGCGTAAGTACCGGCGGATTGCCTATTTCATCGCCTAATTTTGGGAACGTGCTCGAGGACGTTTTTGTCGGCTTGCGCGGAAAGAAATCTCATTTATTCACACATTTCCAAACAGCCGTGCCTGTTTGAAGATGTTCAGTATGGATGTAGAAAGAAGAAAGAGATAAAAAAGATGTTGACACATAGTTTTATCCTGTTTGTTTTTAATTACCTTAATTCCAGTATCCCATGGTATAATAATAATAAAAAAATCGATTAAGTTCTGTTCTGTTCACTCACAAAAAAAAGGACATTGTCATCTTTTGTTGAAATATGTACTATTTTATTCCTATCCTTCTAGGCCACAGTTAACTACGTTCTTGGCAGTTTTTACTTTAACTTTAACTCCTTTATCGATAGAAATTTCGTCTTAATACTCAAAAACACATGAAGACATAAAATATCTGATGTGACAACTGATTTTGTCTTGAAAATCGAACTCGAAATCCTGCCATCAGTTTGCTTCTATCTAGTAATACTACTGCATTGTATGGTCCTCTTGAGAAACTAAATTGTACTCAAAACCGGAACGATTCATTGAGTTTTAATTTAAAGTCCTTATTGAAGGAAATGCCATTCATATAGCACATGCCCCGAGACTGGTATGTGTACACAAGTGAGCACTAAATAAGCAAAGTTTATGGGGCATAACGTTTAATTAAACTACAAAAACAAATAGTTTTATTCAGTGACTCTAAAGTCGATATTGGATCCTCAAACAGGAGAATCCATTCAGTGTTTGTTGATCAGTGGAAACAATTGTTGGTTCTAAAAATATATGGACTTGTGGATGCAAGGGGCTAAAAATACTCGACGTCCATACTTTTTATTTCACGGCTAAGTGATGGCGGTGTTTTTCTTATTACTTCTGGGCAGAATATAGAACGCGAGTAACAAAGAACGAAAGGCTTTTATTTGCTCAATGGATGATAAATATCTGCAGCAACGTACACAGTAGCAGATTTAAAATTCCATTCTTTAAAGAACGCCTTACACTATACACTTAGCATTTGCAATACCAGAATTCTGTGTCACAGTTAAATAAACATATAAACTACATATATCTTATTATGTGGCTTGAGAACAGCTATTGTTTCCGTATCACATACAGGGGACACAAGGCCTTTCTCCAGCAAATTTCAACCTCGATTTAATTTTTATCAATGGTATTTTGCAATAGTCTGTGAACCTTCAGTGAAGTTTTCTTATGTTTTTCACTGAGGCAAAATTTACTTGAGTGATATCAATGAGAGGATGAAAATCCCCAGCACATCCAACAATCACGCATTACCATGAATTTTCGCTATATGTTTGGGCTGGAATTGTTGATGATAAGAGAACTATTTTTGTTGTCAAACATTTACTGGTGTTAATTACACGACATTCTTAGATCGTTCACCGGTTTTGCTCTAGGAGAGTTAAATGACAGCTAATAGTCATTTATTTGTGCTCAGTATGTATGATTAATAATTACAAAATCGGCCCAGACTCATTTACTTCAAATGTAAATTCTATTATAAAACTTTTATGACTTTTTGTGAAACGCATTACTTTGTCATCAACTAGAATCCCTTAGAACTTAAACCATACATTAGAAAAGACCCTGTGTCTTAGAATAGTAATATATTGTTGTGTTGAATGTTGTTTTATGTGTTAGTTAAAATTTTATGTATGAATGTTCTATTTTGAAAATTAATGTTTTGAGTAAGTTTTGTATAGCCCCTGTATATGTGTGTCGATAAAGTATGTTATGTGTAGTGTAGTGTATATGTTAAAGACGTAAATACAATTCACAAGTCTTATATTTACCTGCTAATGCTTAAATGGCCTCTACTTTACACTTTATTTATTTTAAAATTTTGCTTAAGTTTTTTTATTTTTTATTTATATACTTTATATTTTATTTGAGCAACTCCCTCGAGCAGGAGGCGGGTTCAATATTTTATTCGAGTAAGAATCTACTTATTTCTTTGTCATAAATTTTGTTTATCTCACTATCTAGATTTTCCTCAAATATCACACATGGAATAATAAATAAATTGGATAACTTTAACAAGTGTCAGCTATATTTACTACAACGGATGTTCAGATATACAGTTATACAGATTTTCTTAATCTAGACTTATACTAAAATTAGAATTTGAGATCTCTTTATTTATATTACTTTTCAAATTTTATTGGTTAAATGAAACTTTTGTTTTTAAATTTGTTAAAATTTTGTTTTAAATATCTTTATCTTTCATTGATCAATGTTTTTTAAATATGTGGCCAATAAAATATACCTTTTAACTGCAGTTAAATAAAATGGTCTACCTTGTATTTTGAAATTTCAAAGTTCTCAGACGATCTTGAAGTTGGCAGGCCTGCTGAACTGGAACTAGACTTTCTCGTTGTTTTCTACCATTAACTCGTTCTGAAGCCGTCAGATTCTCCTCCGTTCCATTTATTCCACTCAGGCACTGGTCACTAATTTTGAATTCGCGCTTTATTCCCTTTTCGAAAATTCACTGCAGTCGAAGCACTTGATTGGTCACAAATCCTAACAGTTCGTTGTTGTACAAGTTTAATTTTCTTATGTTTGATCCCTGTTCGGACTAATTCCTTTTCTCACAACGTTTGACGAAATTATAACCTCACATCAGTTTGACATTTGAGATTTGAAAAGGTACAAATTTTAAAATAATTGAGTTGCCTTGATTTTACTTGTGATTTTCACTTGTTTTCTTTCAGATTACCACAGATGTTTATCGTTCAAAGATCATGAGCAAATTGGCTGTTTTCGTCCAAAACACTTTTAATAAACCCGAAATCAAAAGAAGTTTGTTGTGGATACGACGTCACCTGTCATATGAGATAACTTATTTTATGAAATTTTGGGCATACGGATTTCTAAAACTGAAAATTATGCATATTTTCGATAATAGGATACAATTCTCGTTATTTTGATACCCCATTTGCTATTGTAGGTTATAATTTTACATCTACTCTGAACCTATGCTAAATTATGAAAATACAGTAACATTTCTTACTTAAAACTGTTTTTACCTATCTAAATCTATTCTGTGACCTCTTTATTAAAGTTCCTACATATTTTCCACTTGGGTTTACATTTATTTAAATGTTTATGGCTTATTTTTGTTCTAGGTGTCGAAATGACATCGTTTTTCACAAATTTTTCACTTATGGAAAAGTCTATAACATGAAATAAATACTGCTTTTTAGTCCTTGGAAGATGTCTACAGCAGATTCACACTCACCGTTAGATTAAAAACAAGATTTACAAAGTTTGTCGTTTGACATATGATACATTTTTTTTTCTTGTACAATGCAGCTATATATTGGATCAAATCCAGTTCTAAGGATGTGAACTTGTTAAAGGCATAACACTTTAACTTTCTATGACGTTATTTGCATGTATATCGAAAATTTAGTAAAATTCATTCGATAGCCGTTACTGTACAAAGCTACCGTTTCAAAATTCGATGAAAATTTTTAATTGAAGTACAGATAATGTTTTGTACTGCTGTGGTTTGTTGGTGACAAACATGTACTACATTTCTGTGCTGTTTTTTCAAGAAATTATCATTGGAAAATTGTTTTATTTTGAATTTCATGTGAATTTCCGGAGTCATTTTCCATTATATAACTTGCATTGCACAAATTTGTGATATTCTTTTAAACTAAACATAAAATAGAACTATTTGACTTAATTTTACTACACCATGTGATTCTTTTTAAGAAAATCTATCAATTTAATAAATATTTTCAGTTTATTTGTTCATACTTGGAATTAAATATTTTAAAACGCTACTATGCTTTAAGATTTGCTTTTATTTAATGTTTTATAATTGAGCAGTATGTCATAACATGACAATATGTACTATTGATCGCTGCACGTGTAATACTAAATGTATGTAGATACACAAATACAATAAATAATTGTCATTTACAGATAAAAATTATCGCAAAATTAAATCGGTACCATATAATTTTGCACACTATATACATATTTTCAACTAGACGTTTATTTTAAAATGGTTAAAATCTATTTGTGAAATACCTACATGAAAACTGATTATTGACAGTTAATTGAAAATATGTTGCATTGTTCTCCGAAATTGAATGGTTTTCCTGCTTTGATTCAATTCTATCGGAATTTATTCTTAGAATAAATCTTTTAGCTCTATTTCAGCGCAATCGAACTGACTATTATTGTCCTCCGATTTTATTTAAAATATGATTCAGAAACCGATATCGACATAACAGATATCTCCCATAGTTGCTCCATTCAAGAAACGCTTTGGGTCGCAGATAAACGTCGCAACTGCCAGTCAAACATATAATAGGTTAAGTTCTGAAAGGCGTTCGATTTTATGGCTTATTTAGTTATCTCTTTATTTCATAGCATCTTAGTTCCGTCTTAACGGCAAGTTAATGCCCAATAAATCTCTTTAAACTACTGCGCGACTCTTAAAAGTGACGAAAACCAGCGATTAAAATCGTTTCCAAATTACAGGAGGCACCAGATTTGTCACAAATCTCTAGAGACTACATTCTTTTGATTGTATGTGGCAGATGCTGCTGAATCATATGATTTCAGCTAGGATTCCTTTCATTTTCTCGATAAATCGATGAACATAAAGAGGTGAGTGACGTGTACAAGCTAAAATGGGTTTAAATTTCATGCTATTAATTTCGTCTAGGTCCAAACCTTTGGTAGTGTAAGATTGCGACAGCTTGTAGCTTAATCTGCGGTACATTCTTACAAGTTATTTTTAACCACCAGACAGTTGATGGTAATGAAATTCACTTAGCAGGTGTATATTTACCGTCGGGTTGCAAAAATCTTCATAACCAAGGACAAAGAAAATGAGATGCAATTTACCGACGTTAAAAAAATTGCTTTTTGCTTTTGGACTATATCATCTTTACTCTAATAATGTTCGCAAAACATATTCGTCAGATGCGTCATTTTTTAAAGTTAACGAAACATAATACATTGAAGAAAGGGTTTAATTGGAGGAAATAAAATTTATTAGAACCTATAAAATCATTTATTTGTATTTGTCGAATTAATGACACAGAGCCTTCATAAATGATTACAAGCCATCTGACCTGTAATTGTATTTGGAATACTAAAACAACATATAGAATGATTATGCCGGTGTAATTTTACAGGATATTTTATTTAACCAAACAGCAATCGCATTATCTCGAGCGTAGACGTAGCGGTTTGTCATTGTTCATTGTAAACAAATTATTAATATTGGTGACGCTAAGATTTAGGGATTTTTAGTTGACAGTACCAACCGTACAATGTTGGTTGCTGAACATCAGTGATCACGTGGCATGTAATCATTTATTTTGGAAAAGCAATTTTAATTCCCAATATTAGGTATATTTATTAATTTATATATCGTATTTATTGTAAAAAGTCTGGACAGGATGTCTCGTATAAGAACTAACACAGGGCAGATGCATGTAGTGATGTCCAAAGTATTGTAATTTAAGCAAGCTTACCTATATACAACGTTGCATCCCATAGCTCCCAAAGTGAGGTCCTAAATTTCGAAAAAAAAAAATATCTCCGCAACACTTTACCGCAGAAGAACCAAATTTGGTACACGATTTAGGTTTATTACTGTTCTTCTCTGACTATGATTTTAAGTTAATTGAAACACTACAAATTGTTCATTGGGAATGACTCACCCCTAAAATTGCACCGAACTTTTTTTTCATTGACCGAATTGAAAAATAATAATATTATATATAATTAGTAAATAACCTTTTTTTATGCAAACCCCCCAAACTCAATCTCTGGATCCGCCTTTGCCTATCAGCAAGGCACATTTATACAGAGTGTCCTGAAAGGACCCGATAATTATCAAGAAATCAATTTCATAGTTACTTTGAAATATTAGATGGAACATCCTATTTTTTATGCTAGCAACGAATTGGTTTGCCAAAATGTAAGGAATCAGATTTTTTTTCTGGTATGTTCTTGAAATGACTTCATTTTTAGGTCAGTCATTCTCTAAATAACTCGACAAGAAAATGTTTCAAGCAGAATCAGTAGAATTTTGAATGACAAATTATATCCTCTTTGGGCTTGACCTTCACCACAAGTTTCAAGGTCAACATAATATCACCCCGGGGTATTTGAAGGACAAAATAATTTTTTACAAAAAAAAAATGGATTCGACTGAACTTATTTGCATTATTTTGACAACAATTTTGAAATTTAACACGTTGTTAGGTTAATAATTAAAAATGATGAAATTCCATTCTGGAGGCTGATATCTAATCAGTTATTAGGTCAAATAAAAGGTCACACTGAAAGAAATGCGTTTTATTCTTTATTAGAATTCTATATACCATTATAAGACCATTGTATACTATATGTGACAGTTAAACAGGTGAATATTGGATATAAAACGCGTATTGCTAGCACAGTTGTATAGTGACTATAAACCTTATTCTTTATTAAATTATTGTATAACTAGTATACAACGTTTTTTATACCCTTTACGAAATAATAGCAATAACTGTTATTAAAGTGTTCCATATCGTTATTAGAACATCTAGTACTGGTTATAAGTTTTATAATAATAAATGTATTAAACTGTTGTATACTCTGTATGAGTTAAAAACATATGTCATTAAGTTTTCAGAAATTTTATTGGATAACTGTAATTACAAGCTAAGGTTCTAATGTAAACATACATAAAACATACTTTTAAGCATTAAAAATGATGACAAATCGCTCCCAAAACTGTCCAGTTTATTTTCTTAGCAACGATGCACCCGTATTTTCTTGTATTACATGAGAATTTGCACTATAACTCTTCCACCTTAAGAATGAAGCATCCCCAGAAAGGTTGAGCTTCTTTCCATATAATTTTATTTCCTCTGGTTGATTGACTTTATACCCATGCTCTTCTTTGTCACCGTTAACCTTCTGTTCCTCCATCTTATGTAAAACTTAACATCAGCGATTTCTAATAGGACCTACAAAATAATAATTTTTAAGATTTAGACAAGATTTACATTTGAAAAAACAAAACAATTACAAGCCATAAAACAGTTAGATACTTACATAATAATTTTCCATTTCACACAACGCGATATGATCATGTATCCCACAAAACATGTGCATATACTGTCCATTTTCATCAAACTAGACGTGTGTAAGTCGATGCACAGCGGACTGTCGGAAATTTTACGATTGTTGTATTTTCTCTTCTTGAGTAAAGATAATAAAGACGTTGTGGTTTTGTGTGTTTATTTTGACAATGATTGAACATGTATGGACAATAAAAGTGGACTGTATAAGATAGTTGAGTACCGTTCTGCTTCATGCATAGCATGCTACTGAAATCTTAGAAGGGATGAGCTCGTGCGGCGAACCCTAAATCAGCGGCTGGAATAGCCAGGTTTCTTATTGAGTCGGCGCACTTCGCTCTCGGGTCTGACATATGATTATTATTACAAGACTATGAATATAACTTAACAACGATCATAACC
Source organism: Anoplophora glabripennis (assembly GCF_000390285.2). Classification (NCBI taxonomy): domain Eukaryota; kingdom Metazoa; phylum Arthropoda; class Insecta; order Coleoptera; family Cerambycidae; genus Anoplophora; species Anoplophora glabripennis. The sequence continues at coordinate 1,240,193 of NW_019416264.1, read as the reverse complement.
GATTATGCACCGAGAGGTGACGATCACTTAACCATTATAAGATGCGTTTTACACGTTAAAAACGGAAACATATTCAGTATAAGAACGAATAATTCTGTTAATACAATTGTTATATACAAATTCGGATACTGGTCTTTATACAACATATCTTCCCTACTATACAACTGAAATATAAAGTCTATAACGCCTAATAATGTATAAGTAATTCATTATAACCTTTATTTCATAGATGCATAAGGTGTATTAAGCACCTTCCAGTTAAACTGATTGAATAATGAGTCTTACAGATTTTGTTTGAATCATTTTTGTGGAGTTAATCAGAGTAAAATAAATTTGACCCCTAAATAACCTGCGAGGACATACCGGAAAAATTTTCCGACTCCGATTTTGGTTGTAAAATTTGACACTCATCCACTACAGGTATAACAAATAAGAAGTTTAGTTTAATATTCTCAAGCTGTCGAACATATTGGTTTTTTGATAACTTACCATATTTACCCAACCCTGTAAACTTACTGGGGCTCCGGCTCTTTTTAGGATACCCTCATTTGGATAAATGATAAATAATACACATTAATAACATATGTAGTATAATATTTAATGATACGAAATAAATTTATTTCCTAGGAGTACCTAAGTGTTCCTTGGAATTAAATGATTCGGTGTTAATTATATGTTCAATATAATTTCTTCTTAATAAATATATTTATACAGTTCTTGGATAGGCACGGATTCCAACAAATTTTTTTGTATGTAAATAATTATTTCATTCTGGATAATATATAATTTGAAAATGATGAAAATAAATTATTAAATTTTCGCAATTAATTATATTAATTTGTGACATATTCTCATTGTAAGAAAATTTTGGGAAATTGAAATGAATTTAATGTATACTAAATACAATATAATAATAAATATTTTCGAAAAAACTAAATTTCCTACTAGCTTCGGGCAAGATTTTTTAACTCAGTGTAAGGTTCTCTTACATTAAATTGAGGCAAGGTTGCGATAATTTTAATGTGTTCAAAATAAATGTTAGAAGAGCGTTCCATCGGATTAGCATCACCCAGTTTGGTAAATTGCCTTTATAGTGGAAGAAAAAAAAACTGTTTCAACATTAAGAACTTTACCTATATAAAAACAAAAATCCGTTTTGAAAGAATAAATCAGGCAATTTTATCCGTTCCCACAGTCCCACGTTCCATCCCATATCTATAACAAAATTGCTCATACCTACGCTTTTTGCCGAATCCGAACACAGTTCTACCGTTAGGCAAACTTAATCGTTTTTTATAGTGTTAAAATATTGGTATTAAACAAGTAACCCCCTTATAATTTAAGTTAAATAGGACGTAGCCACCCCTCTTGCTTTTTAGAACGGAAACAGTCGTTTATTTGTAAGGCTTTCGAGTAATTTGTAGGAATTTAGTCCACAAAGGGGTTTGTTTAGGTTAAGTTTAGGTTTAATGAAATAAGATTCCTCCTCTCTCTGACATTAAAGTAAAGGGAATTGCTGTATATAAAATAAAAAAAGATCGGTACAGTAACAGTAAACTGCAGTGTTAAAATATTTAGTAGTAACTATAAGAATTTCATCGCGGACGTACAAAAACTAGTTCAAGGACCGTTATTAAACAATATTAATATCCTTATTTAGTATTTTAGCATACTTTTTACTACAAAAATTTATTCACAGTGTTTTTTTATAAAGGTTGCTAAATTAAATGGCAAATTTACCGTAAGGTAAAAAAGAGCGTGAAAATGTAAAATTAGAAGGTCTAAGTAACATTATTATTGCCAACACTTGTGATGCTTAATGGGTTAATTCTTTTTAAACTGTCGCAATCGTTACTTTTTCTGCCAGTACCGGTTTATTATATTTCTGTACAAATTTAATATTCCACAGTCAATATCATCAAATCAAATAAATATAATATATATTGCTTCCCAGGCGAGATTGCAGCCGGGATACTAAAAACGAGGATTCAAACTACAGATGACCTGCAAATGACCTTCAGAGGTTGGTTCGACCAACAGGTCGAAGCGTATTGGGACGTAAAATTTTCCGCTCTTGCAGAATTCGGGGGCAAAAAAATTGTATTATTCGAGTTAATGTGTTTGACCCTCATTTGACCTTGATCTTGACGAGCACCGGGATCGTGATCAGCGATCCCAGAAATATAAAGGTCAGATAGTCTGGGAAAAAGGACTTTTCGATTTCTGTTTGTGAGCCTGTGTTATTTATTAAAATTTTTGTTATAATAAAAATATGAATTGATTTATTTGTGGGACTTCGTAATTTTTAAAATAAATTGTTTCATAGAATTGTATAATTAGTTACATACAAAATGATTTGCCACGAGTGTTAAAAAAATAATTAAATAGTTTAGAAGAACCTAATTATTTAATATTAAACATGTAATATTCAAATACAAACACTTCTAGGACATAAATTTATTCCACAAAAATTAATATTACAACACTACTCAATGTGCAACCGCGAACAGTCAACAAATCAGGTAGAGTCGGACAGGATCAGCCATTATTGTGCATGTATAGCATTGATAGTTTATTATCCTAATGCGGTTTGGTAAGTTTGAGTGGAATTAAACTCACAAACTAATAAAATTTCTTTATTGGGTGATGTTTAATTTAAAATTGTTGAATGCAATTTATTGTGATTTTATTGACTGAACTGTGTTGAATAATTCATATTTACCTATAGTAGGATAATATTCGATGCAAAGTAATAAATCATTATCTGTCAAGGGATCCAGTGCCATACGCTTTTAAGGGTTTTAGAAATTGAATAATTTCTTTATACATTAAGAAGGGACGAAGGGATCAGTTCACGTCTGGCACCCTTGTTCCTACAAAAATTCCTTTATTCTCATAAACTATTTATTTTAAATGTACTTTATTATAAATCCAATTTGTTTTTTAAATTCCATATATGTACTACATTTTACCTCTGTACGCGCCACTGTTGTTTACTTCTTTTTGGAGGCGCTCTCTGATTTACGATCAAGCTCGCCAGGTTAGTATTTGACGTATAACCGACCAGTTCGTAAACTTGATGCACCTGGACGACTATAGCTAGTACCAGAACACAGTGCGTATGCAGCGGTATTTCAGATTTAACATTCAATTTCATTTTAAATTTGAAATGGTTCATCCTACGCCTCCTAAAAATGTTGACACGATTTTCCTTTGATAAAAGACCGACAACTTTTTGCTCTATTTTGCATCGAATACGATCCTACTATATTTAATTTATAGGCAGTAAATTCGTGATATCAGAAGTAGACAATTTTTACTAATTTGGTGGATAGTTTCCAAATCCAGCAATAATAAATGTGTCTGATAATAAATATGTCTGATAAGTTTGATATTAGATTCGTTAGCTCTAGTTCTGTGTCATTCTTGGTATGCATCCTGATTGTGAATAATTGTAGAAAATAAATGAATTTGCTTGGAATATGTGTCTTTCAAATTCTTCTGTTAACAACGCTTTGAATACTATTTATGTTTTATTTCAAAACTGTACTACTTTCTTCCGATACTCATGGACATATGTTGTTTTGCAAATTTAACCAATGTAATCGGTATCCCAAAACAATTTCTAGAAAACTTATAAATATTTACAAAAAACAATAAAAATCTTTTGAAAATTTGAAATTTTGTTAGTATTTATTTAACACAATTATACGAGTTATGTATCCTATATCAAAGTAGAAAATGAATATGCTGTAACAAACTTATTATTAAAACTTTGATTTTATTAAGGCTACAAAAAAATTGTTTTATTAAAATAGATATTAATCATTTTATTAACTAACTTCCTTTAGGAAATTTCTCAATAAAAGTAGTAAGAATGTATTTGTATGTATTTTCTTTAGGAATTGTACATACAGGGTGTTAGAAGTTTGACTGCCTTAATTTTAACAGACGATAGAATATCTTAAAATAAACAAAAAAAACATATGACATGGGTCCTAAACTATTTCCGAGAAAAAATTATCAAAATCTCCAACTTGATGTACAAAAGTTCGATTAATTAAGGAATATCGACATAACTGCGTGCATAGAACGCCATAAAATAATGTTTATCACTTTTTAAACTTCTTTATGCTTAAATCTAAAATATAATTAGCGTTGTAATTTTAAAATTCGATAAAATTCATATCGAGCAATATGACAACGGTGCCCGGAGCGGCGGTTTATTAACACGGGGTACTAAGGCGTCCAGCAACCACCAATACGCAATTCAGTTGGTATCTGGATTCGACCGTGTCGGAGTGTTTTTTGCATACCGCTATTTCCTTTTCTTGAGGTGTTTTCCAGCGAGTGCGCGAAAATTGGATTCGAAGGTGTCGTGCGTGCATCGAAAATGCTGGTGGACATTTTGAGCAGATGTTGTAGTTTGTTTTGTACATGTGCATTTAAAAATTACTGAATATTGCTTTTTGGTAAGTACCTAAATTATTTTTAATACGTATGATCATTTGGACGACGACAATCTTTGGGTACTCCAGTTACATATTTTTCAAATACGTAATTTGATTAAAAGTGAAGTTCCTGTTTTAAGATATTCATAATTACTAAAATTCGAGCTAAAATTTAAGCACACTATCTTCTTACTACAAAATCGATACATTTTATTTTATTTATTTAAAAACTGGAAAACAATTGTCTTGAAATGTTCCACAATAATAGCTGTTTACATTTCTTCCATAGGACAAGTCTGCCGCGTATACACGTGCTGTTGTCACGTTGTGATGGATCTCTCCAATATTAATACTCGCTGTATTTTGAAAACTGTTAATCTTACGCCCCTGTAATATACCTACAACTTTTTTGTTCATTTATGATTACTCTATCTCATGCTGAAGTATTGGCAGTCAAACTTCTTACACTCTTTATATACGATTTGTTTGCAGTAGTAATTAAATAAAAGAGAAACTTTCATTGAAATAAATACCAAATATGTATTTAATTCGAAGAACGCAAATAAATGATTAATTGGCGCTAATAAATTTTATTATGTACTTCAAATTAAATCCTTTCCTTAGTAGATACACCTTTTGTGCTTTCGGGACTGGCTTTCTTTTTTGATAAAAAATCCTCCTAATATGTATATGACTATTTAAATTAACATTAACCAACAAATGATTTGAGACCGGATATTCCAAAAAATTTAGACATATCCTCTCAGGATTTCACAGTCCATAAGGCCTGACATGTCGAATCAATTTGATACAAATTTGGGTGCTCCATTGTATGTCGACTTGGTTAAAGATTTCATTGTTAGACAATACTACAAACGATATTTGCTAAATATTCAAGATTAGCACACAATTTAATTGGATATTTTACCAACATGCATTTTGTTGCATTTCTTGCAGTTTAATTCATTACATAAATAACTTTTTTATAATAATGAAATTTAATTAGAGGTAAATTAATGTATATGCAATACGGGGTCAAATCTATTAATTCTTATAGCCACTAAATGCCTTAAAGTCCTGTACAATGCGTTAAATTTGCACAACACGAACTTATTCATAGCTACATGCTAGTATTTTACATCTAGTAAGCATACCCAGCCATCAGAGCGAACAAATGCCGTGTAACGAATTCGATACATGCCAGCTTGACCATTGTTTTAAAGTAATCACTCTTAATCATAGCACACTGCTTCGACAACACGTTTAGTCTCGCGATTTAACCTATACGAAGGTTAATAGTTACCTCATTCTGACATCTAAATTAGCTTAGGTACAGGCCAACAAGTATTTCATGTCGAATGTATGTCGAAGTAACAAAAACATTCTGTATAATAACCGGCCTTTTTACTTTCTTGCCTCAGGTCGAGATAAAGCAAACAGCCTGAGCAGTTTCGCTTTCAAAATATCTTGACAACTGTCAGATAGTGGAACAAAACAAATGACTGGAACGTGCTCATGTGGCGTGCATCAGACAGAAAAATTAATTATTAACGTGGTTGATGCATCAATTTTTATAGCTCGAGGTATCAAGGTCAGAATCGGAATAATAAAGAGGATCTAGTCAGCTATTTTTTTATCATAATTTATTTTTCTCAAAAGCAAAAGAATATTGTTTTATGATCTTATGATCTTATTCTGACCCAAATTTTAGAAAATGAAAAGAAGAAAGATAGAAAGACTTTTAGTTTTTAGTATTTTCTATTGATAAGTTTCATTGAAAAAACTTACTTCACTATTGTGGCTGATGATTATCATTATCTTCTTTTTTACCATGAAATAGGTCCTATCTCAGTCATAATGTCATTAATTTTAACCACGTATTCGAAAGGCGTAATGAAGACAGAAAATCGAAACAAAAATTTTCTGAACCTTTTAAAAAAAAAGGCAAAATACCCCTAACTTGCCGGCCTACTTTGCAACAGGGAACGCGCCAGACTATAAAGTATTGACCGTTGAAGCAAAACATCTGATTTCTCCAGTCGTCTTGAATTTTAAATTGATTTCAAAATCAAAGTGCAGCTGATCACAACTTTATTAACAAAGTGATATGGACGGATGAGTGAGTGTTTTTTTAGCCAAACTGTCATTTTAAATAGGAAATACCGTACTACTTTTTGAAAAGCAATAAGTTACACAAAGTATACGTACTACAAACTGAATAATTAATTGAACATAATACTAAAAACTCATATTCAATTATAAAACATAGTGAAAACAATATTAAAAATACTAAATAACCCAAAATTCGGAAATAATCATTATCCTTGTTTTTATTAACAAATAAATAATAAGTACTTACTAATATTTAAAATGTAAAAAAATATTTTATTTATGTGTCTAGGTAAAAAGCTCTGTTTACTAATTGTTGTTGACAACGGATAAAAAACGCATTAAAAGCTAGGTTAATGACCGAATATACGGTAGATCAAGATTTCCTCTTGAAAACCTTTGTGCGGTCAAGAGCGGTCCCAAAAAGGGTTTAAATAATGATTTGAAAATATTTCGCGTATTCATATTCTTCTCATTTTTCCCTATCTTCCTTTAAAATTAATGTCATTATGACCTGTATAGTGGTAAATTGCTTGATGGTCTTTGTCCAACGTGATGTTATAACAGGAATAAAACATTACAACTTCATAATATTGAGGATGTCAATAGTCAGAAATATATTTTTTAATTACTGCTTTGCCTATTAAGTTAGATCATTTAACATTTTTAAATCCGTCTATTCACGTATACGATGTCGACATGGAACCTAGTTCAGGCTCAAGTGAAATTTGTCCCTAAAAAGGCAAATATTTGGAAACTATAATGTCCTCGAATATTACTCTGTTACATCTTATATTTAAAAAAAAATTGTAAAGTTTTTATAGTTGTTTAAATTATGTAAAAACATCTTGTCTCACATCCATACTTTTAATAACATTTTGACAAACTTTACGTAACTAACAAATTGCAATATGCAAATAATTGTATCTAAGGCTTGCACATGCAATATTAAACGATTAAGTAACGGATTCAATCCAAGTATATTATTATCTAATAGATTGTAAGTACGAACAAATTGCCATTAACTTCATATCTCGAATTATATTCTAAACTACCTCCAATTATTATTAGTGTAACAGTATAAGCCTACTTTGAAATTACTGTCGAGATAACCAGTATTTACATTAGGAGCAAACAGATCATACCAACACTCGCCTTATAGGGCGGTTTTGAGAAATAATTGGTTGTCAATTTGTTTATTGCTATTTTTATTTGCATGTCAGGTTATTATTTGAAATTCTAACTGTAGGTATGCCTTAAATAAGACGTGTCTTGATTGAGTACCAGTTACGTAACGCTTACAAAAAGTATAGTGTGGGCAATGATAATTACTTCTTTTACATATTTGGATGCATTAGGAAAATTATTTCCTAAAATTATGTAAATCGCTGTTTATTTATCTCATTATATTTTGAATACGTAAACTAGCGAAAGGAACTTTTTAGGAAATAGGTATTACATTACGATAATATAGTTAATGTTAAAATTTATTGACAGTTTAGTATACCTTTTTTTAAATAAAATATGCAAAACAATTTTTGGAAAACTTGAAATAAAAATTTTATAACCGGTGCAAAATCTTCGTTTAAAATTGTATGAATCTACAATTCCCGCAACAGGTGTGTGCACTTTCCAGAGCCACCTATCCATCTCGTCGATGATATATAGCTCAAAAACGGCGATTTCAATTACAATCGTAAATATTCCAATGCATGTGGTAGGTTATAGTGGCACAAAAGGCGCTATTGTCCTCATTCTACCATAAAAAGGTTAATACCACTTATGGTGGATAGCGAATGAATGGAGAATTGAAAATATAAGTATACAATGTTGTCCGTACAATCATGAGCAGCGTATTGTATCAGTGGGTAGCGCTGTGAATTTTATTTTAATGTAATCTGAAATTTACAAGACCGCTTTATTATTCATAGGAGAAGATGTAATTTTATTCAAACGTGTATTTCGATACTTCCTGTTTGAGTTTTTCACGTACGAAATTGCGTTTTGCTTCGTATGGAAAACAAGGCAATTTATAATCTAATATTCAACAACAACGCGGGTAACTGAGGATAAATATTATCATTCCTGGAATTTCTTATTGGCAGACTGGTAAATTAGACTATTTATACATTATATTAATATTGTATACTGAACTAGAGGTCGACTACAAATATTTCAAAAAACAATTTTAAAATAACTTTTTGCACTTGAGTTTACAGCATAAATATCACATTGTTTTGGCAATTTATGTTCAATATTCCCAAAGTTGCAATACATCCAACTAAAGAAAGAAAAAAACGCGTGATTTCCACTGAAACTCATATAATTCGTTAGAAGTATAGATACTTCATCAGTTTTTTTATTAATTGATTCAAAAGTATTGGTTATGAAACAAAGTAAAGACGCTTTACGTATGCTTTTTCAAAAAATGTTTTTAGTCTCTCGTATTTATCTTACAATAAACCAGTTCCATATACGCACTGAACATTTTACAGCAAAGTAAATCAGTTAAGGATGAAATTATAATATATCCTACCTCATACATTTTCTTCTGTTCTGGTGCATATCTTGTTTCAAATATGCAGGGGAATTATCTAAAAACAAATCGCCTTGTTAAGCTAACAACTTACTATACAAGGGGACCCAGATGCTATTATTATCCCCAAAAACGAGTTTTGGAGTGAAATTTCACCAGTTGAGACGACTATTGCATTGGTACTTGTTAGGCTGATTTAATAAATATATGAGAATATATTCATCAAAATTTCCTATATTTTAGAGTTCATTGAATGACATTTTTCTTTATCTCTGTAACTAGTGACAGTTTACTCAAGTTTCATCAATTTTTCTCGAATGTTCTTTAGAGATATTTGAGAGAATATGATGCATATTTAAGTACCATGTACCTATGTATGACGAAAACTACACTTTAGACCCTTTTGCATTAAAATAATTCAAAAACAACGACTACAAACGCAATACCAGATATATGGTGTCAAAATGGTCACATACTATTTAAAGTGTGCTAGAGATGTCTTGAAATTAAAGGATACCGGTATAACTGTCATAGATTTTATGATACAACGACAAAAAAGTATGTGAGATTAATTAACGGAAACGATATTTTTACCGGTCTGGCAAAGCTGTAACAGTACATCTATATTGAAAACGCTAAAAACTTGAGATTCTAAAAAAATTGGGTCACAGTCTTAGTCTATATGAACCCAAGTGTGTTGCAATGATTTGTTAAGGCTCTCCCACGCAGTCATCACGTCGTCGATGAGTTTTGGTTATCGTTTAATATTATTCATATTTCAAGAGTCTTGCTGAAAGTTTGCATATTATGTAGAAAAGTACTCACTTATTTTTAATTTACTCAATTTCATCGCTGCCATCAGTAAATCTCAGTGGGTTGTGTAAATTAGTTACACCTTGAACCTTTTATTTTACTGCAACGTATAGCGTCGTTATATCGTAATTAAACTTTCAAAGAATGTTAAGAGTGAAAGTTTTTGAAATATTTACCAGACATATTTCGTCGTTACTTTTTGATAATTTATTTAACATTAAATTATCTCGTATTAAAAATAATTTACATGTTATTTTTTATAAAACTTAGTTCTAGATATCTCAGTGGAAACCACAAAAATTAATCAAAACAATCTTCTCCTGCATATAATCTATATCATTTAGAATAAAACGTCCCTTAATATTCACCTCAACATCCGATGATTTTCTTTCATATTCTGTATTATAAGTTCAAATATACTCCTGCCCTTCACCCCGTATGTCTGTCATTTGCGATTTTTTACAGCAACCACAACTATGCAAAGAAACCGCGAGATTTTCTTTCGCGAAGAATGCAGTCTGCGGTGGGTTTCGATTACCGCCCGCAAGCCTTAGTACTCTCATTGTACTCTCTGAGATTTGATGTTTCTTTGGAAACACGCACAAATCTTGTTTTTTCACGTGTGAATAACGTGCCCTTCGTATTTCACTGCACCGCGCAGAGATTTGTCAAAAAATTGTTTCATTTCAGTACTAATAATTGCGTTGAAGCTTGTGTGATACATTATCCAACAAAGAAATTATAACAAATGAATCAGTTTTCTTAAACGTAACTTTTGAGTAACTTGAAGCTTTTTAGTTTTGCCAACGCGACTTACAAAATTATGATGTAAAATTTATTTTTCTTAATCTTAAAACATTAATTTTAATTTGAAAATAATTCAGACTTTTATCTTTAACTTCGCAAATACTGTCGCTATGGTTTTCACCATATCCATCATCATCATTGTAATCAACATCTTCATCATCACCATCACCACTACCACCATCACCACCACCATAATAATCGTAATAGTCGTCATCACCATCGTTATCGCCATCACCATGTTCATCGTTATCATCAACATATCAACCTTCTCCCCATTAAGTTTTTGAAATAATAATTGAAAAAAAAATATTTTGCAGGAATTGATACCACCAAAGTCAATTTAATATATTCAGATATCAATTCAATTTTTCAAATACCGAAGACTAGAATTAATTTCTTAAGCAAGTCACTAATTATGAAATAATACTTCACAATCATAACTTCCCGACTGTTACAAACTTCCTCGAAATCATCATTTTCCACTTAGTACGCACAAAAGTAAAAGTCCAACAGCTATTTTTACAACCAAATGAATCATTATCGAAATATCAAGGGAACGAAACTAATAGATTTTATTATCCTCCTAACAACCTCTTACGAAATCTCCATTTCCTTTGACATTATTGTTGTGCTTTATTTATCTCATGACGGAATTCGATCGTAATCATAATTAGAAACGCGGTTAATGGTTCCCACTGACAAAAACTATGTAATATCCTCGGCGCGAAAGGCGTCTCTATAAAAATGTGTAAATCATGGGAACCCTTCGAAAAAACGTCGCGCTGACGAAATGACACACTTCGGATTATGTTTCTTAAGGCGGCGTTAAGCAATCTGTGCGCTCTTATTAGGTCGTAATAAATATCAAGGGATACGAGACTGGATCAAGTTGAAATACAATGAGAATCTTTAGATCATAATATATGTTTTCAGAAAAAAATATAAATGAAAGATATAAATAATTGAAAGGTCAGGATCTGAAATAAATAAAATAGCTGAACTTGTGGCAAACCTCCAAAAATGTGGTATTGTTTTCAAAACAGGATCGCATTGCCAGAATCAAACCAACCTCGTTTAACAGAAACCATTCCACCAGTGGCGATAAATCAGAATTTCAACAGTATCTTACCAATCATTATCTTGTTTATAGCCTCAGGCGGCCCATAAACTTATCATCTAATTTCTTAACTGGAAATTCGCACCAGTCAATTAAAGATTAATTGGTTTCTCAACGGATGCGCACCTTAAAGTTGCATCACCTGAAAAAATAACAAAACTTACTTTGCAGGATGTTTACCCGTTATTATCCGTATTGAAAGATTGCGGTAATAGCCTCCATGCGAGCTGGGTGTAATAAATTAAAGGTAGCAAATGCTTTTACTGCATGTTTTCGAAGCAAAACGTTCAGTAACTATGATCAATATTTATTCTTACATATAACAGCATTTGCTTTGGTAGAAAAAGAAAATTCGACTATAAATAAAGCCAGTTATATGAACAAAACTACTTACTTACTACCTGTTTTTGTTTCCATAACACTTTAGGCACATTATAGTAGCAGACTACAGTCGAATTTAGCATATATCTGAATGTGAGAAATATGGCGTTTTTAAATTACATCAGACCCAAAAAATTTTAAGAGCGATTTTAGATTCCTTCGCTATACTCGTATTCATAAAAAAAATATTACTTTCTTACCACCTACTGCTATATAACTAATTATTTCATGCATGATCAGAATAAAAAAATGAGAGAACAGTTTGTTGTTCAAACAAAGTATGAAAGTTTTCCTGAAGCACGTCTTTGATCATAACTATCAAAATGGTGTTGCACAGTTAGACCAGGCGGTATCTGTTTTGGTTTGGATGAATCGTATATCCACGGAGATTTTTGGCTTTTTGGCTTTCAAATATCACTAGAAATGAAAATTTTTCTATGCGCATAAAAAAACGTGGGCTTAACTTTTGACGGCACAATATGTTAAATAAATTGTTGATAAATTCGAATCCTTCAATTAGGTGAGCTCTGGCGCTTGTTTAAACATTGGTCGAATTTTTATACTTATAAACAATTAGAACTTTGTGAATATTCAATCAAATCAAATTTTTTAAAGCAGGTTTTAAAAGTTCTTTTTTTTCAAAAAAAGTTTGAAAGCCTGAGAGCCCTTCTATATGTAATTAAATTTTTAAGTATCTAAGGGCCTTGGTTTTTGCTGTACAAAATTTTGAAAATTTGCAATTTTTTTTTAATATGGATTGCAAAATTATTATGCAAAATCTATCGAACCGATTTTGATGAAATTTGGTGTGATGATTCTACATAACATGAAGTTTTCTTGAGCCAAGTATAAAGGTTCTACACCCAATTTAAATACACCAAAAAAATTCCCTAAAAAGTATTGTTTTTTAACCCCATTTTTGTGATTTTTTCGATTTTTACCATAATAATCATGTTTCATTCGATTTGTAACCAGTCATGTATTGTAAAAAATTTAATTACAAACAATTTTTTCCTCTTCCATTTTCGCCTAAAATCAACTCTTAAAAAGATACATAATTAAATAGAAAGAAAAATATGACATTTTTCCAATTTTTTAACATATTGTGCCGCCAAAAGTTAAGCCCACGCCTAGTGATATTTGAAAGCCAAAAAGCCAAAAATCTCCATGGATATACGATTCACCCAAATATGGCTTTTTGAAACAGATACCGTCTGGACTAAGTATCAAATGCTGTTACTGAAATGATGAATATTATCAGAAATACGTAACCTCAAAATTATTATTTTTTAATTAATATTGATAACATTTTTTGATACAATTATTAATAATAAACTGTACCTATGGGAAAAAAATTATTAATATTTTGCTTCATGCTTTGGCAAGAAATTAAATAGATAATTTTTAAAAATAATTAAAAAATAAGACAAAATTAAATATAATAATTTACCGAATTTAAGCGAAAACTATAGTCGCAAAATATTGTCTCAGAACACCTTTTGGAAGATTTTTTAATGATCTTTAATAATAAGTTGTTTAGTTATTTCAAAAATCGGAACAATTTATTATGAATTTTCTAAGCAGTTAACAAAGTTCATTTAAGCCACTTAAAATTCTAGAATTTTAATATTCTTTTTCAATAATGCCTAAATATACCAAATTAAAATAATATACAATATTCAAATTCTAAACAATATTGTTGTTAATTAAAACAAATAACTCAGAGGCTATGTAGCTCCTAATACCTATTGTGTTTTTGCAAAGTGTTTGCTAGGAATTTCTATAGGCTATATTCAGTTGGTAGCAGTGCGCTCTAAACTGATTTGCTGAAGCATAGAATTTATTACAAAATTAAAAGAAAAACATTGATTTAAAATGGCGCAAATGCTTTTGCTACATCATTTTACGTTGAAGCATTTATTTGCTTGTACTTTTACACTTTAAGCAAATGCTTGTTTTATTCATGAGACCCAATATTTGAATTACTGTCATTAGTTAATAAAATGTGTAGTACGTGAAGTATATAACGTCCTACGTATAAGAAAGGCAGTCTACGAAGATAAATTGTCATTGTAATATAATTTGACAGTGAATCATTTGTATTGCTGATATAGTTTTAATAACAATATATTATTTTCGTACTTACGTTGTCACCTTCTTTCTAATATTTAATTCTTAACGTTTCGTGATTTGGTGGAGATTATTGTTTTTAAAAGTCTTAATATAAGAAATAGATCATGACCAAAACCTAATTATTTGAGTTAATTCAGCTGCCTTCTTCACTAAAAAATTACCAAATTAAAAGTAATCAAATCTGGAAGATTTGATTACTTTGTCTCGAATCTGAATGATCTTAAAATTAATGATGAACTATTAGGCGTGTCACAGTGGATATACATATCCTTATCCATTTATTCATGATTTATTTTCTCTGAATATGCTCCACTTCTGGAACTTTCACTGTATGTACTCAATATTTCTATTTGTTGCAGATGATGAAACATGTGCAGCTTTCTCCGTACAGGAGTAGAGCTGACACAGTGTCCCTTAGTTCCACCGTATCCTATGGAAGTTTGAGTCCTGAGCCCCTCGGCAGTAGGTCTTCCAGCTACTCGTCCCTGAACGAAACGTCCAATTTACAGGTAAGAATAAAAAAATTGTAAAATCGTTGCGGTTAATAAATGATGGTCCAGTGAATATTAAATTTTCGAGATGAAGTTAATTAATTATGTTTCTATTAAACATGGGCGTAACTTGGGGGGGGGCAGGGGTGTGCACGGCCCACCCTAGAAAGCCCTGTGCCCACCCCAAAACAAAAATTAATTCATATTTGTCATATCGGTATTTTAGAATCAATTCAAAACGTGCTCTTTTATATTTTAAATGTGCTGATTGCGAGAGCTTTTTATTTAGACGCCTCCATAAAGCTTGCAGCCCTGGGAACACCCCAAACAAAAATGTAGCCCATGCTATTAAAAAGGGATTAAACATCAAGTCAAAAAGTTACGTTCTTTCTAAAAATACTTAAATTCATTGATGTAAACGCAAAATAACGAATTTCCTGTTTCAACATTTCTATATTGTTATAACAATTAAATTTAAAGCGATAATTACTATACAGGATGTCTCTTAATTCATCTGCCAAACTTCTAAAAAAGTTTTTTTGCTTTGTTATTCTAAATGATGGAACCCTAGATATTTACCGTATCTATTTATCAATATACAGCGTGGTAAAAAAGTTCTGCATAAAATTCATATTTTCGTTAAACAATTTTTTTTCGAAAAACGGTGAGACCCGTCGATTTTTATTTGATCCAGGGCACCTTGTTATGTGGAAAAATTTTTTTTTCGATAATCCACTTACGGCAGCGATGACATAATTTTTTTTTAAATGACAACGCATATTTTTTTCGTTCGAAATTGATGACAGTGATAATTATCTAAACAACGGTGTGAAAATTTCGATGTCTTACATAACAATTTTTTTTAGAAAAATGCACCTTAAGTTCTTATAAGTGATAATTGTCTACTTACACTATTAATGGCTCCGAAAAGGACAAAGTTGACAAAATTACATTTCAAACGAGTAAAATTACACTAATGTTTGTGTAAGTCTAGCGAAATTGTTCGAATTGCCCACCCTGTACCATTTGGCATTGTCCTAAGCGTGTGTAAACGCCGTCTACACTTCGTTCAAGCATTCCCGGGTCGATTTGATTTATTTCAAAACGAATACGGTTTTTAAGTTCTTCCAAATCACCTGGTCTGTTTGTGTACACACGCGATTTCAAATAGCCCCACAAAAAAAAGTCTAGAGGTGTTAAATCAGGCGAACGCGGAGGCCACTCGATTGTTCCGCGTCGCCCGATCCACCGGCCAGTAAACGTGTTATTCAAGTACTCCCGTACTTGCACTCCATAATGGGGCGGTGCACCATCCTGCTGAAACCAAATTCTTTCCTCAGGAATATCAGGATCCTCGTTGTTCGGGAATAACTCTGCTAAGCTTGGGACCAAATCGAACCGCAGGAAATCCAAATAGCGAGCAGCAGTTAAATTTTCCTCGAAAAAATACGGGCCTAAAATACGACGCCCTATTATTCCCGCCCAAACGTTCACCTTTCGGGGGTGCTGATGATCTACTTCTTGCACCCAGTGCGGGTTTTCCTGAGACCAATACCGGCAGTTATGTCGATGCACCGATCCATTAAGATAAAAAGTAGCCTCGTCAGAAAAAATTATGTTCTTGAGGAAGTCGGGGTCTCCGTTACATCGATGCATTAAATCTTCACAAAAGTGGAGACGGCGGTCTGGGTCGTCCTCAGTCAATGCATGTATCAAGTGACCCTTATAGGGGTGAAATTTCTCTTTTTTGAGAAAGTTCACCACAGTTACATGTGAAATATCATTGTTCAATGCAATCGACCTTGTACTAGAATGAGGGTTGTCCTGGAGCTCCACCAGGATATTCAATCTAGTTTCATCATCTACTCTAGGACGACCCGCACGAGGAGCATCTTTCACACTACCAGTTTCCTCAAACCTTGCCAGTACCCTACTAACCGTAGATTGCGTAATTGGTGGTCTGTCAGGGTACGTTGCATTAAATAATTGGCAAGCTTCTTGATGGGTTCGTAACTTATCGCCGAAACCAATCATCCTCAAAATATCAATTCTTTCGCGTTCACTAAGTTTTGCCATTTCGAATTAAACGATTTCACCAAAGAATGTTAAATCGGTACTGATTTTTAGTCTTCAATATTTCAGGTAATCTACTCCTTTCAAGTAAACATTTCTTTGGATCTTTTTTTTTTGAGGAATTTATCGGCAAACTCGAAGACAAAAAGTCGACCTTAATTTGCTACATACTATTTGGATTTTGTGCGGTTGAACTTGGTTCTAAATTTTGCAGTTTAATCAGGATCCTGACAATATCTGATGAATAATTCCGCAAATATTACATAACACCAGTTGCAACTTAAGTTATCTGAAATGCTTTCTGCCGAATAAATTTTTTTCTAAGGCATTTGATCCGTAAACAGCAAATTATTGCATTCAAGAACTTAAGGTGCATTTTTCTAAAAAAAATTGTTATGTAAGACATATCGAAATTGTCACACCGTTGTTTAGATATTTTTCACCGTCATCAATTTCGAATGAAAAAAATATGCGTTGTCATTTAAAAAAAAAATTATGTCATCGCTGCCGTAAATGGATTATCGAATTAAATTTTTTCCACATAACAAGGTGCCCTGGATCAAATAAAAATCGACGGGTCTCACCGTTTTTCGAAAAAAAATTGTTTAATGAAAATATGAATTTTATGCAGACTTTTTTACCACGCTGTATATACTTTTGTTTGAAATTTTCTTTTCAGTGTCGTCACAGCTCGCATACAAAATTTTTGTCGCTCGTTCTGTCCCAGAAACAAGGTTAATAGAGTTCGGGGATGTACGGTTCTTAACAGAACCGGGTTCAGTTTGCTAATGTAAATATGAACATGTCCAAACAAAATAAGTCCAATACGTTAGTACTAAATAGTAGTACTGAATACAAAAGTTAAGAAAATATGTATAAATATCAGTAAGAGTTTTTCTAAACGTCTGGTCTGAAAATGACCGCTCATCTCAAACATTTGTTTTTCAATAGACCCTCGCAGCGTGTATATTACAAATATGACTGCTACAACTGCTAGGTACTTTATCAGAATCCAATTTTAGAAAAATGTTTTCATTAAATTTATTTAGAATTTATCGCAAACTTCTTTTGATTTTAACAGTGCCAATTGAGTACTTTGGGGAGTTACATCTTATTTTTTTTTAAATGTATGTTTATTTGAACTTTTTGTGTTTGACCTTCTGTAGAAGTTTAGCAGTGGAATTAAAGGACGTACTTTCGAAATTATATTTTTCATACCCTTTGAAGTTTACACAAATGCACTGTGTATTTTACTATTAATATAGGTACACTTTTAATATTCCTGTTATAATAAATGACTAACTATTGTTTTACAAAAACATTAAACATCACTATGTAGTCCGACACAGCTAAATAATCGTTTCCTTTCCTTTATATTTCAAAGAAAGCTACAGGCAATTTATATAAATCTAAACTACATAGAAATTACACAACTTCCTCAGGAACGGGAACCATTCGGTATTTCAAGCAGATAGAAAATAATTTACTCCGATATCTCGATATCCTCGGTCGCAAAGCCGTACATATTGAATTTCTGAATTGTAAGAGCAGTAAATAAGGCCTTCTGTCGACCTTACAAGGCAACCTATTTTCACGGGAAACGAACATGCATTCCCACGAAGGTGACGTTTTTTATATTATTCTCATGATTATTGTTTAGACCGTTAACAGTAAACCCAGCATGGATACGAACACCAGGAGGTGTATTTAGCGTTTTTAAAGTTTTATAATTATGGACAGTAATGTGTTTAGTGGCTAAATGTTTCTCTGAATGCGTATCCTGTTTCCCGAAAAGGCAGATATTCGCTGCTCGTTACTGACAGTAATGAGTCGAGTGTAACCTTTATATGAGAAAATCAGTTTTTTGTTTGTCCTACGGTTATTCTTTGTATGCAGTGCTTAAGCCGAAGTATTCAATTTTTATGCACGGAACGTTTACTGCTTTTTGTTTTTTTCTCGTAGCGTTTCTTCATTAATTTTTAATAGGGTTGTTTCATTTTTTAATATTAATTTTCAAAAGAATCGTCTAAAATATTTAACACGTATATCATTTTGCTATTTTTAACCGATTTGTATAAGAAAGAAAAACAAAATATTTTTATAACTTCAGTTCCCGCATAACATTTTTCTAGCAATTGTAAAAATAGATACATAACGGATTCTATTAATCCTATATATATATATATGTATATATGTACATAAACAATTTCAGCTTACGATTCGTCAATAGGGTGAGATTTACACTTACACAACTAGCCATTACTATTGGCCGAGGTTGGTGCTGCCAACTTAGCAATATAAGACTGTAATGAATGTTTCTAATTCTGAATATTTTAGTAAAGACATCGTTTCCCGAATTATTTTAAAGAATTTTTGACTTTATAACTATATTATATCGTATATTTTGTGTACCAAATTAAAAAATATATCCTGGGACGCTGTTTATTCTGCCATAAATAAATTATTAAATATCATTAACCAACGTGTGAAAGATTAAACCATAATTGTAAAAACAAAACCAAAATTATACAAATAGCCAAAATGGATAGTGATGTATTAAAATGAAGCGTTTAAAAAATTGAACAAAATCCTAATAATATAGAACTCAAAAATCAATATGGAGATTATAAAAATAATCTTACTCCAGTTATAGAAAGTAGTTCGAGAGTTAATAACATCCAACTTAAAATTAGGTAAAATATCGCTGATTAAGTATTTCCAAGGATTTTAATACTTACAACTTTTGTAAATATAGGAAAAAATTGGCAAAAAAATTAAAAAAAGCGATACATTTAAAAAAACAAATATAAAGAAGGCGTTAGTATTGTTACCCACTGACATGACAGTCAAGAGGCGAATAATATTATAGGACAATTAGAAGATAATAAATCGACACGAGTTTTGTAATTTGAGGGATTATACAGGGTGATTCAGAACTTATCCAAAAAAAAATTCTGGATGTACAGGGGACCCTTACAAATACAATTTTGTAAAGAAAAAATCAAAAAGGTCAGTTCGAAATTGATTTAAAAATACACTTCTGCACGGTACTGGAAACTGGTCCACTGTAAAACCTGACCACGCACAATGCGACCGGTATGGCGGCGTGATAAAAACGGACAAAAACTTTCGCAAGGAAAGAAATATGTAAATAGAATTTTATCGCACCTATTTTATATCGGCAAATTCAAATGCTTTTGCCTTTGTTAATTATTAATAAAATTAATTTGTGTTTTTAAATAATAAAATCATTTGACATACCTGATGCTGCAACAGCAATTGTTCAAAATTTTATCCACTCACGTGTAAACACATTTGGGTCCGTCTTACTCACTTTCTACGAACTAACACAAATGATGTCTTGCTTCACCATAACACAAATACTTCACCATAATACAAATATTGTCTTGCTTCACCATAAATCAAAACGATATCCATCAACTCTGAATTGCTATACACGCAAGCCATTTTTGACACGAACTACTAAAAAACTGATGTAAATACCACAGATAACAGGTAAAAACTACCGCAACGACGGATTTCAGTATTAGGAGTGACATGGCTCTCCACGCGTATTGCGAATGACGCTAAAGACTACAGTTGTCCAGCTATGTAGTGGTTTAATGTGCTATAACTTCAATAATTTTTTTCTCAGAAACTATAAGGATTTTACAAATTTTTTTTTTACAATACTGACTCCATTTCTCATGCCGCATCTATTCCCAATTTTTTTTGGATAAGTTGTGAATCACTCTGTATACACAGGGTATATTATATACAAGGTGATTCACAACGTTTTTATTTCCAAATTTTTTCTATTTCTATTTCCAGTTCTTGATATTTTTCTCCCTCTTCTGAGTTTTTATCCTAAAATGTTTTATATGTTCTGTTATAATTTATCATATTATTTTTCTGATAGTGTTTGTGGTGTGTATGTATAATATGAATCTGTGTTCTTATGCAAGTTGGTACTGTAATACTTTTGCCTGATGCATAATTTTGACTACTATTGCAGTAAGTCTATTTGTATACTCAATACTTGCTAATAGCCTAGATCGTGTTTTGAAATAAATGTCATTTTCTGCGTTTGTCATTTCTGATTATGTCATCCAATTAGCTTTTTATAAACTTTGCATTACTATTACAGCTACGGCTAACTAATGTAGTACACCCTGTACATATATTTTTGCAAGCTCGTATTTGGACCATTATATCAGCGTGTGGATATCTATGTTAACTTTTTGCAACAAGGATAACCTGTTTAATTGGTGACCCATAATTGTCCATTCGAAGGAGGATGTGAATGTTTTGCAACAAACCCGCGAGCAATCTGTCTCCATCAACATTTTAATCTAGAAAAAAGTCAGGAAACAGAAGGAATTTTAAAGCATACATCCTGTTTGACGGTTAATGCCAGACCAAGCGATCGTGACTTTCAGATGAAATTTTAAAAGAATTGATCTTACCGTTATCGATATCGACTTAACAAGTATGGTTAAGATGTAATGAAAGAGAAGAAATTAAAACGAAATTTGTGGGAAGATTACAGTAATCGAATATGGTACTGCTAATTTCTGGTTTCATTTTTTCCATTATTATTAATAATTATACAATTTTTGCTTTCTTAAACTGAACCTACAAAACTGGATCTATAAGGCAAACGATCATTAGGAACGAATATTTAAACGGTATTTGATTATTAGTCATATCTCCAATTTGCACTAATGGTTATTTTACGGGTCGAAGAGACATGGTATAAAATTTTCTGTAACTAGAATTTACTACCGTTAAAAATAAATGAGTAAATGTATATAATTATAATAACTGGACTAAGTCATTATGATTAAATATGATCATATTTGATAGGTTCAAAGAAATCAATATTGTAATTCAAGATAAAAATAAAGATCACTGAACACAAAGATGATTCGAAGATAATTCATTGGAGTTCTAATATACAGCATTTAAGCCAAAACTGATGGATGTGAAAATTGCACAATTGTGCATTTAAGGCAATTTAATAGTGCACATGCATAAAAAATGTCACGTAAATACATAATGTTTTAAATAATATTACAAACGAATTTTCAAAAAAGTTATACAGGGTGTTCTATAAGCTCTATAACATACTTTGACAGTTGAGCTGCATTAATTTCAAACAGTCTTTTTATGAACATAGGTCCGATTCATTTTTTAATCCTGAATTCTTTCAAATAACTGTTGACGGTTAGTGATTTCAACACGTAAACAAGCTGCTTCATATCCCATAAATAAAAGTCCAAAGGATTTAGATCTGGGGAACGCGGTGGTCATGATGTTGGACTTTGTTGACCTGTCCATTTGTTCGGGAAATGATTATTTAACCAAGCAGTTACTTGTCGCCCTCTATGTAGTGATGCACCATCGTGCTGGTACCACACATTTTGAACAATACTAAGCCCTACGTCAGCAATGAATCCAAAAAAGTTGTTTTCCAAGAAAGTTTTATACAGATCTGCATTTAAACTATCATTTAAAATATGTACAGGCAATAAATTATTGTTGAAAATGATACCACAAACGTTAACACTGAAACATTGCTGACATCGTTTTGATCTAATTGCATGCATATTTCGTAACGCCCAGATATGTTCATTATGATTATTATTTATGCCATCCCTAGTAAAACACGCTTTATCAGACCACATGACAAGCGAAATGAATGAATTATTTTATGAATGTTGTGGAAGTAACGAGCGACAAAATTCTAATCGCTGAGGAGCATTTCCAGTATATAACGCTTGAACATTTTGGCGATGAAACGGATGTAACATTTCTCTGTTCAATACACGCCATACAAAATTAGGTGATAAATGAAGTTTACTTGCTATACACCGAACATTAATTGAACATTGTCAATGACAGCATCTATTATATCTTCTTCATTTTGTACATTCACGTCAGTAGGACGAATGGCCTTTTTTGAGCGGGGTTACCTTCTTCTTGAAGTCTACGAAATGATGCACTAAGGAGTTTGTGGGCAGGTTGATGTCTATTTGGATATATTCGTCGATATTCTCGAGCTGCTTCTCCGACTTTCCCACTGTAATACCCATATACAAAGACAATATCTGCATACTCTTCAGTTGTAAATATATGCATTTTTTATTTAGCACTTTGACCCTAATTGTCAAATAAATAAACAAAAAGTCACAAATAATAATTATTGTTATAGCAACCATCATTTTTATTTAGCAGGCTACTTTGATTGAAATATGAAATTATATTTTTTAAAATGCTTGTAATTTCTAAACAAAAACTAATCGGGCCTATGTTCATATAAGAAAAAATGATTGAAATAGACCCAGCTACCATCTGTCAAAGTTTGTAATAGAGCTTGTAAAACATCCTGTATAATACAAGGTTTAAAGGTACTGTAATTGAATTACTGAATAAAGTATGTGGAAAAAAGGAGGAAATTCAATAAAATGTAGACTTATTGATAGTAAAAGTAAATAGTGCCTAAGGCCAAATTAATGCAACATTCTAAGCACTGGTAACCACATGAGTCAGCCTTGTCAATTTTCCACACTCTAGACTGCCACGAATATGGATCAACAAACTAATTTCGCTAGTCACTTCCTAGAAACACTTATTATTAACAATGCCTCTTTTAACCGAGTAACTGAGATGATTATATTTACTTAGGTAATTCCTCACTACTTATTAGTTATGCCAAGACAGTTCAGTGAATGCGATTGGTTACACTGAAGCTTCATTGAGTCATAAGTGGCTAGATTTCATAGTGATGAAAAATAACAGTTTCTTATCTCCATCTGTCGTGAAACCGTGAAGATGTCCTTTGAGCAACAATGTCTTCTGCGGCCTCAGAACAAAAGACTTCTCACGTGAACTTAAATTACAAAGTCCTGCAGTTCTTCAAAAGTATTTAGCAAAATATTGCATCCTTAGCTAAGTTGCCTCGATTGTCCATTGTTTATGATTCAGTTAGAGACAATTCTTTCCCAGAAGCTGTGGAAAAAAAATCTCAAACAATCCATTGTCGGTATACGCGGAGAAGAAATATTTACTTATAAAGCAATTTGTCCTTAGCCTCGTAAACACTAGTGATTTATTAATTGATCTGTTGGATTTATCTATTGTTCGTGAACAGAAGTTATCACAGTCATCTATTCGGTGCGTTCATTTATTATTTATCTTAAATAAGTACTTTACTAGTAAGAATTAATGGTGTTGATAGCGTTTTATTGCGTCTTGTGTAATACTAAATAGTTTGTTGAAAATAGAAACAAAGGCGCCGATACCAGAGGATTATGATTAATTTTAATTGGACATAATGAAATTAGTAAAATCAGACAATATTTTGGAAAATATAATATGTACTTAATTAACTAAGCTGACAGTTGTACAGTTGTAAGTAGTAAATAAAAAATAATACCAGATTTACAAAAACAAAACAATAATTCTTAAAAAACAAGGAACATTTTGACATAGTTCAAAATTTTTTATTTATTTATATATTTGGAAATGACTACCAGACAGGACACAGCTCAATTACAAGGCAGGTATAATACAGATAAAAAAAACAAATACAATTTGCTTTAACATTAACATCTTTGTTTATATTGACAGGATTACTACATAAAATACGAAGATGATTCTGATAACGGTGGTAATTGAAGAACATTTTTTGTGCTTGGTGTTTTCAAACAAAATAAAAAATTGTAACTCCTTACAATCGATTACCCAGTTTACAAGTTTAGACAGAAACAAATCGGAATAATAAAGCCTTCTTTGACGTAAGTCATTAAGCTGAAACCTAGATAATAGTTCAAACTGTGGGTTCGCTCGTGGTGGATAGACATTATCAAATTTGAAATTGCTTCTGAATCTTTTCAAAACTGTTTTTATGAATATCATAGCCTAGATTCCGTACTACAATAGCGTATTGCAGTTTAGAACGAATTGGTGAATAATAAAGTAATTTAGTAGTGTTCACCTAAAACTGTTTAGAATTGCTAATGAAATTTGTAGACACATTTTGGTAATGTCATTAATATGATTAACAAAAGTTAGTTTAGAGCCAAAGAAAAAATCTAAATCATTAAATGACATACATGCTTTGATATTAAGTAGTAGGGAGTTAGTGTCACACCAGGAGTTAATCGTTGATAGATCAAATTGCAATTCCAAACATCTTCGATGTTTTCAATACACCTCAACCATTTTTGGTCGTCTGCATACAACAATTTATTAGTGTCAATATTCAGATTGATGTCATTTATGAATAAATTAAACAAAAGTGGCCCTAAAACAAAACCTTGAGGGACACCTGACATTGCGTGTAAATTCTCAAACTTGAATCCACGGTACTGAACATGTAATATTCTAAAAGACAAACAGGACTGGAGAAAATGAGTAAAATTTAGAGTTAAGCATAAAAAAATTATTTTTCCAGTAACAAACCATGGTTAACTCGTCAAACGCGTCTAATTTGAATAATAATAATATGCCCATAAGGATTTCAAAATACACTGTATATTTTTAGGCAAGAGAAAGATCGTATCTTTATACAACCTTTTATCTCATGGCATAATTATATTTATCAAATCAGAATTTAGTTAATTATCTACTAAATTGATAAAAATCCAATTTTTATCAAAATTATAATATTCAGATGCACATTTGACCTCAGAGTACGATAAAAGGTCGATAGTAAGAGAATACTGATTATTACCAAACACTCATTATACATTTTAATATTAGCATACATCTGCAAATTAATTAGAAGTTATTTTTACCCAGGGGCGTTTTTAGAAAAAATAAGTTTTGAAAAACGTTTTATAAAAGTTATCTGAAATATGTTTCTAAATTAATGTTAAATAATAGACCTTTAGATTGAAGTTAGCAGAACAAAGGTTAATTAGATTTTGCAGTGTTATCAAAAAGTAACTAGAGGAACATAAACTTCTGCAAAAAATTAAGGGAGCAAAATATTTTTCGAATTTTTAGTGATTTTTCAAAATGCTGTATCTCAGTTAAAAATGGTCGTATCAAGGTTTTAAAAAAAGTATTTTAAAGCGCCGAATATCTAGTTTCCAGATTCCTTAGCTCAAAATTTTTAGGAGCGACAGTCATCGCGAAATTCTAAGAAATAAGACTAAAAAAATGTTTCCAAGAACATGGACCAAGAAAAAAAACGCAAAAAATTGAAAAAGAATTTTTTAGTCTTATTTCTTTGAATTTCACGATGACTGTCGCTCCTAAAAATTTTGAGCTAAAGAATCTGGAAACTAGATATTCGGCGCTTTAAAATGCTTTTTTTAAAAGCTTAATACGACCATTTTTAACTGAGATACAGCATTCTGAAAAATCACTAAAAATTGGAAACATTCTTTTTGCTCCCTTAATTATTTGCAGAAGTTTATATAAGGCGCTTTTATAACACATTAAACCATTCAAGTTTGGATTTATTTAATCCTCCACTTCAACATCTAAATGGGTGTGGTAATCTTTAATCAAATATGTCACTTAAATATTTGCTCAGTATTAAATCAATATTCCTAAAAGAAAAAAACAGAAAGTAATCAAACATTTACTTGTTGAATCAGATTAGAGATTTGTAAAAAATGTAATTTATATTTACACAACCACATGATTTTCTTGAGTTACATTTTTACGGATATCAAAATATTTAAGTTCAATGCTACAAGAACTAATTTTGTGAAATGAAAGTAGTTTTTTGCTATTGCAAAATGTTCATATTATGCGCAAAATATTAAATTTACCACAAACATTGGCATTGCAATTTTATGAGGGTATTTGTAATATTATTCATTGAACATTCCAATGTTCCTTTCCCAAATATTGTTCGAACCAGACCTGTCTTTTTCTGAAAAGGGATGTGCGGCGACCAGATGCTACGCGACACCATGAGAACATCCGATGGGAACCATACTTTTTACCTTCATCTTCGTCATTGTCTCTGTCCTTCTCCACCCACGATATGCCCATATTGGTCACGAAGAAGCGAGAGAAAAAGTACAACAATGAAACGTGGCCGACAGCCGCCAGCGGCTCGATGTAATAAACTTCGGGTCGACGTAAAACATTAACTCTATTTGTAGGTGTCTTGTTACATGAACCCTTCTGTAAATCTTAGTGAAACTATACTAGAGGGGTGGATTTTGCAGTTATTACCTTGAGAGAAATTTCAGAATTTGAACATATTTGTTTTATTGATTTTTTCGCATAAATGATTGCAATTGTCAATAAAATCATTTTGGAATGTCTCTTTTGAAGAAGGTATTTTAACAGCATATAATAATTATCTTCCTTACAGTTTTCTGTGTCTCTATACTGAACATCATAGCTGATACTTTTCAATCTGAAAAAGTGTCACATCTTCAGAAGGTTTTTTTTTAACCTTTTATAAATCAGATTAACCCTTACCAATTTAATATTTTACAAATATATATTTGCAAAAAAAATTGTGACGATTTACCGTCCCGTTCAAGAAAAAACTGCATTCATCAGAAAAACAGATGTTAAAAAGGAACTGTGGATCGTTCCCTGCTTGCTCACTCATTGTTTCGCAAAATTGCAAACGACGTTCATAATCATCCCAAGTTCCTGGACTAAATGTATTTTGTATGGATGGAATTTATTCTTCTTCAAAATGGTTTGTATGCTAGTTCGATTGATCCCAGACACAGATGCCAGCTGCCTCGTACTTAATGTAGGATCAAGATGAACTTGTCCCAAAACTGCAACTTCACTAGCTTCATTAACTATAGGTTTTTCAATTTCTCGTTTTTTATTAGCTACGTTCCCGGTCTCTTGAAATTTTTTTACTAACTCTAGAACGTACTTTCTCCTGACATGTCGATCTTGATGTTGTTCATTAAATAGCTGAGCTGTTCTATTCGCACATTTATTGTTCATAAAGTAAAGCGAAATGATATCTACCCTTTCCGCAATAGAATAAACCAGTGTTTAATTTTCAAAAACACAATTAAATAAACTACCAACCAAACGCTTTTCCAAATAATACTAGAAAATAATTTGGAATCCACTAATTTTACGTTCATTGTGTGTGTATAGCATTCATTTCTGTTTTTTACAATTGTGTTTTTTTACGAAAGTGATAACAAATCGCCAAAAACCAATGTAACGCAAGAAATACTAAATTTATACCATTGGCGTACTTAACTCGAATGACTAACATTTTTACCGTTACTACCGTTTGTACATAAGTTTCAACTTTAAAATAAAAATTCTCAATAATTGGGCGGAATTATAAAATATAAAGTCTGTTGTAAAGAGAATTGTAAGAGCTTTCAAAATAAATATTACTCAACTTCCAATGCCATTTAAATATTTTGGGTGATGCTTACCCTTTCTTGGGGGTGAAAGTGGCGGAGTCAAAAATACCAGCAAAGAATGTCTCCCTTTAATCTAAAATCGACGGGTCTGAACGTTTTTCTACAATCTTAAGGCAGTTCCTGAAACGGCTCTGTTTCGTTTTCATTTGGCCACCCTGTATTCTTACTCCTTACCAAAGAGTAAATAAATGAATAAACAAATATATAAATAAAACAGTAGTTTGTCGTCAAAATAATGGTTTGATGTGTACCTTTCCCATACGAGGAAGATATAATTATGTTATTCCATCTTTATTTATTGGCATACATATTGTTTCAAGTAGTTATACAATTTTGTAAAATAGAAGACCCAAGTTTTAATGGCCAACTTGATCCAGAAAGAATTAGAAACTAATTTACTTGCGAATTAATGAATTTGGTTTGTAAAATATTAAATTTGGAGCAAAACTTGTATATTGCTTCCAAATTGTTAATTTTGATCCCCAGTGGCATGGAATAAAACTTTATACCACTCTTAGCAACTGTTGTTAATATTCAGCAGAAGACACATACATCTAGTTGAAAACTCCGAAATCCCACCCATGGTGAAATTTAAATATGGGATCGCTATGGAACACCATTTATCTTCTCTAAAAGACTCACTCGTTGCCTTGAAGTTGTTGAACAAATACACTTTCTCACCTAACAGTACAAAGAAAGCCAAGCGATATTAGTCGTCTATTTATTACAGAACGACTGAAGAATTTTCTGATGCCCGTTCCACGTCGATAATAAACAAGACCGTTGAGGTGCATGTTTGAACGCAGTGCTCATTATTATTCGGAGGATACACAATGGAAGATTTTATTTGCATATACTATTGTTGTTCGATGCATATATATTTCGAATAACTGAGGCGAAGGGTCGATCAAGGTCGTTGGAGAAGACTTGTATTTGGTCAGTAGCTTGGGTGTCGTTCACTCTTCTTTATGTAACTAACGTTGTATTGCTTGGAATATTAATTTCTTTAATGGCAGGCTGAATGTGTAAAACGAGGTGCCGATGGTATCGGTGGACGTTAAGCTGAAACCATTAGGTTGAAGGATACAACAAGTTAGATTATAGATTTTGGTTTTGGAAAGAATATTTGCTAATGCTAACTTTTAAATTTTACCAATGTGCTAGCATCCAAGATATTTCTGGAGATTGATGTGCCATTTGATCTGTACTATGAAAACGATTTGTTGTTGTTCTCAGTAATATTTTATTTAAAGTTTGCCAATACCTATTCAACACAAACTTTTGAAAAAAATAAGTGAACTAGGCAAATTTTTTCTCATTATTATATGTATCAAACCCTGTATCCCTGTATGGAAGTTATTATTTGTCAGTTATAAATACGTATATTTTGTACAGTGGATTTTCCTATGTTTCGTACTCCACCTTCAGCTGCTGTACAAAAAAATTATTATGAATTTTCTTGAGCCACCAAAATTTGCAGGAGATCAAACAAGAATAGTTTGTTACTGATATAATATTTGAGAAATAAGAGAAAAGGGATATGTCTATGTTAGAGGAAGACTTGGTAACTAACAATACCTAATCTCATTTGTTATGGGTGTTGTAATTATTAAATAACAAAAGTCAATTTTACATCTTTGTCATGTTGTCTGGCACTTCAGGATTTTTTTTCCTCAAAAGTAACAGTTCTATTTGGAATTTAAAATATAGGGAAACTTGCTAGTTATTCTTGAGGAATTAGTTTCAAAATGAAATTAATGGTGAACATTAAAAAATGTATAATGTACCCAATTTACGATATTTATCTTGCTTAATTTTAAGTCTATTGTGTTTTTTACTTATCTAAAGGACACACTATCTAATAATTACGTCAAAACCAAGGTAAGGGCATCACGCGATCTTTTTTTTTAACTATATTCTTGTATATCTACCTGCCTATGTCAGCGCCTTCAATTTTTTTTTATTTCATGGACAACACCGTTAAAATACTGTAAAAAAATTTGAATTAGATAATCATTTGTAATATTGTGACAAAATTATGATTTATGTTAAAAGTCCTAATAGAAAACTGGCGTCTCCGCCATCACGACCCAACAGAAATTAGCACAGTAAAAATTATTTGTATATATTTTTGTAGAACACCGTGTATATTTTTACATATTTGAATTCGGCTTAAAATTCTACGTATGGTGGTACACAGAATTTTGTATTCGTATGCGACGTTGCCAAATTATTTTTAAACTTAAACTTTCTGGAAAATATAATTGTTAAAATTTTAAATAAATAGAACCACGATATCTATCAGTGTTAAAGGCAAAAGTTAGCTAGCCACTCCAGATCTGTAATATATTCATTATTTTTTATGCGGGGTTTTCTATAGCCATGTCAAATTTACAAATTTCAATAGAAATTTGTAAATAGATTACATTCTTATTCTCTTCAACTTTTATTTATACTACTTTTCTCAGACTAATTTTGCACGAAGCAAGAGCTGTCACATATCATTTGACATAATTTTTCATTTGTCTATTTTCATAGGACATGTCCTGGCTCGTCATGGAAACAATAATCTTTATAAGTACTCAGATATTTGGAATTAATAAAATAATGAAACATTGCTGTTATCAAAAAATTTCAAAATTTTATTTTAAAGTATTTTTTTAAATATAAGCTTGGCATAGTTTTACAGTTTAATTTTGGCTTGGACTATGTCAATGTTATTTAGAGAACTAAATAAAGGAGGATGTTCTAGCACATCACCATTTTACCAATAACTTAAAAAGGAAAAAAGATATCGACTTTCGGTTTGTGTATTTGTTTTCCTTAACAAATGGTCTATCAAGCCATGGAAAAAGACCTATATCGCTGCATTTAATTTTTTTAGTAAACGGAGACAATTACAAAACTTTTCTAATTAGCGCCATTTACCGTTGCGCAGGAAAAGATTTTTATTCCCATATCATAAATATAAATTTTATTAACAGTTCTTTAAAATAAGCCGTCATTTTTTGAAAACGACAATTTTCTGTAAAACTATAATAGTTGCGCTCCCTAGCTGTAAAGTTACAAACTTGAAAATATTTTAAATCAATTTCTTTACCCCATAATCGTAGCACGTCTAGTTTCCTATATTCAACCGCTCCGTACCATTAATGGGTCACTCTGTATGTAAATATGGTCTGTTTAAGAATATGTTTATTTGAAAATAATTTTAAAATGTATTTAGACCTTAACAATATTTTTCTGTTACAAATAATAACAAAACTAGTGTCTTTTACTGTACTAACAGATCACCTTGTATAAACAGACGGTATTTTACAATAAACTATTTTATGCTGTTTCTCGTTTGTTCAGGCAGAGAGTAATAACAATAACAATAATCCCATTGGTGGGCTTGATGATTTCATTTAATGTTTTTACCAATTGTGCCTAGTCCGGAGCTTCCGGTACACACAATTACCATTCTATGGGAAACTGGGGCGACACATTTCAATGATCATTAGGCAAATTGTTGAAGGTATGCGTGTGCGATCTTACGTAGGCATTTACGACAGTTGTTCCGAGATTTTCTTCATGGGTGTATAATTTCGAGCAACTGTAAAATGTCATTTCATGTGAACTGGATTTTTTAATGCCAACTGCAGAATTGGAAGTAAAAAATAAACAGTAGCAATAATAAAGTTAATGTTGTACATTTTTAGAGCAATTTAAACAAAAATAATGATTTTCAAGTGTACAAATTGAAGAATTCGAAACATTACATTTTTTATATATTTTTATTATTGAGCATACTAAAAATTAAACTGTCTATTTATGCGCCTGTTTTTTATTAGGGCTTTTAAAAAGAAGTATTACTTTTATCCATTTTTTTTCCTATTTACAAAATTATTTTTTTAAATTAATAATTTTTCTACATTATGGTGGAGGCATTTGTTTTTATAGATAGAAATGTTACGTCCTTATGAGAAAATAAACAATTCTAAGAGTTGACAGTTAAGTCTCTGAACTTTTAAATCAGTGACATTTTCTTTGAAAGCGAGAAAGTTATTTCCTGCAACTAGTTATCTTCTATTTAATCAGGACAAAGTAAAACCTGTCCCATTTTTTTGTCGTACCACCACATTATGGGAAGCGGTACAACAAGTAAATCAACTTTCCAATCCTCTTGATAATAATTAATAAATAATAAAAACCTTAACTTATTGTGCTCGTGCCGAAGATATTTTATTTCGAAACAAGGAAAGTGTGGGTACTCGATTCTATAACAATGCACAATAACATTTGTCATAATATTTCACGTAGAAAACATTTAATTGTTCCTGCAAAAATATACGCTCGTGGCGGATGTGAAACCAACTATTTCTGTTTTCAACTGCAAGTACATGTAGAGGAAATAAATGTTTACGTACACTAATAAAACATATTATTAAAAATAATTTATTATACGAAATATTATCAAAAGCAACGAATTAAACTGACGTTTTCTTAGACCGCAAATATCTATCTAGATCTATAAGATAAATGGAACTTCTGATCTGACCTTGATAGTAGCCTATTTGTGCCTATAGTAAAATAGTTTTAGCTTCAGTAGCCTAGTAGTGACAGATTTACTTAATACATGTGACAGCTTCGCAATCTGCACGATTTTTACAATTAACAAATGCTCCATCCAAATGGCACACGCCACGCTTTGTCAGTCCAAAGTGATGCCACTTTAAGTTTCCATTGATGTATTACATGCAACACATGTGCTTTGCTTTTACCCTAGTCTCGCTTCTTTCATAAATCTACTCTCCTGAATTTCTACCTAGTTGTTCTCAATAACCAACAACTGGTTATCTTAAACTGTTTTTATTATGTTTCCTATGTAAAATAAATAAATTTAGCTTATACAAATTTTAGCTAAACAAATATAAACCGTGATAAGATGTTCCTGTAAGTGGCATTTACTTAATTCACAACCAACTAAACAGGAAAGTGTGAGAGATAAAACAAACGTAAATATGCTTATATCTATTTATGCAAAAATTATTTAACCATTAAATTAAATATCCTGCCAGTAAAAATAAACATTTTAATTGTAGTAGATTAGTTTTGCTTCCATTGTTATAACTTGAAATCCTGTTTGTGTGCCAATCTGTCCGTTCACATGTAAACCATATCGAAAATATTCTTTAAAATAAACAGTTTTTTACATAAACTATGCATGTATAAAACCGATATACCGGGTAGGTCTGTTCAGAAAGTTTTTTTACCTCCTTCAGAGTACTACCTTCCTCTTTTCACACATTTCACAACGGTGTTACCATTTTGCGAAGTAGTCCTGGATTTCTTCATTTGAAATGGCCCTCAAAGTCTGTGACGAATTTGCTTTGATGTCATAAATAGTCTGAAAACGGCGTCCTTTCAGGACTGATTTTAATTTTGGAAATAAGAAACCGCAAGGAGCCAGGTCTGGCGAGTAAGGAGGGTGAGGGAAGATAGTAACCTGATTTTTGGAAACCTGACGAATTGACAAAGCTGAGTATACAGGCGCATTGTCATGGTGCAAGAACCATGAGCTGTCTCGCCACAACTCTGGTCTCTTTTTGCGGATTTTTTCACGTAACCATTTTAAAACGCCTTCTTGGATTGTTCAGAGGTTATCCACAATGCAATGCTGCCAACCGCATATCATTTCCATTAGCGCGTAATTCAAAAAGTTGTTCTTTTCTGAAAAGTTCTCGTATTTTGTTAAATTTGTTATTAAAACTTCTTTTAAAAAGATCAAAACTTCATCGACAGTTTAAAATTGTGTTTTTTTTTAAATTTCTCACTTTATTTATCAAACTGTAACATTTCATGTTTCATTATTCCTATAAAAATGATGAATAAGGGTACTTTTTTGTTTTTTTCAGCTAAGGATATAGGGAATATCCTTGGTTAAATATTCAGATTTTACTAAAAATATATCAGCATTTCCTGCGGCATTGCAAACTCAAACTTTTTGTGGACTAGTGACATACGAACATACGTACTACATAAATTCATAATATGGCACAGCTGGCCTGTGCTTCTAAACCAAAACAAGACGGGATGTAAGGTAGTTCCGTTTTTATATAGAAACGTCTTCCCCAACGACCTCAATATCATCTTACCCTCGTGTCTGTGTAAGTTTTCTATCTATATTGACGTGTAGCATACGCTACCACGTATGCCTAACACCATAAAAGGGATCATTAAATGCATATTCTATTTTAGGACCACAAAGGGTGCAGTTGTCTATTTTAATTGCTTTCAGAGTTAGATGTTACATCTACAAAATTATTTTGCATCGATTTAACAGGATTTCAAGGCAAAGAGAAATTTTTAGTTTTGTAAGAACCTGTTCGCGTCTCTCTAATTTTTTCTAGATGTACTTGCTGAATCAACTATGATGATTCAGTTGACAATCCATGGCCTGCTGCATTTTTTTAGATGGGACTTTTGGGACAACCACTTTAGGAAAATTTTTTTATTAAAAATCTGGCTCAGTAGCATCAATCAACATTATTTAAATTATACATTATAAAATACATGTGATAAATTTCGTACATTTTCTAATCCAGAATAATTTTTTTATACAGACTTAATATTTTACATTTCTAAAGCTTGTTAAACTGAAAAATTCAAAAATCTAGGAATTAGGAATGCTTGAAGCTAAAAACTAAACCAATTACCGACACAGACTATGAATTGGTTCAATAAATTCATTCACAAGATCAAAAATAATTCGAATAAGAACATTTTGGAATCTCTATTTTTACACTAATTTTGATCATTAAATTTACGTAACGAAATATTATAAACTAAATCAAAATCCTCGTAAATTTTCTAATTATATTTAATTGACAACACTCCAAAGGTGTCACTATATTTTTGACACGTTAATACTACGACTTCATAAAAATGTGATATATCGCACACGTCCTTCTTTAAATAGTTCATTAGACGCGTTGATTAGTATTTTAGCGGTTAAAGAAAATTACATCAAAGAAAAAATTTGAATTCAAAACATAAATAAAGATAATAAATAGTATAAGCGACACCCACGAACCTGCACCCAAAGTGATTTGTGGGTTTCCTCTGGAGCTCATTTTGTCAGGTCCAAATTGTTTATTAGTGCAATATCAAAGGAAAAGGCAGCAACTATAATGATACTATGCAAATCATAGGCTGATGTTTTAAATCTTCTACAAAACTGGTTCTATAAGTGATACGGATTTAAAAATAGTGATTGTAGAAAGATATGATGCAGAAAAACTTATAAGAAGACATTTTTCCAAAGATTTTTTGACGATGAAGACGTTTTGAGATAAGCGAAGAGAATAAAGCACGTTAATCTCGGAATGATTGAAGAAACGGAACAGAAAAAACAACAGAAAAAGACATATAAAGCCGAAATCTTGTAGTAATATGTATAAGTCGATAAGTTAATGAATGACTGAAATAATTAATTAATCAATTTATAAATTGGGATCTTGAATCCTAAAAATAAACTTTAAGACATCTTAAGACCACAGCTACCAGCCAATCAGATATATTTTTGCAAATTAAACAACATTCTTCTGTGAAACTATTTCGTACGTGTTATTTTTTTATGTTTTAGTTAAAACGTAGAGTTAGCGTTTGCAGCCATCTGGCGTCGTCTGTTCCAGAAAATCAAATCAAAAAACGTTCAAAACGATTAGCTGCTGTAGTAAAGACAATCCCTTCTGTTATTTTAGACTGAAAAACAAAACTGTTTAGTACGTCAAGCGAGAAAGTACAACTGGAAATTGAATACCTACGTTTCAAACAGAACCTATAGTATACAATTGGGGTGTTGTAAAGTTTGCTTCGGAAACAGGGTGAACCCACTGAGGTTCTTGTGCGACAAAATGTTCGATAATTTAAAAATTTTGTATAATATTAGACGGAAAAATCAGTAAAAGGAACAGTAGCACAGGAAAAGTTACAACACCTATAATTATTTAAAAGCAAACAAAAAACTGTTAAAAGTTACTAAAATGAAAAGTCAGGATAAATTCGGAAACGAAAACAGAAAGATTTTCGAAACGTTAACAACTTTTTAAAAAGTGCGATATAAAGTGATGCGCTTTTTGTATTTTATATTTATCTACTTTTTTCAGTGTGAGATTTTTGATTAGGCAAAATATTTTCATAAAAATAACCCTTGACTCATCCTTTTAGCTCAAAGGTTTGTTTGACTAATTTTAAAATGTTTTTCACAGGTACCAAAATACCCAAAAAATAAAAAAAAAGGAAAATGACACAAAAAAATATAACTTCAGACAATACATATTCGCCATTATGAGAACTCTCATCATTTATTCCTAACTCTAAGAATTCGTCACTGTAATAATATTAATAGTTATTTTTGATTTTACGTTTGGTATCTAGAAACGGATTTTTTTGTAATACCAGCAGGTAATAAAACCATTAGAAATATTTCTTCCAAAACTGCTTCAACATGGCGAAAAAGGTCGAAATTTTTACATTTAATAAATTAATTTGAAGTTTATAGTTCAAATATGTTGATATATGTCAAATATATCAATCAGATTTTAGTATGCCGCATGTTAGTAATCATAAAAATCAGACAAATTGTGACAAACCTTAGTGCATATACTGCATGGAGGAAGCATGCTTACGGCGACAGTGTAGACCGGTAACAGAGAGAGAGAAAGAAAGAGATAGTTTGAGTACCATTTTTCTCTCTCGCGCAGGCACGTCATTGGCTAAAGCAACTCATTTCTCAACTATCACCCTTTCTCTCTACAGCGTCTACACTTTTTAACACACGGTGCTTCCACCATGATCGTAGTATATGCTTTAATGTACAGACCGACCCCCAATAAGTTTGCGTCTGAAATAGCTCCGCCCACGAATGCGATCTGGATATGGCAAGAGAAACGCTTCTACTTCAAAACGCCGCGAAAACGTCTTATTCATTCTAATCGAATGCGTTCTTTCTCATTCTCGCTCAGCTTGGTTTCGGTCGTCATATAAGAAAATTAGAAAACATCTGAAAATGTGTTACTTATTACTTGAAAAGTAAATATGGATATCGTCAAATAAAGTTTAAGATTTTGACGAAAGTAAAATCCAAACATGTGTAGAAGAAGCCTCTGATAAACAATTTTTTAATGAAAGTCATGTTATTATGATGTTTCTTCTCAGATTATTTTAATAATGGGCATTCACTTCACTGGGCTTATAGAAGGAAAAAATTACTAAATACTACAGTAGAAGATATAGAAGACGAAAGTTGTGTGGCTATCATTAAAATTTCTTACAACAAGACAGATATACTCAGAGGTTGCTTTCAGATCTATTTCATATCACATTATATCGAAAATGTTCTGCCTTGCTCTTTAATTTTACCAAAACCTGTTGATTTTTCATTAGATATGCTAATAGAAATGTTCCAATCAAGTGTTTGGTAAAATAACTGGATTGCCACATCCGAAGGACTATGGACCACTATTTCAGGAGCTCTTTTGCGACGATTTAGCTGATTCTATTGCACACATTAACTCCATCAAAGATATAAGGGTTGAAAGTATATTTTAGCGGCGGAAACTTCCACTAAAGACTCTATTGGGAATTCAAGTTTCAAGTAGAATATCTTCCAAAGCAGTTGAAGTTTATGATTCACTTGTTCAATCAACAGAAAAACAGATGACCCACAATTGGAGCTTTAGAACCAAATATGAGGTTACCTTACTTCCACGTTTGGAATAAATTTGATTCACTTAATTGGGATCCCCAGTTTGCAATTTTTCAGCAAAGAAAAAAACTGGTAGTTAATCCTAGACAAAAAAGTCATGTTCGTTCAAGTTAACTAAAGCGCATTTTTGACAATTAGGAGACAAACTAAAAATGTCAACACTTTACAGTTTTTTTTTAAGTAAAAATTTAATAAAAGTACAAAAAGCCATCTCATATCTAGAGTGACTTTTCTCTTTTTTCCTGACTGTTCCTTGATCTATTTTAATGTTTCCCTAATCATTATCCCTAATCCTATGATAAAAAAAATTGTCACAACGTAATTGTCCCTTTCTCTACTTCATCCTTACATTTTCTTAATTTTTCTTAACTCATTTACAAATTTCTTACTGACTTTTCTATACCATACAGTTTTCGTGCCTAGATAAATTGTCATATCATGAGTTCCGATTGTTGCAGAAAGGAAAAGGAGACTTATGACATCGAAATATCGAAG
The DNA here is from genome assembly GCF_000390285.2 of Anoplophora glabripennis. Taxonomy (NCBI): domain Eukaryota; kingdom Metazoa; phylum Arthropoda; class Insecta; order Coleoptera; family Cerambycidae; genus Anoplophora; species Anoplophora glabripennis. Next base: position 1,201,652 of record NW_019416264.1, on the reverse strand, counting down.
ACGAATTTCCAACTTTCTTTTCTTTTATATGAGTTGTTACAGTTCTTTGACAACTGATCCATACAGTGGTATCTAGAACGATGTGGGACAAATTTCGACATCAGTGCCTAGCCGTATTTTAGAAATGCCACCCAGTATCCAACGAAAACAAAACCTCCGCGAGGGGGTTTGATTTTTTAAAGAGCAGAGGCGAACGAGCGCCGTAACGCGATCCGTCCTCCGGAAATAGCCATTTACGCAGCGAGCACGTGCAGCCGGAGGAAAGCCCTTGGAGCACACCTGACGGGCAGACGCACTTAAGTTTCGTTATGGAGATGCTGAGCACCGGAACCGTACGGTTTAAATTTTTTAAAAAGCTCGGCGTTGGAAGGATGTACGTGTGTGGGCATGAAATCGATATTAAACTTTAAAGGCCATAGTACCAAATGCACCACGTGATCGGGGTACTACTAGTGTGTACCCCTTAAAAGGTCGCGTTTGACACGCGTGTACTAAAATTAAAACTGTTGGTAAACCATTAATAAATTAAGGACATGACAGCAAACTGCAAAACAAATGTATGGGGTTATCAGAGAACATGTTCCAGGCTACAAGTATTCATTTGTCCTTTTGGTCTACAAACATGTCTTCAAGAAAAAAATGCCCATCAAACATGAAGCTTTTACACCGAATATTTTAGACAGAAGCCATTAGATATATTTAATACTTAGGTACAAAAGACAATAATAAAATTACTGCGCTGTCTCTTAGTATGCTATCCCCTTTTTTTCTGTTTAGGTAATAGTACAAACATATATTAGCTTGGACAGTTTGGTTTATTTAATGACCCTTTACAATGGACTGCCATGGAATAAGCATGTGTGTGCACTCCTCCGCTGTTAAATTTACTAAATAATATTTTAAATTTATGGAAAAGGTGTTCCATCAATCCATTATAGGCAAAGGACATAATGTCCCATATTCTCCACCTCACTGATAGTATTAATTGGACGTTCAACATTTTTTTCCACTGGTTATATAGCCATGAGGTCGATCTTTGTTTACTGTATCCTCCAGACAACCCCATAGCAAGATTAAAGGAAGGCCCTTTGCTTAGAACATATACAGGGTGTTAGAAGTTTGACTGCCTTAATTTTAACAGACGATAGAATATATTAAAATAAACAACAAATTAACATGACGTAGTAAGGTGTCCAACAACCAACAATACGCAATTCAGTTGGTATTTGGATTCGACCGTGTCGGAGTGTTTTTTGCGTACCACTATTTCCTTTCTTGAGGTGTTTTCCAGAGAGTGCGCGAAAATTGGATTCGAAGGTGTCGTACGTGCATCGAAAATGGTGGTGGACATTTTGAGCATATGTTGTAGTTTGTTTTGTACTTTTTAGTTTGTTTTAGAATCTTTGGGTACTTTAATCACATATTTTTCAAATATGTACTTTGATTAAAAGTTAAATTCCTGTTTTAAGAGATTCATAATTACTAAAATTCGTGCTAAAATTTAAGCACAACACTATCTTCGTACTACAAAATCGATACATTTTATTTTGTTTATTTAAAAACTGGAAAACAATTGTCTTAAAATTTACTAAATGTTTCTCATTAATATAGCTGTTTACATTTTTTCCGTAGGACAAGTCTGCCACGAGGTGGTATGCATGAGCAGGTTAAGCGCTGTTGTCACGTTGTGATGAAACTCCCCAATATTAATACTCGTATTTTGAAAATCTTACGCACCTGTATATACAACTTTTTTGTTTATTTATGATTACTGTGTTTCATGCTGAAGAAATGGCAGTCAAACTTCTTACACCCTGTCCTTACTTTGCATATTTTGATAGAGCTACTGGCAATGATTAATGGATGAAGCCATGCAAAAGCCAAAGCACTGGTAATACAATGTGACAGTTCCAATGTGACAATAATTGTCCCTAAGCAAACATAATGGTGTATTACTGTGATAGTATGATAAAAAATAAAAGAAAAGATATTTTCGAGTGTTATGTTTCCTGTGACAAAAAATATTTTATAGTAATTCCATCATGTTCTAAACAAAGAGCTTTTATCTCTGTTATAAACAGGCAATTTTATAGTCCGCAAAAAATTGTACCTCTCTATGGGGACTCTAGAAGATAAAGTAAACAGAGAACAAGGTAATAATTTAATGTCCTAAGCAAGAAAATGAACTCAGTTAATACTATTATTGAAGTGCATAGCATACAGCAGCGGTATTCAAACTGTCCCTGGGGTTTCGCGATTCAGTCAAAAATTAAAAATTTTGATATTAACAATATCGATACTACAAAATTTAAAAAAATGTATACTCTTATTTAAAACTAGTATCTATAAATATATTATATAATCAGTAAAAAATGTGTTCGAACATTTTTTTAGGTGTAGGTGTTCCTCAAAAAAATCGAAATGTTAGCCGGGTTCCGCAAGTCGTAAAAGTTTGGAGACCGCTTGCATAGGGCATTGTCTTTTGCCTAAAACATATTTATAATAAAATGCTTACCCAAAAATGTGAAGGATTGCTTAGATTCTTCATAATTCATGTCAGTAAAATGGCAAATTAACTAAGATTATCGGGTGTTTGCCACCTTTTCAGATATTAACCGAAAATAAAATATAGTCATATCGCTGTCTTTCTAGTTTTATTTACTAATAGAGAGACAGAGGAGAGTTAATTAAATAATACGTTTTCTGTAATAACAACTTCTATAGCGTACGGTTTAAAATCAAATAAAAATTTACATAAGGAGTGAAATTGGTTATACGATTCACATATAACTTTGATGCGATCACCCCTTTGAACAACGTTTAGTAGGTATAAAAAGATGCTGATTATGAAAGTATCTCAAATAAAATCATGAAGGAAAATACATCTAAATTATTTATTATTATGTTTATAGTGTACATTACAAAAGACTTAAGTAATCGTTAATATTATATAACAAGAACAATAAAGGATATGAATAAATTATTAATAATGGTACAATACTGCCAATTATGATTAGTTATGGCAGGTTGAGAATGAGGAGTTGCAGTTCATAAAAAAACAACAGAAAATGAGAAAATTTGAACTCTTTCTAAATCTGTCTCAATGACAGCACACATAAATATCTTGAAACACATCTGAATTAATGAAAATGTGATTTAAATATTCACAAACCACTAGACACTTTCTTCAACAGTAGCAGTTCTCTATATGGGTTAAAATACAGTATAAAATATATACGCGACTATTTTTATCTCGTGTGAACCTAAGACATAATCCTTCCGCATAATCGTAAAAGGTAATCTTTCTGGGTACTAGCTATATTAACGAGGCTTAATGCCTGCTGATAATCCAGTGTATAAAAACCGTACAGTAGAATTATTAAAGGAAGTGCATAATTTGGTCGTTCTAATTACTAAAACTTGCATAAATGTATAATTAATTGCTTTATAAATGATTCATCACATTCTAGAATAAGTGGATTTGATTTAGGAAGAAGCGAAATGATAAAGGAGACTAAATAAAAAATTAGTAAGAGATACACATGAAAAAAAAGAACCGGTAGCAGTTAGTATTGACGGAGGCAAAAGTCGAACAAATTGACTGAAAACTAATATTTGCAGCACATGAACAACTGGATGAAACGAAGTATCGTAATTTTGTCTATATTTAGAAATAAAAGCACTCCTTTTATTCACGCTGTCATCGATATCGCCTCTCACTAAAATATTAATTATGATTTCTATTTGAACTATATGACCCGTAAACTTTGAGGAATACCCGCCGATTTGGTAAGTGCATCACTAATACGTAATGCACTATTTCCTGGCTCGTGTTTGAGATAATTTGTAATTGTGGTCATTGTCTTAAACTTGCCGCTAAGATGTAACGCTCTGCACCATTGACTTGAACGGTTATTTCCTTTTTAAGCTAGCCAGGACAAAAGTCGTTTCTTGCCTAGACAAACTAGAGATATTAGATACTATTAAGACCATACAGCTGTGGACAAATAGTATGTTTCCAACATGTACTGCTTATGGTTCTATGGAAGACAGAGTTTTCCTAATTTAGTTCTTTAAATTAAACCTGTTTTTTGTACATAGTTGTACAATTATTACGTAAATAACACAGGTCAACAAGGGTCAAGAAGCAAACACACTAATATGCATTCCCGAAGGATTTTGGTGCGCTGAATCCGAATCTGGCCGCAATTTGCGTTTTTGAGATATCCTAACCTAAAAGTGCAAAAAACACTGTTTTTCGTCATATTTGAGGTTATGTAGTAATGCCATCTATCCTTTTTTTAAAAAAAATACATATAACTTAAAAGTACATGGCTACCTCTTTCGAATGCCGTTGAGTTTGCTCAAATATCTTTTTTTTTCGTTGAGATATCACATGTTGAAATTTCTAAGTTTATCAGTTTCTTAATATGCGAAAATCTACTAAGGATCCCTTAGACGTCAAACAGTTGATTGCAGTTCAGAAACTTCATACTCAGAACCTTCAATACATACGAACTCAAACTCACAAACTCCAAATCTACAAATCCACAAACCCCAAACCCACAAACCCTAAACCCACAAACACCAATCCCACAAAACCCGAACCTACAAAGTCCAAGCTTACAAACCCCAAGCCCACCAACTCCAAACCCACAAACCGTATGGGTATGAATTTTCTGAATTGCAATCGACTGTTTGATGTCTAAGAGATCCTCAGTAGATTTTCGCATATTAAGAAACTGAGAAACTTAAAAATTTCAACATGTGATATCTCAACTAAAAAAAAAGATATTTGAATAAACTCAACGGCATTCAAAGGAGGGATCCTTGTACTTTTAGATTCAATGTATTAATTTTTTGAGAAAGAATAGATGACATTACTACATAACCTCAAATGTAACGAAAAACAGTGTTTTTTGCACTTTTAGATTAGGATATCTCAAAAACCTGACGTGTTAGAGCAATTCTGCTGCCAGATTCGGATTCAGCGCACCTAAATCCTTCGGAAATATATATTCAAGTTTCTGCTTCCAAAAAAACTTAAATTTTGTTGGTCTGTGAATTAGTTATCAAATATAAAAAAAACATAGCCATGCATTTAATTTAGATAATTTAGTTTTTAATATCACTTGGACTTACTATAATATTTAAAAATATCCATGTTTTTTCTTTATCATCTTCTTTTGTATATACTATGTGACCAATTTTAAATTAAAACATCATCGCAGAAGAAATTTTTATTGTCCGATTTACCTCGTTTTTTTTTTAAGAGAGCGTTTAAAATCGTCTCTATGTCACACGATATTTGAATTTTTGTTCAGTTATCAATACCACCCACCTATAACTATTTTCTCGGTACTATACTTATACGATTTAATACAGGGTGTCCCGAAATTCATGCAACAAAATTTGGTCATAGATTCTTAAGACAAATTTAGGGGACCCGTATTTTTTCTTTTTGCCAACTGGCTCCCTCTTTCCGAGTTACAGCCCCCTGAAATCTGCCCCTAAGAAGTCTTTTTTATATCTCAAAACCATGTTTAACGAAAATCACTAAATTTGGTTCACAGGGGTTTTATGACATGTGGAATCTCACATTGCTACGCTTTTTGGCGAGAGACACTTTCTCGTGGCCCCCCTTGTCTTTGGAACCAGAAAAATTTGGTCGCAAATTTGATTTTTTTTTTAAATTATTAGTTAGCTAGAAAGCCATTGAATTTAGAAACTTTTTTGTTCCTTGATATTTGTTTCGTAAAACGCAATGTTTTTGAGGAAAATGGCGAATCATGATATGCATTCGATCACATTTTGACATTTTTCTCGAAAACATTGCGTTTTACGAAAAAACTATAAAGAGACAAAAAGTTTCTAAATTTAATGGCTTTCTAGTGGACTGATAATTTTTAAGAAATTTAAATATGCGACCAATTTTTTTTGGCTCCAAAACAAGGGGCCCACAAAAAATTATCTTAAGGGGGTTCCCCGCCAAAAAACGTAGCACCATCAGATTCCACATGTCGTAAAACCCATATGTACCAAATTTAGTGATTCTCGTACAACAGGGTTCTGGGATATAAAAAAAGATTATTCTTAGGGGCGAACTTCAGAGGGATGTAGCTCCAAAAGAGGGGGCCACTTGGCAAAAATAAAAAATATGGGTTCATAATACACTAAATAAATTGGTCTGAGTGAAAGCAAAAAGGTCCTAAGTGAATCCATTGAGTAAAATTATTGTGTTCATTTTCAGTCAATCTTGGGCATTTTGAGTTGTATACATTTTTGATAATATTTGAACTAAAGCTGCAGTTTCACTCAAAATTTTAGTTGTACTCATAAATTGAGTGAAAATAAGTACAATTTTTCTAACTTTTTGTCACTTTTTAAAAAACATTAATTATTTTTATTTTAATATTGTTATTAATTAAAAAAACTGTATTAAAATGTTGTACTTCATTGTCTTTTTAAAACCTATAACAGTAATTTTCCTGTCTTGAATTACCTGAGCAACAAGAGCAGTTTTGTATTTTTTTTGCTTTATTTATTAACACACCTTTCTCTATAAAACTGGGTACCCAGAATCGCCGTTGAAGTTTTTATATTAATTTGCTCTCCTTGTCAACGATACAGATATAAATGTTACCAAATTTTCCAGGAACAGTCCCTGCCTTAATACACACCCTGGTTAGTTATTGCGAACCACTTAACTTTAAACTGTATGTAATATTTGCCTAAACACCCACTTTTAACCAGTCCAGACCTATATTTATTGCAAATTATGCAACGCAACTAATCATTGTTCCAATATCCTGGATCCGATTCAAGGCCTTGGGCGGAAATTGACCTGCCTCTGCTGAATTCGAGCTTCCGGCAGATAACACTGGTCAAGGATGGCAACGAGAAATAGATAACCGAAAAATGATAATATAAAGGAGAGTTGTATATATTTTTTATAAAGCTAAAAATTTACCCTGTAAAAGTGACTAGTATGTCACTGCGCAAACCTAAACTGTGTCCTTTCTTAATAACGAAGGGCTCTTGCCAGGTGCCGTTTATATAGCTGTATATCGACATGCACCATCCGCACAATACGGCATTTAGGTTAAGTTTGATAATTTGGCAAATGACCGCGCCATCTGAAGTTAGCTTAATACGTACATTGTGGCAATGTGGCCTTCAACAGGTTAACCAAGATATTGAGGACAATCCAGTTCTAACTTATTAGGCAATTTTAACATTCAGTTTTACTTAAAACATTTAAATAATAGTTAAGATATTCGTGTGTTTTTGCAGTGGCATTAGTCATAACTGTCATAAGTTTATCGTCGTTTTTAGTGTGCTATCTTCATGATTTCTATTCTAAAATTGATAAAAAGTAAAAACTGAATGGGTAGTTTTGAGGATTAATTTTTAGGGAATTTATATATTTAAATAAGACTTATCACATTTATCACTTTAGTGCCATTTAATTTTACACAATTTACAAATATACTTATACTCTCTACAAAATTGCTTAAATGAAATGTTAAAGTCTTTAGGTAGACAACCGCATCAGTGTGGGAACTATTCTCATGTAGCAAATTAATTCCTTAAAAAGCGGCAATTTTCTTTCGCGTAATACCACTTTATTAGCGCTAAGTACATACGAATTCTAAAGTAATTGGCCCAAATGTAACGAGAACATAATAGTAGTGTACTATTCATCAAAACATAATTTTTTTTGTGAACTTTCTTCGTTGTACATAGTACATACAAATGATAAATTATCGTTAAGTAAATGTAAAGCAGTAATTATCTGTAGAGGAAACTATGTCAGTAGTCCAATTTAGGCAAAATACCGATACGAATTACTTTAAATGGTTGATATTAAAATATTTTCTCTTTGGCGTATCATTTGCTTCAATTTTTTCTAATGTGTTTTAATTATGAGAATTACAAGCCATTATTTAAAATAATGAATGAATTTAAGTAAGTAATATGAAGAAATGTGGAGACAACTCTTCGTTTTAGAGATTTCGAATTTAAAAAAAAAAACAAAATATGTATGAAGACGCTTGTTGCGGAATGATAAAACTTGGGCTAATTAATAATAATTTATATTACTCGTAAAAGTGAAAGTCCATTGAATTGTTATACACAAAAACGCGTACCAGTGGCGGAGACGCTGGGAGCTGTGTTCACTAAAAACCTCAAAAATTCTGCGCCACTAGATATTTTGAAAATGAAACCTAACATGCCTGAAAAACTACTAATTTCCGAAAAAGATTCTAGTATTTATTTTAAATACTATATCATATAATTATGCCCCCTGCTACTCTAGCGAAATGCAAAATTTGTATTTTTATTTATTCCTCCGCAAAAATTCTTCTATTCTTTTTTTTGAGAAGCGGATATACTTCCCCAATTACTGTATATTTATTGAAGTTTTATCATCCTGCATCAACAATTTAATATTATAATAAAAATGTGCACAATTGTAGCACCTTTGACTATAATTTATATAGGAAATAATACAAAAAAAAATACGACTAACTACAACTTGTGCCACACATTCCTAACAAATTGTATTTAAAAATTTTATGTAACTTTGCCACAATTTTGTTAAATCTAATCATTTTCTATTTTGCTGTAAAATGCACATAAATGTGTTAAACAAATACTAATAAAATATCAAAATTTCATAGAGTTTCAACGAAAATTTCTGTAGGTATATTGTAATTACTGTATATATTTTTGTAACTGTTTATAAACTTTCTTGAAATTGTATGAGTAAGTACTGAAATAAATATATCACAAATTATATTAAACACGTATATTCCATTGAAACATATATTACAATAATTAAAATTACCAAAGCAGCACACATAATTATAAGAAGGAAATCTGTAATAGGTAAATACATACATACAATTTTGAAATAAAACAAATGAATTTGGAAAACACTCCTAATTATTATAAACAACATTTTGTGTGTTGACTTTTACTGTATTTTGCAACAAGTCTCAATACTTATAGGTACAGCATTAATATTTTCCAGTTATTCAAGCTAATTCATTTATTATAATTTCTTTTGTACAATTATTCACAACCATAAGAGAGACAGTGTCTGCGCTTATAACAAAACTGAAGTTAGCTAATCAAATATAGTAAAGGAGTAAAAGCCATATACGTAACAAAAAAATACAGTGCATATCAATTCTCAATATTTTTTCAAAAATTTCTATAAGAAATTTTAAAATAAAACACAACTTGGTGGTATCATATGTCTTAATAGATATTTTCACAATACTTGTATATACCAATTTCTGCAACAAATACAAAGGTAGATACAAATTGTGGAATATAATAGGATAATAAGTAGGTATATATTAAATTTTACTGTAGTAATACAGTGTACCGAAATTAGCTAAAGTTACGTTAGTCCATTTGTGGATAATAAAAATGTTACAGGGTGTTAAAATTTTAACAAAGTTTTCAAAGAATTACTTTGAAAATTTGAATTCGGGGGTTTTCTGGGTCCAGGAAAACTAATACGGACTTAACTTTGCTGTAGACGCTAGGGGTCACTACGAAATGTTATCTTGACTGAAAAAAATTGGTCCTAACATTTTTCTCAGTGTGTGTACGAAAGTTTCAATAGAAAAATATTATTCTCTTATCTATTTTACATAAATAGGTTATACTTGCTTTATGTTGATAAATTTGACCGTTTTCGATTTATTTACTGTTTTTCCATTGGATGCAATTTAATTCTTCATATGATCTTGTTTATTATTTTGACAACCCGAATTCAAATTTAAGTTTCTCCAATTAATTCTGAAGCACCCTATTTATATAATTAGGTATTTATTTTGATTAACTACTCCTAGAACTGCGTATTTTATTTATATAAAAACATGCAGTACTGACGCAAATTATTTCTATTTTCACTTGACTTCTGTTTGATTTATTTAATAATTATAATCGCTAAAAATATTTATAAACACATTTCTCAACGCAAATACACGTATTTAATCGTGAAAACAGTACAGCGTCACTCATAATAATTATACCGATGTTCATCTAACAACTATTATGAAATAATAACAACTTGTTATAAACGCATAATGCTATGTGGGAAAATACGAAGAATTTTCCAGGCAACTATACCGTAACCTCTGGTTGCATCAGCAGTGGAAACTGTTGCATAAATGCATGCCCCGAAGCCGAGAAACTCATTATTTATTTAATTATCGAGTCTTTCTGGTCTCCCGTTGACAATTCTATTGACCGTTTAAGGAAAAAACAATACCTCCTTGTGCAATCATTGTTTCTAGGAGCAGTATTTGAAAAAGTTGCTAGGCCGCAACTCGGTATTTATAAGTAATTCAGTCACATCCGCGTTTCATCCGAGATGGATACTTGATAGCAGCCAGTGTGGTAGAGGATAATTTTCAACAAGGCACAAAACAAGTAAATACCTTGCGAAAATTAGGAATAACAGGGCATTTTGATTAATTCTACCCAATTTGATATAGGAAAGGAGGAAAATAAAGTATTTTAAGGATTATTCTAGCGTTAATTTTAAAGTAGACCATCTGAAAACACTATCCATCCCTTCGATTAATTTAACAGCAAGAATCAACTGGTCAAATGTATCTGACAGAGTGCATGTTTCTGATGTGTAATAATAATAATACAAAATTATTTGAGTGCTATTTGTCTTATGTATAGCACATTTTTAGTATAAATAGAGAGGTTACACCATCATCCGTAAGTAGGTACTACCTAACCTAACCTATTTCTTCATCTTTAGGCTTCCAATTTGCTCTACTACTTTAACAGCAGCTTCTTCAATTAGCTGCCAGGTTTTCTCTTCCCAACTGTAGATAGTGCTACAGTTATACATATCTACAGATACCTTACCATATATTCTTGTGATGAAGTCGTATCGTATTTTATTTATTGAATTTCAACTTATCAGTCGCAGCAATATTTAATTTTTTCACTCACTAACATTTTATGATCATAGACGAAAATTTATGTTATAAAAGCACAATTTCATCATCCGAATCCCTTTTCAGGCACCTGAAAAGGTTTTCTAAATTAACCTCAAACAACAAACTTGACGTTATCACAGCTGCCTCTGTGGCGCCCATGTGTGATTTTCTTCCATGTCACCTGGGTCTTTGCCCTTCCGCAAACAAGTATAAATGTGATAAAGGTTGTTATTTCAAGTAAGTCTATATACACCATTAATTTATGTTGACAATTTAATCGCCAACAATTGGATAAGTTTGAAAATAGTTCGATTTGGTAGTAAGCATTTTTATTCCTCATTTACGCATGAATTATTCTCATATTTATACTTCTGTTAGGTACCATTTGTCGGTTTTTAGATCAAAAAATCTCTTGTAAGGGTAATATTGCTAATCTAAGTAGTGGAGCAAGTGCAGAGGTTTTTCTAATGGAGACTGAATATTGAGCAAAGTTGTTATAGAAGAGATTTGTAACATGTTTTAATTCAATTAGTAAAAACAATATTACGCTCCAAAAATCCTTTCCAAATATTTTTTGCGCCATTGCGTTACATGTTATTTTTAAATATTCTTAGCTTTCATCTTTCCACTTGAATTTTTTTTTATAACCAAAATTATTAATGTACAGTGTGATTATCATTAAAGTCAAGAAAAACAAGCAAAAATAATTACAAATTTAACAAAAATAAGTTGTAAATAAAGTATTTAGAAATGGATACGGCTATATTTTGTTAAATATATTGAAGTTGCTGAATGCTATTATGTAGGTGTTTCGACTAATATGCTTGAATTTGAAAAGAATATACGATTTAAATACCACGACTGTAACTTCGTTACATTTGAATCTGTTGGAAAAGTAAATATGGTTTACTCATTAATTTTTCGTGAGGAATTTATTTCTTTTATCAAAAACAAAAAACAACTGACCGTCGCATTTCAAATATATATATACACCAACTCTGTTTTTTTTTAGAGAACAACATATTTTTATCGTCACTGAAGAGCATACCTCTTCCAAAATGTCTGTCAAATCCACACAGGGAGATCTGCCACCAAATTCCATAAAATATAAATTCTTGGCTTTAAGTTCGAAACAAGAATATTCACAGAAAATATAACTTAAATAAAAATAATGTTCACTTAAATATATATACATATATTTTTTTTTATAATTCTTTAAAATGGACATAGCAGTTATAGCTATACTCTCAGCTGACAACATCCGTCAGAATTTTTCAGGGTTAGTAAGTGATTTGCATGATTTGCAGTGATATTCGATGTAGTGTGTCTAGGTCTGAGCCGGCTCCATATGATGAGGTCTCTCGCCAAACATCCCTCAAACATAAATGTGTCAAATATTTACAGATTATTTGGCCAAAATCTGTAATACGTACATGAAATATTAGCACATGACAAATATCTCCTCAAGTACACTTTGTTGGTGTGCTGTTTGTACAGGTACCGATATGCACCACCCACACGACACGGCATATGTTTACATTTAACAAGTATTTGACAAGTAACTGTATCATCTGAAGCCGGCTTAAAAGTACAGAAACGAAAAATCAATGGACAATAGAATAAACCACGGGGAAAACTACGGACAAATTCAAAAACAATAAACACATACATCGAGTAAGAATGAATTACATTTGTTAACTATAAACTTTCCTCCCGCTTTTCTCAAACGTTAACAGCTTCGAACACATGTTCCTAAGCGGCAAACATTTAATACATCTATGTACACTGTTTAATATTCATCACGTAACTTGTCATTCAATAAACTGCCGGTTATTGATCTTCGTTTACAACTTGTATTTGAGACGGCTAGTTAGTTGTACGAGATGTTTATTCCTTTTAAAAAATTATTAACTTCTTAAATAACATTGATAGTATACGAATAATTATGAAGGCGTGTCTTAAGGAATGTATCTTGATCTTGAATAATCATTCAATTTGTGTAGTAACTGTAGCATTGATGTTACGTGAGGGATCTGGCATTTGATGTCATAAAATTGGTCAAAATTATGTTCGTTTGAAAAAGGTTTAATCATAGTCCGACATTGGGTTGTTCTTGCAAAAACTAACAGGTAGATTGTTTACTGACATTTTCTATTTTTAAAACATGAGTTTATATCGAACCCAAACGAATTGCTTATGCGAAAACTAAATGGCAAACACTATACATGTAAGAATTCATTTAAAGTGTGTTTTGAGAAAAACGCAGATAAAGTTGATTTTTATTCTTCGAAAACATATTTGTTAAATTTTACGTAAAACTATTTTTGTGCTCTGACGCCATGATCATTTTTTTATATAGCAGCAGATAATCTTTTTATTAGATTTTTATAGAGCTTACTTGTCAGAATACGCTGATATCCCTTAAATGGGTTTGTTACCTATCCTTTAGAAATTAATAAACCTTATTTCTGCCAATAAAGAATAGATCTCAATTTTATAAAGATATCAATATAATTAGAAGAATTATTATAAAAAATATATAAAAACAATGGAATTATAATGAAACGTAAAACGAAGACTATGACTAGAAAACAAATATCAGGACATAAAAAATAACGTAAATGTAAAATTTAACAAAATTGTTAAGAAAGATCTTATCAAAACATAAAAATCGAGGTTTTCCTCAAATTGTATTTGTTTACTTTACTTTGGTTTAAACTATATTAAGCTCAAAGACAAACTATTAATAGATAACTACTAGTGATGAAACATGAAACAACTACTTTGCGGACTAAAGCCCCATGCAGCATTGAATTCCACACGCAATATCCACTAAATATATCTCATCCATCTTAATTAATCATTATTAACTGCCATAAATAATTAAATGATACAAACTTCACAGAAATAATCTCTTCTCGTTTCTAGCATCATCTTTTTAATATAAACTTGTGTAATGAACCACAATAGATGAGTTGACCTATTTCTGCATTTAACAGATTACTTTCTCAAGTGACGTACTTTTTAAAAATGGATATCTGAATATTATTTATAGGTATTAAATTATATATAAAATACAGGACTTTTACAAAAGTGTGAAACTTTGAAACGACAATTGAAAAATGTGATAATCTATCTAAATTCATATGAATTACAGTCCGCGCAATATTTGTTGAGATAGAATTCCAAGAAAATAATAAGCCAATAAAGATCTGTTATCGGAACTATTGTAACAATTTATCGCAGCAGAGGCGTGCCTTGAAATTTTCCGCCGATGTATTTCTACTTCAGGTGTCGAATGCGGTTAATTTCAAGAAAGTGACACAGGGTCTTATTAGAATTCTATCTCAACAAATATCGTACGGACTGTACTACCTATATTTTTGCGTATCCAATTCTAATATACTCACTTGCACATTTTATTTTACCTAAATTTTTTTATATTAGTGGCTGTACTTTTACCTTACTTTAAAAGACATTAAACTAAGTCAGACCAAGTCTAGATATTTTCCTAAAATTCTTATACAATGTTGTCATGCTCTTTGAATTCAATATCTAGGTATGCTAAAAATCAACTTTATAGACAAACTGTTCATTAATAACTAAATATTATACGAAACTACTACTCTGCGGATTAAAACCCCGTTTCTAATTCTAATATTATAATTTTTAATAATCGACTATGTTTCATTATGTCCCAACTGTTTTTGCCATGACAAATAACAAAATCTAAAATTCAGTTGTTATTACAACGATAATTTCATGGTAAATTAAAACTAAATTATCTAAATCACCCATATTGTCGCATTCAGAGAGGATGAGGAAATACTATATTTACTCTGAAATATTTCGATATAGGCTTCCTTTTCATAAAAATCAAACCGGATCCTATTTATGTATTCAAAAAATTTTCAACACCCTCCTCGCTCGATGTGTGTAACTTCCGTACATATATCATCACTTAGTTTCGACAATAGTTTACTTCATAAAAATTTTAGCCCGTGTAAACAAAACCCGTGTTTGTTTACACATTAAGTGTTATCTTAAAGTGTTTCTGAATTGGGCAGGTATATACGTTCCCCTGCTATATTTGTGGAAGATCTGGAAGATAGCTTATCGGCTATAAGACGGATATATTTATAGCTGTCAGGAGGCACGTTGTTAATAAGTTTTACCATCGTACAAAGAGTTTTTTTTGTAAGAGTGGGTCATTGTACTTTTTGGGGTTAATTTACTTTGCTTAGCATATCCCACTGCTTAAAAGATACATCACTTTTTACAACTTACAAGAAATGTGTCAAACTGGATATAGAATTTGTACAAATAATGCAGTGTGTTCATTATTCCACTACCAAACTCGTACGGGGTGTTCCTTGGCCTAAATTGAAACAAAAGTTCAAATAAACTAAGGTCATATAACTGCTTGAAGATGATCTATAGTGACAATGTTTTTTTTATATGTTCATAACCAGTGTCGTAAGGTCTAAACTTACATTTTCTGAAAGACAAAAAAATTGGTCATCTATTTTAACAAGTTATCATATCAAACAGTAGATTGTACGCAACCATCCTTCCTGTATTGTATAAATATTAGTCATCCGTAGCCAAAAGGTGTAGCAAATTTGGTATTAATATCGGTTTAGAAGATATTTTTAAAAAGTCAAAGCCAACAGATCAATTTCCAGCTATTATACAGGGTGATTCACAAATGGTGACCAAAACCTTGTATTCCTTGGTGAAATTAAGGGGAGTCTTTTCTATAAAGATATAGTGTTAAACTTCAAAAAATATTTTTAATTTTTTAAAATAATTTAAAAACTAGTAAGTGAAATAATTTGAAATCCGGCACATGTATTTATGTAAATATTGTCCAAAATCTGAGGGCTTCTCCTAAAATTTGCATGCTCCAGTGGTGGAGATACAGGGCATCGGTGGCATGTTTTTTTTTTAAATAAAATAGTACGCCACTGCTTTAAGGTAACAACCATGATATTTTCGGAACTTTGCAAGAAGTCAGGATTAATCCCTAGTTCAGTTAAATGTTTTATCAATATTGATGACGGACACTCTCTAGATCTAGAGGATTGACGATAAAATTATCTGTAACTGTATACAGTGTTAGCTATCATTATTTGTAAAATATGTAACCAAAGCTTTCTCGGGTCAAAACAATGTAGTTAACGAAGTGTCCTTCGCAAAAAAGTTACGGGCCTTCGAAAAATTTTCTTTTGTTTATTTTTTACGATAACTTGGTCACTTCCTGAAATATTTCAAAGAAATTTTACTTAGGGGAGTTTATGCGAAAGCCAAACGTAAATATAAGTTTATCATTTACCTAAAGTACAAGTTTCTAGGCATGACATATTAAACAATCTTTTTTTGCTAAATGAAAAACACTAGTGTTTTTTAAATGTTATTTTAGTTGCTTTAAAAAAGTATTTTTTGTACGTACATAATCTTTACGAAAATTGTATGTTAATTTTATACTTACTGCATTTATCAGTTACGGACAGCTATTTGAGGGTGTTCGATTCTAACAAAATTCCACTATTTTGCTAAATTTGTAACTTTTTTTTAAGCCGACTTAATTCTATTAAAAGTCATTTATCTACTAAATTATAGCCTTTGCGACGAGTATACCTTATTTACATGAAATAAAATTAAAAAAATCTATGTTTTCTCAAAACCTCTAAGAGTAAAAAACAAAAGGCTGTTTTAGGTGTACTACTGACCTTTATATTTTAGAGAAGAAGTAAGCTTTTTTCATCGAAATATTTTAAAAAGTGACGAAGCTATTGTAAAAAAAATATTTTTTTTTGCCAAAGCCTGTAAATTTTTTAAGAAAGTAGGTATTACTGAGATATGTTAGTTATTATAATTGTTTTATTTTGTTCTACCAAGTTTTGGTTTTTACACCTAAGGATAATAGAATGTAAAAAAATAAATAGATGGGTCCTTTGATTCACATTTAAAATTAATTTAATTTAAAATATTGTTGGATATTTTGTGCTGTATTGACTTTTATACTGTTATGACTACCTCCAATAAATATTTTGAAAGCGTTCAGAACCGTACTCAGGAAAAATTATAGCTAAAACAATCTAAAAAACCTTTTTAAACAATAGAAACATTATCTAATTCAGAATTAAAAATGACTTCAGATTTTGTCATTAAAATAACAGCGACGTATTTAAAAAAATTAACCTGATGATGACCCCTCGAAGACGAAACGTCGGATAGCAAAAATGTTGACGCCATTGGATATCTCTGGAACTACCCGAAATTTTAAAACTTTTTAAACGGCATATTGTTAGGTATAAAAAAACACAACTTTTTCTCTTATTTAAGCCACCCCGTATCTCCTACAGTTTCCTAGATCCTAATGCTATCCCACTCTTATCTTGGACACACTGTATATCGTAATGAAATTTGGTAGACATTTATTTTGAGAGACCATAAATAGAATAAGTTGTTCTGAAATATTTTAAGTCACAACAAAATGCCCTTTAATATTCGCTAAACCTCTTTATTTTAGAAAAAAGTCGCGTAAATTTAAGTTTGGTTTGTTAAATTATCTTATAAAATGTTTGCTGCAGAAAGTTCTTCAAAAGAATCTAATTAATTTATGCATCTTCTAAATTGTGTCTAGTTAGCGTAAAAAAACTAATTCAAATTTATGCATAAAACTCAGTACTGTACATCTGTTTTATCTACGTTTAACATAATTCTCTAATTTGAGGTCAATAAAAAAATTCGTTAAGTTTTAATTGAAGCATTATTTTATACTTAGACAGATCAAATTACCAAGTCATGGAAGGCAAGGCTAAGACGCAAATTGTTTATGTCACTTGTTTATGATCCTATTGATTTAATTAAGTTATACGTATTTTTAATTATTTTTCCTATGCGTCTATTATCTTTTTTTAAGTGTGTCAGGATTTCCAGCTTAAAATTATTGTAATTTGGATCACAACAACGTATGAAATAACTATGAGCTAATGGCTAATGCGGTTGTTTTCTTACTGACAAAAGGAACGGATATCGAAGTCTAAAACATTCAGTTTCATTGTAGATAATTATACTGGAACAAATTAATGGTCACTTATTTAATCTATTACTACAAAGTGGAACGGTTAATAGTTTTTGTCCGATGTTATTACTGTTATTGTTGTTACTAAATGCGTTTGTAGAATCGTTTTATTTAATTTTAATTTTATAATAGACGAATCGTTGATTTCTTAAGAAAAATGATGCTACTGCAGTATTATACTTTTTTTGTTACTGTTGTTTAAATTCATAAGTATAAGTATAGAAGCGAGACAAACATATTTATATAATACACTATTAAATATATGAAAAATTAATTTTAAAAAGATAGCTATTCATAAAAGCAAATTCCTTTCCTGGTATTTGTTTAAAAAATAACACTTGTTCCTCGTAAAACTTTAAATTTAAAAGGATAGAAGAACTACAGATAAATATTTTTTAAAAATGTACTATAATCTTTCCACAATAAATTAATTTAATTTTTAAACTCTTGTAGAGCGTTGACTGACAAAATAAAAAAATGCCAACAAAGTATAATCCCCTAAAATATGTCTACCATAATTCCAACAGTAGCAACGCGATGTAATTCCTAAACATACTTAGACATAAACACATAGACGTCTGAAAAGTTTTTGAGCGAGGAGAGAAATGAACATGAAAATTAAAAAGTTTCAGAATAATGTAAGTAAATATTTATAGCATCAATTAAAGTGACGTAGGAATTTTTCTGGTTTGAGATAAAAGTATTTTTTTCCACGTAGTGTATTTTCCTGTATTTTGCACCCCACCTATAACTTAATTTTTGAAAAAAGAATATTAAATACTTATAAAAATTTATGAAATGTCAGAGTCTACTAGTCATACTTATCTTTCTTACTATCATATATAGAACTCCATTGTAATTATTGTAAAAAAATGTTACATATAAATATGTAAAAATATGCTGTTAAAAAAATTAAAATCTCTTTATTTGAATATGCAGTGAGCGAGCTAAATTGTGGAACAAATTAAATACGACTGTATTTTTTTTTATATATAAAAACGCCAAAGCAGGTCGATTTTAATTTGTATTTTGCCGTTTTTTGCGTGCATCCAATTTTCTACAGGGTGCTTCAAAAAGGTGCACAAAAAAATATATTTTTTTAATGAAACACCCTGTATATTTCTACAGATTTGGATAGAACGTTATCGCACGAATACAGTAATGTAGATATTAATGGGTCTATCTTTAATAATAAGGGAGATGTAACCAACAGTGCTCAATAAACAGAAGGCAAAGAAAAAAGTTTACTACATTAGAACAAATGAATAACAGTTGTAACATCAGTATTCAACAAACAAAGTGGAACAACAAACAAACAAAGTTGGAAATGTCATCCATCAGTGTTCCATTTAAAAAAAAAAATTGGTGCAGATTTTTAGAATCGCCCTGTAGAAAATCGGATACACGCAAAAAACAGCCAAAAAACAAAATAAAATCGACCTGTCTCGGAGTTTCTATATAAAAAAAATTTTTACAGTTTTATTTAATTTGTTCCATAATTTAGCCTTCACTGTATCTTTGTTCTTATAGAAAATTCTGGCATTTCAGGAAAATTCATAATTTTACATTTGCATCCTCAAAAACCACAGCGTTTTAGGTGGGGTTCAAAATATATGGAAATACACTCTACTTAGATAAAAATACAATTTCTAAAAACGACATCTAATTTTTTTATTTCTATTTTGATTTGGTTATTACCAGTTGTAGTTCAGACTTTTAAAAATGTATGACTCGATAAGTATCTGCACTGAGATTTAAAGTCCAGATGCCGTTAAAAAAATCATATAAATTTTACCATATATTTTTTGATATTTGTCAAATCTACTTCTAGTGAGAGCTATTTTTTTCACGTACATATCTTGTGACGGAACGATAAATCATTATAAAATAATTATAAAACTGTTTTAATCGGTTTGAGAATTATAAACTCATCTTTAATATCTAGTAAGTCAGTAATATGCACATATATTTCTTAATAAGTGTAACTAAAATAATAAATAAATGGGGTACATAATAATTTTCAAAATACAGTTGTTACGAAAATCTCTGTTTTCGTCCTCATTACAAATTGACATATCAAATGGGGCAGCTTTTTGTTTATTTTTTCTGTCTTCCGTAAGAGAAATGTTGGGAATATTCAACTAATAATTAGCAAAATTTAAGAAACAATTTGAAATATATTTGTCACCATCACCATTTAGCAAATAAAAGTGGACTCTTTTAATTTTCTCTTCACCGTATTGTTTTCTTTTCCAAAAATTTTTGTATCATTTCAAATTCTCCCTTTTTAATATAGTACCGTGTTCTTTGATTCTAACATCCAAAGGTCTCAAAATTTCGCCAGCATATTTTTACCAACTTCATAAAATACATATACAGGGTCGGAAAGTCCCCATAGTTCATCGGCTGTTACGTGAGAGCGATAAAGAGTCATAGAAATCCGTGCGATAGAGAAAGATGGCTATAATAAAGGCGTCTAATAGTCATCGCCCATTTCGCCCTTCCACAAGTAAGATCCACTTCCTATTTGTGGAAGGGCGAAATGGGCGGTGACTATTAAAACGCCTTCATTATAGCCATCTTTCTCTATCGCACGGATTTATATGACTTTCTTTATCGCTCTCACGTAACGGCCGATGAACCATGGGAATTTTCCGACCCTGTATAACGTTGTCTGAATCTTATTTTTTATAGAGGTTTTGATAAAATTGACCATAATAAATTGCTAGTTTGAAAAACTTTTCTAATATTAAACCTACCTTAAATAACGTGGTAAGTATTTAGTAAAATTACTGTATGAGTAACATTTTGTTGTCTTTGACATTTTTTATGAATATTATATGAAATTGTCTGAAAATTTGATCTTTCGGAGAAATTTTACTTTACCATCGTTATACCTTCTTTGATGTGATGATTTCAACTGAAATATAAATTCAAAAAAAAATGTATTCTAAAATTCATGTGACTTCCAGAGTGATGGAATAACTTTGGTAACAATGTATCAAATATTCATGCAAATAAGATAGAAATATATTTTCATGGAGGCGGCAAATTTAAAAATATTTTTCAGTACTGCAACTCAATTAATTGCTTCCAACCTATTTAGAAAATATCTATTAATTTAAATAAAATGTATCTGCACATATTTCCCGATACCGATTTTTTTATTAATTCAGTTGACCATTCTTCTATCACTTCTTGGCTAGGAACGCCTATGTAAGAACCCCATTCATCATACTTACAGGGAATCATACAAAGTAAAGTGCTTCTTTTTTATGTGACAAGAGCACAGGAAGACGTTATGCATCGGGACGCTCTAGGTGTCGATTTAATCTAAATCCAGACTATCTCATTCATTCACTCTCCTACAGTGACTGTACCTCCGGCTTTTAAGATAGCGCTCTTGGAAAAGTCGACCGACCGTGAATATGAGTTTAGTAGTTGTGTGAACGATAAATGTAATACAAAAATCATAATGTACGCGCTTTCGGTGTATGGAATTAGAAGGCACGTGGTGTCCGCGCAGAACGTACACGTGAGTAAAAATTTTTGTTTTGGCAAAACTGATTTTTTTAATAATGTGGCTATTACAGAATTTTAAAATAAAAACAGTAAGAGGCATCTTAAAAATGTTCCTTATTTCATAGTATTTTTAATCAAATCATATTTATGTCCTTTTTATTTTGTTTTATATTTCTACATTTGTGTAAAATCGTTTTATATGCAGACAGAATATAAGTATAACTACTTGCATATAGGCAAGCTTGTTAGTAAGAATATATATAATACACAAATAGCTAGAAATCGTTTTCGTTAAATTTATTTGAAAAATTACAAAAAAGTGATGAAAAGTGAGAAAAGCGATGTGCCATAATATTTTAGTCGGACATTAAACCAGCTGCAATATTGATTTGATTTTATTCATGTATTATGCGCACAAAATTTCATCTAAATATCTCCATTTGTTCAAACGATATTTAGGCATTTCTTTTTTTTTTAAAAAAAACTGGACCATCGTGTGTCTCAAAACAGTGAAATTTGAATGCTACTTATATAACCTTGGCCAATTACAAGTGCCTTTTACTTCGTGAATTCATGATTAAAATTCGAGCACCGTGTATTTAAGTAAATAAAATCATTGTAAATTATGTACCTAAGGTAATTTAATCAACTTACCTAAATACGTAAATATACTCATTTATCTTTGAATTAGAATTTTTCATTTGTTCATTAACAATAAGATCCATCAAATTTTGTAGGCAAATTAGATGACTACATGGTTCCTTTATAACTGGTGTTTTTAAATACATTTGCCAACAGTGTATTGTGTTGTTCCATAAACAATTATCTAAATTTAACAATTGGAATCACAAAATATCATATTTGTAGTTGAAAAGAGTTGTTTCCTTGGAAAAATTTGACCATGCCGTTTCATCCTGTGGGCAAAATAAATTTCGACCAATCCGATATGGTCTAGTGGCTAGGATACCTGGCTCTCACCCAGGAGGTTCGGGTTCGATTCCCGGTTTCGGAAATAACTTCTTTTAGTGAAGAGGGACCTAAACTAGTGAGAAAATAATAATTAGTTAACAAACTTTCAGTCCGATATGGTCTAGTGGCTAGGATACCTGGCTTTCACCCAGGAGGCTCGGGTTCGATTCCCGGTATCGGAAATCGCTTTTTTAAAAGAGAAAATTCTGTATTGACCAGAAAATCAACTGTCAACAAACACTTTTCCAGTCCGATATGGTCTAGTGGCTAGGATACTTGGCTTTCACCCAAGAGGCTCGGGTTCGATTCCCGGTATCGGAAGTCACTTTTTTCACAAAGAAAAATCTGTATTGATCGGAAAATCAACTGTCAACAAACACTTTTCCAATCCGATATGGTCTAGTGGCTAGGATACTTGGCTTTCACCCAAGAGGCTCGGGTTCGATTCCCGGTATCGGAAATCACTTTTTTCTCGAAGAAAAATCTGCATTGATTGGAAAATCAACTGTCAACAAACAGTTTTCCAATCCGATATGGTCTAGTGGCTAGGATACTTGAGGAAGAGGCTCGGGTTCGATTTCTGGTATCGAAAATCACCCTTTTTTATTAAAAAAATCTGTATTGAGTAGAAAATCAACTGTCAACAAACTTTTTTAGTAAAGAATTGTTATTAACGTTCAAATACCAGAAAGTGGCGACGCCGCAAGCTATTCATATTTACTTCTACTGTAATTTTTATTCATTATCGCGGCAACATGCACCGCCCAGGCCAGTTACTAATATAACCTTCAAATAATTAAACTGTCAAAATTTTCAATGTAACCATTAAAAATGATCGAAAATAGCTTTACAGTAAGAAAATTATAATTCGCGATTTATCTTAAAAATTTGCAACTTTTCCAGAATTGGAATCATTGGAATCAACTGGTCAGTGGTGACAGCAGCCACTTCTTTAATATCGAATGGAATGTTTTTTTCGTCACATAGTTATGCTAACAGACAATTACTTTGGAATCTCATTTTCTGTCAAATCTGGAGTAAATTTGGGTTTTAAAATATATACGGCACTATTTTAAATAGCTATAGTTAGATCGTATTCGATGCAAAGAAGAGCAAAAAATTGTCGGTCTTTTATCAAAGAAAAATCGTGTCATCATTTTTAGGACGCGTAAGATGAACCATTTCAAATTTAAAATGAAATTGGATGTAAAACCGCATTATACTCATTGTGTTCTAGTAGTATCATCTGTAGTCGCCTAGGTACATCGAGTGTACGAAGTGGTCGGTTATACGTCAAATACTAAAATGGCGAGCTTGGTCGTAAATCAGAGACACCCTTCAAAAAGCAAGTAAACAATAGTGGCGTGTACAGAGAGAAAATGTAGTACGTATGTGGAATTTAAACAACAAATTGGATTTATAATAAATTACCTTTAAAATGAATAGTTTATGAAAATAAAGGAATTTTTGTAGAAACAGGGTTGCCAGACGTGAACTGATCCCTTCACCCCCTCATAAATGCATAAAGAAGTTATTAAATTTCTAAACCCCTTAAAACCGTACTGCACTGGATCCCTTGACAGGCAATGATTTATTACTTTGCATCGAATATGATTCTAGTATTTATATTCGCGATACTGTTAATACATTTTAATGGTTTTGCTGTTATAATATATTTGTTTATACTACTTTAAAATAATTTTTATAATTATAAGCAATATTACGAAGTGACTAATATGTTCTAAGAAATCACGTAGTACAATCCGGTATGGTCTAGTGGCTAGGATACCTGGCTCTCACCCAGGAGGCTCGGGTTCGATTCCCGGTACCGGAAACTTTTTTATTTTAAATCTTCGAGTTTTATATTTTTTTCTATTTGTTTCAGACAACCATAAAAGTATATGCAAGATGCTTACGGCCCGATATCGAATACAAAACTCTTAGCATAACTTTTCAAACTACCTGCAAAGAAGTCACAGACACATTACTTAGAAAATACAAGATGAAACACCGAGACCCGAAATTATTTTATCTTTCTATGGAGGTTACTGTAAGAAAAGCTGGAGTCCGTACACACTTGGCTTTGGATGATGATGCCAGACCTGCTATTTTACAGAGTTGCCACCCAAAAGGAGACTCAAAGTATGTAGACCCACATAAACAAAGTAGAAATATTTTAGAATACTACCAATAGTAGTGTTATTACATTTGAACTTCCTGTTTTCAGATTTTCTCTTCAGACGAGAAGAGGAGGTTTGGTCAAAGTCCATGATTCTGTCCTGAACAGCAACTCTCAATACAAGAGTCTACTCATAAGTGCTAGAACAACTGTGGATGAATTAATTGCATTGCTACTTAACTGTTACAGCAGCAAAGAGCGAGTAGAGCAATTCTCTCTGTACGAAGTCAATACAGATAAGGAACAGCAACGAAAACTGCACCCAGACGACAGGCCACTGCAAGTGCAACAAACTTGGCTGCCTTCACACCAGTGTCACTTTCTTATCAGGCGAAACCCTGACTACCTACCCTTATCTAGGAGAAAGGTATGTTTACTTAGATTGAAATATTCCAATTCAGCTGCTTCTGTAGCATTTCTAAAGTAAATTAGAAAAGCAGAAAAAGCATTAGTATGTCCTAACAATGTTTAATAATAATTCTTTTTTTCATTGGCTTTTAATCGATATGGATCTACAGGATGGTCCAAGTTTTAATCAGAAAACATTACTGGGCGAGTTTTGAGCAAAAAGTCATATAAATGTGTACCAACCATAAAATGATTTGTTTTCGACAGGGTGCTGAAATTTAAAAGTGCTACATTTTCTTAGAAATTTCTGGGGATGGTTGACGTAAAGTGATGAAACTAAAGGGCGTAGTACCTAAATAAAGTTGGACCACCCTCTATTTCTATAGTCCAGCCAACACCGATTAGCATTTAAAAACGCAATTTTTTTTTAGATTTTCTGGGTATCTGAACTTCCGCCTCTCCCCGCCTCCAGATTGTTCAAGACTTCCAAGCCAGTTGGCAACAACAACATCAACAATAACAGTGAAATGCAGCTTTCAAAATCTCAGACTTCCCTTGTTCCTGAAAAGAAGCAAGATGAGAAAACCAAGTCGCAGAAATCGAAAGAGGCTTTGCTTGTACCTAAGAACAAAAATGCAGAATTGAAAATTTGGGGAAGCAGCTCTCAACTATCGACGAGTAAAAATGGGCAACCATCATATGCAGACTATGAGAATTATTTTTATATATAATTTATTGTGGAAATTGTAAAAATTGTATATAATTCTGTGTGTGTCGTCTAGTTATTGTTTTGGATGTGATATGCAGCCTGTACATTGTAAACCAAAGAGTATTTTGTAAACATATTAATAAAGGCAAGATTCTCATTGTTAATAAGCAGAAAAAAGTAACATTTTATATTACAGAAATAACTTCTTGCCACATTAGGATTAGAAATACTTACGCAATGCAATTAAAATGTATTCTTATAGGTAGCTGTCCCTGATTATGTACTTGTGCACTTAATTTTTGTGTGTGAATAATCCCATTCTTTAACCTTTTTGCAAAAATAAATATAGATTAGCATGTACCTATTTGAGAGTTTGTCCATTTTCACTTCTAATATTTTTAAGTAAGTAAATCCAAAATGTTTGATTAGATTAGAATCTCTATATTTTATGTCATTTTGTTTCTGTTTCGTGTTGTCCAAAGATTAGTTGTAGGCAAAAAGATCTGTCGTGCTTTAATTGAAAATGTGCGTATTTGTATTCAAACGAAATGTGCAATGTTTATAAAGTAATGTATTATAGAGAACATAATCTGTAAAATTGTTTACAAATACCAAAGAGTTGTATAGTTAATGTTTGTATATAGAATTAATTGTATATTCATACTGTATTTAAGATTGTGTTCAACAATAATAAAGATTTTAAATTAACATTTTATTGTTTATTTCTTATTAGCAAAGTGTAAACTATAAATAGTAATTTAATTATTAAAATAAAGTATGCTAAATGAATTCTGCAGAAGATTTGGACATAAAATACATTATACATTAGTGATCTCATTAAATCACCATAACATTATATAAGCTACTGCAAATATTTTAAACAGAAATATAACAGCAATAGTGTACTGTGTTTTAATCAAGTTGTGTCGTCTAGAATCTCAAACTTATATTTCTCCATATAATAACAAGGAAAACATCAAATCTCATTTTCGATATTCACCAATATTCAGAGGCGAAAAAAAGCCTACAGATTCGATATGTGGTTGCAGATTTCTAAGGACAATGTTTTGCCGCACTAACGCGAGATGGCCTCAGTGAATGCATGCGCCTAAAGTCCCTAGATATATACGTACTCGGTCAGCTCTATCCAATAAAATCCTCTTATTTATTTACTCATATGAATTATGAATTAAATACATAGAATATGACAAACTTGAAAGAGGATAAAAAATAGCGATGTTCAAACAAACGGATATGATATACGGATATAATTAATTATACAATTTACAATTATACAACCAACATAACAAAACTATTTATATTCTGAAACAAGACTACTCTAATCAGTATCTAATTTTAATTTTCCCCTTAAAAATGGTAAAGTACAATATAACAATATGTTGAAACGATTATCAATACGCCTCGGTAGCGCAGTAGGCAGCGCGTAAGTCTCATAATCTTAAGGTCGTGAGTTCGATCCTCACCCGGGGCATTATTTTCGCACTGCCAGAAGCTATCTATAACAGCTATAACTATTTTGTAGTTTTCAAATCTACATTTCATTATATTTTTATTACAATATTTTTAAGAGCTATATGTTACGAATCGACCTTTTTCCTAATAGTCTTGATGTAACATATCCTTAGTAGAAGGCCAGTAGCCTTTTTTATCTAGAATGCAAGTAGAGATCTCTACTACTCTAGTACCTAGTAACAGTAACAGTAGTAACTGGGGAAGTTTCTAAGCTGTGCATATCACCATTGTATAAGTAAATAATTTAAAAAAAATAATTTACTTATACAGTGATATCACTACCATATATTTAGATTCCAAGTGTAAATGTTACGACTACTATATGTATATGTACCTATGTAAAATAAAATAAAAAAGGAAATTAAAGCACTTAATAAAACTTACAAGAAATTACCTAAAAGCATATTTTCTATTTCTATTGTATAATCCATCTATAGAAATGTTCGAAAATAGGTACCGTTTATTTAACTTCATACAAAAGCAGCCGTAAACACAAAAACTGAATTGACGCACATGACACATGACATAGAAATAATAGAATATAGAGAACAAATGTCCTTTATACCTTTATCTATAGACATTAGACATAGATAAATTTACTCGACTCTAGATTCCATAGGTCCTGGAGATAAAAGTGTTGCAGAATGTACACACCGAAATAGTAGATTTGCATATATTTTATTTTCTCAATCACTAAATAAAAGAGTGAACTAATTATTATATGTACAAAAGGTTTCCATTCGGAATTAGACTTCAAGTCACGATTCTAATCTCGCGATCTTACACATTTGAGCTTACCTCGTTTCGTTCGTTATTGGCGATAGTGACGTAATCAATCGTCGTCATCCCTGAAATTTGAGGTTATATTTGGGTATATTGTTTTTGTATTTTTGTATGCAAACATTGCAAGCAACTTTTACATATTTTTTAAATTATACAAATGGCAAATTCAAATGCTTCTGGACCTCTAGGAGGAAATACGGAAGAAGATGAGTTGACCCTTCCACGAGCTAGTATTAACAAAATGATAAAGGAATTAGTACCATCTGTTCGGATAGCAAATGAAGCTAGAGAGCTTGTTTTGAATTGTTGCACTGAATTCATACACCTCCTAAGCTCAGAAGCTAATGAAATATGTAACCAATTACATAAGAAAACTATCAACGCAGAACATGTTTTGATGGGTAGGTAAATTTTAATTTATCTTAGATTTATGATCATATTTATTTTTTAATTTCAGCATTAGACAAATTGGGTTTTGGAGATTACCACGCTGAAGCAGAAGCAGTGTTAAAGGATTGTAAAGCGGTCGCAGCCAAACGTAGGCGGCAAAGCACTCGCCTCGAAAATTTAGGCATACCAGAAGAAGAACTTTTAAGACAACAGCAGGAGCTATTCGCTAAAGCAAGACAGGAACAGGCCTATGCTGACCAGCAGCAGTGGGAACAACTACAAGCTGCAGCTCAACAGGCACAAGCTTCAGCATTGCCTGCAAATGATGATCAAGATGATTATTCGTAATAAACAGACAATAAAGACTGATTCATACCACTAAGAGTACTATAGTGACCTAAAATAATTTTGAAGTGATTCTTACTTTCCTTTAGACAATTTTTTGTTAAACTATCAATGTGGCTGTACAGTATGTAAAATAATAATCCATAAATTTGCGAGACTAAAGACAAATCTAAATTTTAGATTATACATTTCTGAGTTTCCGTTATCGTAATTGCGAAATCACACAATGGGCGATTACTTCCTATTTTATTTATTTTCTTTTTCAAAACAGTAATTTCTGCTTTAAAACACGAAGTATCAAATCTGACTTTGAAGTTTTGAGATTTTAAACGTGTCCTTGAAATTATTTAGTCTATCTACTTGATACACTTATTATTTCACTAATAAATTAATATTTTCTTATAAGTGAAATATTTTTTTAATTTTTACATATTGTTACTGTTTATCTCCAATAGAAATATAATTTTTATTCCTAAATAAAATTAGAATTGGTAATAATAAAGACAAATATTATATATCTGAATTTTTTTTTTATAAAAGCCTGTAATAACTAAATTTGTGGGACTAACCCAGAAATAAATTGATTAATAATTAGTTGTAGTATTACAAAAATTGGAAGCTTATAGGTATGTATAAATTAATAATTATCATATCAATGTTTCTAAAGGAAGAAACCTCCAAAAATGTCTCGGAAACAAACACAATTGACAGAGATACCGTTTCATTTAAAAATGTATATGCACTACATATTGTTACACAAATTTCTTTTGCAATTATATTTTCGATTTCGTTATACGTATATCTTCTATATCTATAATATGTAACAACAATGTTATGTGTAAACATAATCTAGAGAAGGGGGGCAACCCTTAAATCTCGTGTTGGTAACGTAAGTTGCCTACAATGTCTACAGTCTACGTTTCTGAGGTTAAAATGAATATATGAAACTTTTTAAATATTATTATTTTTTAAATATTATTTATTTTATTTATTTGATAAAGGCTGTTGCAATTTTTGAGGTTATTGCGGAATAAAACCATATATTTTTATAATTTACTAGGCAAGTTCGGTATTGACATCTAGAGGCTCTAGATGTAGCTCTTTGTCTTTTCATCTCCTACAATTAGAAAAGAACAAAACACATCTGGAGCATCTAGATGTTAATACCCACGCCTACTGTCAAAAAGATATTGTAAGGAACATACCCACTTTTATAAAAATATAGTGGTGCCTGGTGCCACAAAATAAGTTTATTTTACAATTAAAAAAATATATATGCTTTAAGCCCATGAATTCAATTTATTTAAGGAAACTTTACACTGACATGATCTTTGTATCTCTTTTCAAAATAAGCTGCATTACACAAAATTGCATTGTATACCTTATTCTTTTTTTAGGTTTCATCATCCGTGTGTTTAGCGCTTGCTCGATTCCTCAATAAGCGACAAATCAACAAACCCTTTGGAAAAGACTGCGTTCTCCTCAGATTATCTATGAACTTGGACTGTCCTGTCTGTCTTGTCTGCCAATCGCCAATCTGTATAAACGTATTGTTTTTAGTTCTGTAGAGGAAAAAAATAAAATAATTAATATAAGGTAAGCTTTATTTAAATATATCATGTTGCTTAATTTGTGTCAAGTAAGTACGTAGAAAAAATTTTAATTTTGTTAAAGTAGTACAGTGTATTAGTATATGCTTCGTAGTCGAAGGGTCTGGAGTTCAAAACCCATGAAGGATAAATAATTTTTTTTTGTTAAATTCATATACTATTATACAATGACTTTTTTTGTTTTTTACATTTTAGAAAATTTAATTTAGTTAAAAATATAACCACTTAACCTATATGTTTAAGGTCACATTTTTATTGACTTATTATGGAAAATAAGTGTTCCCAAGAAAAATCTTGCCCGAGTAGAAAATCAAATGTAATTATATTAACACCAGATGAATTAGCAAAATTAGGATTGATTACAGAAATAATACAAACATCAGTAGACAATCAAAAAACAAAAAATATAGGAAATGATACCGACATAAGAAAAAGGCAGAAATGGAAATCCAGTGAAGATGCCAAATGTACTACAATAAATAAAGTAAAAAATTTAAAAACAGACATTGTTCCGAAAACAAATTCGAATTCTGAATTTAAGAATAAGGATAAGAAAAATGTTCCACAAATTAAACAAAACGATTCTAGCTCAATACTTAGTTCTAAAACTTTGAATAAGAAAAATAATATCTTAAATACATCGTCTTCTAGGATAGACGCAAATACTAATCTAAATATAAAGTTAACACTTGCTGGGAAAAATAGAAACGTTTTAAATAAAAAATCAAATGAAAAGAAAGTTGAAATTTTGAATTTTAAATATAATAAAATTCAAGAGAATACAAAGGTGGATATTACTCTTCCATCGTCTTCTAAAAATAGTGAGGATTTTCAAACTTCCGAAGAATTTAAACAAACTTTAAAGAGAGGCTTGTCTAAAAAATTACAAGAATTTGATGATCATATCAAATGTGATACGAAGATAGATAGTAAAAAGAATGAAAATAGTACATCTCAGAAATTAAATGAAGTAGCATGTACCACGTTAGAAAATACTGAGATTTTAAATCCAGATAATGGCACAAATGAACTTCCATCAAATAGTGCCTCAAGTACTGAAAAAAAAATAAATATTACTGGTAATACTTCAGTCTGCCTATCAGATGGAGAATTAAAACAGTTGGTGTCTAAAAGTAATAGATGTAAAGCTAACAAGAAATTATTTCATGGTGAAAACAGTTTTGTAAAATTTGAGAATAAGGAATCCGAGAAAAATTTGGAACCAGTCAGATTAGAAAGTATTAAACTAAGGAAAGAAAATATTAAGAAAAATTTAAATACAAATTGTAGAGATACAAACAAGCATCCTAATTTGATAATAAAGAACAAAGGGGATAGAGTAACAAGCAATAAACTATTAGCTGAAGAAAATAAAGTTGTCGTTAAAGAGGAAGACAACATGAATGATATAATACAAAGTACTGAAAATGAAGGGCTAGTGACTTTCTATGTGCAAAAATCACAAAAACCATTACTAAGTAGTAAAATAAATAATTCAAATGAATCACTTGAGTTCGTTACTAAAACATCAACTATTCTTCCTAAGAAACGCAAATATCTATTGAATTATGTTGTAGATGATCTTAATGAGCAAACTAAAGACACTGAATCTGAGAATTCTGTAAAGCATACAAATCAACATACAATGAATATGTCAGATGTCATTAATATTTCGAAAGAAATTGAAGAAAATTGCTTTGGAAATGAATTGCCCAATTCGTCTAAAAAACTCTCGTTAAATGATATGATTTATGGTTCCCTTTCAGATGATCTCATTGTTATGGACAATGAGCTTTCTGATGTACATAAAAAATTATATGTTAAAGATAAGGTAGATGCAGAGAAAAATAAAGAATTCAGTTCTAAAGAACTAAAACTAGACATCTCAAAGAATGAAGTCCAAGATAAAGACTCTGCAAAAAGTGAAATTTTCAATTTTGGGAAAATTGAATCAAATATAGATATAAAATTACCTAAGAAAAGGGGAAGGCCAAAGAAAATTTCAAATTTAGAAGATACATGTTCTATAAGGGATAACATTATTGATCTTGAGGATCATGAGAAAAATGGTTCAAATATTGGGAAGAAAAGAGGGAGGCCCAAGAAAATTTTAAATATATTAGATGATAATGATTTAACACCTTCTACAACAGATATTTCAGATATAGAAAAAAATAATGAATCTGTAATGAACACAGATGTTGGGGAGGTGCCCTTTACTCCAATGCCCAAAAAGAGGGGGCGTAAAAAGAAATCGGAACAACTAGCCTTAGAAGTACCTGATGTCGTAGAAAATATAGAATTAGAAGAATCTAGAAGTGGAAGGAAGAGAAGAAAAATAAACTATTTGGAATTAGCAAATGAATTGGAAGAAAACGCTAACGATAGACCTAAAAGAAAACATAAATTTTCTATACAAAAAATAGAAAAAATTAATATTAAAAAAGAAAAAAATGACAGTCAAGTTGAAGAAGAATCTCTTCATGGAATTTCTGAACAGAATGAGCAAAAAGAATTAGATTCAAGTGAAAATAACACTTTTAATAATCCTGAAATAAACAAAAATGATAGAAGTACAAAAAATGAAGACAGTTTAAATGCAATGGTAGAGGGTGAAGGTGATACTTCAATAATTAATGATGAAGAAAATACAGAAAAAAAAATCAAATATCGAAAAACTGGGGAAACTGCAATGATGATGAACACAGTATTTGCTGCTGCCTTCAAGAATAGTTCTGCATGTCGGGCAGAAGATGACTCAAATATATCTAATGAGGCAAGGTAAATGTATTGTAATATTAAAAAAATGTGACAAAAAATTTAGTTAATATATAGTTAAACACAAACAATTTTATATTACTATTATTATCATAATAATAATAATAATAATAATAATAGGTAACGTAAGTTGCC